>NC_045548.1:69971795-70271795 GCF_009769535.1 Thamnophis elegans
TGAAAGCTTTGAAGAATTTTTTCGAGAAGGTTGTAAGGAAAAATGAAAAGAAGTCACGTTCTAGGACGTTACGTGGAGGGACTAAAGTTCAAGATTGTTAAAAGTAAACGGGAGAAATATAAAAATTTGGTGTATTTGTTCAAGTGGAGTCATCCTTAATAAACCTTTGCTGAGGAGGACTTTAAGAGAAGAGATGGAATATGGGGGAAAAGAGACAATTTGTGGTATTTTAACAGAAGTTGATAAATGACTAAAACTGTTTATACTTACGGTGAGAGAAGTCGCCTTTTTTTACATTTCTTTTTCTTTACTCTATTTTTTTTTCTTTTTTGCACTTTCTATTGTTCCTTTTTATTATGTTTTCAATGTTTGCACTCAGTTGTTTTCCTTTTAATTGTACCATGGTTTTTTAATAAAAGCGCTAGGAAAAAAAATCATGGCTTAGGGCAGCGGTGTCAAACTCAATTCCATTGAGGGCTGCATCAGGTTTGTGTTTGACCTCAGTGGGGAGGGGAGAGGCCAAGATGGGTGTGGTCAGCTCAATGCCACTCATATTGGGGGCACCTGTGGTGGCCTGAGTGCTTTGCCAGTGAAAACAGGCTCCCGAGCGCCATTTTCTGCTGCAACAGACTCCTGCAAGCCTCTGCTGGCGAAAACGGAGCTCGGAAGGGGCCCTCCCTAGCTTCTTTCTCATTGGCAGAGGCAGCGCGGGCCAGTTCTTTGCTGTTTGTAGGGTGGCCCCGTGGGGCAGATCTAAGCCGGATCTGGCCCCCGGGTTTTAAAGATGAGAGTCTGAGGTAAAATTAACTGAACTTTATTGTAGGAACTAACAGTCAACAGCAAAACACAAACAGAGAATGGAGCCCGCCTGACAGCTATTTATACTTGACAGCTGTCAGGCAGGTAGCCAATCGGCGGCGTGTATTTCTCCCGCCGGCTGGCTGGCGCGCCATAGCCAATCAGAAGCCTGAGGCTCTGGCCGCAGCTGCCGGCTGCGTCAGGAGGACGCAACACCGGGCCTTGAGTTTGACACCTCTGGCTTAGGGCAATGTGCAAACCAGGTTGACGTGTTCTCATGAGAAGAAAAATGGTGCACCTCTTCCTTTAAGGCAGCGTCTCTCGGGATTGGCATTGATGGCAACTTGGCATGGCTGTCTGGGGAATTCTGGGAATTGAAGTCCACATACCTTATGTGGGAAACACTGCTTTAAGATGTTTCCAGGCTGCTTCTTACTGTGGCCGGCCAGTGGCCAGCGGAGCTGGTGGCCAACTCAGACAATGAGGAAGTTGTGGAGGAACCTGGGCCAGACCTGGAGTTTGGGGAAGTCTCTGATGAGGGCTCTGTGTCAGAGGCAAAGTTGAGGCCAGGGCCATCCAACAGTTATCATCTGCCTTCAGAATCAGAGATCAGTGGGGCAGAAGAACAGCTGGAGCTTGTTCCTGAAGTGCGCATGCGCAGAGCTGCCAGGAGAAGGAAACAGTTAAGGACCAAGGGCCGACTCAGGAGTAAAGGCACAGGTGGATGGTGAATGGCCCCTCCCGTAGGGAATAAAGAGGAGCAAAGCGGGAGGGGAATTTGCAGGAGACAATTTGTTCACTTAATTAGTGTGAAGATTTGTTCGTGACTCTCAGAGGTTCTTTGCCAAGTATTTTCTTTTTTTTTATTGAAAGTTTTAAAGAGTTTTACAAATATATACGTTCCCTCCCGCCCCCCGACCCCACATCTCCTCCCACCCTCTCCCCCCCCCCCCAACCTCCCAGAGCAAATACAGGGTATAAACATTTAACAACCGTATACTAAAATAAACTAACTAACTTTAGCATCATCCCTCGTTTGTACTTTAACTCCCCTTTTGTAAAGCTAACTTTAGATAAATTGTAACATTCCTTGCTCAGTCATTCATAAACTATCTGGAGTTTCTTAATCCCATATTTATTTTGAATGTAATCAATCCATCTTCTCCATTCCAGTTTGTATTTCTCATCTGAATGGTCCTTAAGATATGCTGATATTTTAGCCATCTCTGCTAAGTTTGTTACTTTTAATGTCCATTCTTGAATAGTAGGCAATTCTTTCTTCTTCCAGTACTGCGCCACCAACAGTCTTGCTGCCGTTGTTAAATTCAGAATCAAATTAGTCTCTATAACTGTACAGTCTGTAATTATCCCTAACAAGAATAACTGAGGAGTAAAGTTTATCCTCTTTTTAAGAATATTTTGCATAATCCACCATATTTTTATCCAAAATGCTTTGACCTTTTTACAAGTCCATCATATATGATAATACGTAGCATCAGCACAATCACATCTCCAGCATTTAGGTTGTAAGTTCGGATAGATACAAGCTAATTTTTTAGGATCTAAATGCCAAGTATTTTCTTGTACAGCGTTGCGTTTGGAAGATATCGGCCTGGCAGCTCTCCAAGCCTGATAAGGTCTGTGGTTGTAAATTCACCCTCGAAAGACTGTTTGCCAGGACTTTGCTGGATGTGAATGAGAGGAATTCACATTAGCTTAATAAAAAGGGGTTTTGTCAGGACAAGGAGTCTGCTTCGTGATTTTATGAAGCCTACATCAGAACACTTCTGTCTGGCTATTAGATACACTGTCCACATAGCATTTTTGATAAGGGCAACCGAGTTGTCATTTATCGTAGGCAAGTGACTTTGTTCTCTTTCTAGGCTTAAAGGAACAAAATCCATGGATGATGGATGGAGAGAGAAGAAGGATTATGCTTATCGGAGGAGCCCATGCATCGATTAAACTTAAATTGTCCTGGACCACAGACATCAAACAGACATAAAAGTAAACCTTGCAATCCAATGGAAGGCAATATGAATGCAGCCCGAAAACTTATAAACAATAATAAAGGTGGGATAAATATCAGATAAATAAATTAGTTGGAGCAGGCACTAGGAACAGCAGGCTTGGTGATCTTCCCTTCTCTGAACAAGCTAACTAAGTGATCTCAACTATTTCAAAGTTTTCGGGCTGCGTTCATGTTGCCTTGCATTGGATTGCAAGGTTTATTTTTGTGGTGAACATACCTAAAACTCCTTGTTCTCCTGTTTGCCCCACAACAACAATCCTGTGATACGGGTTAGGCTGAGGCAGTCTGGTCCAAAGTCATCCAGTTGGCTTTCAGGTCTAAGGCGGGACTAGAACTCACAGTCTCCTGAAGATTGGCCCAAAGACACCCAGCCAGCTTTCATGCCTAAGGCAGAATTAGAACTCACAGTCTCCTGGTAGTTAGGCCAGCTCCTTAACCACTAGACCAGTGATGGCTAACCTTTTCCGGACCAAGTGCTCAAAGCGTGCATGTGCCTGGACCCCCAAAATGCTCAATCGCACCCCCATGTGCATGCGTGCATGACCCCCAGCACACATCCCTGTGCATGCACATGCACCCCCTGCACACGCCCCATTTCCTAGGCATGTGCAGCAGAGACCTGAAAACCAGCTGGCTGCTGGGTGGTGTGTGTACATGCGCAGCAGAGCTGAACTGGGGCGAAGGCTCTCGTGCCATCAGAGAGAGCGCTGCATGCCACCTCTGGCAAGGGTGTCATACAGGGGTGGGTTCCTGCCAGTTCTAACCTCTTCTATAGAAGAGATTCCACAAATCTACAGTGCCGTTTAGAACCGGTTCCAGCTCCCTACCCTCATCCGTCCAGACATCATCAAGATGAAGAGTGAGAGGAGGAATTCTGGGAGTTGAAGTCCACAAGTCTTAAAGCTGTCAAGTTTGAACACCCCTGGGTTTTTTTTTTCCTAAAGGGTTAGGGGTGCGAGGGTCTTGTAACGACAGCTTTAAGACTTGCACACTTCAGTGCCAGACGTCCTGAGCCAACATGACTGGAGGAGAAATTCTGGGAGTTGAAGTCCACAAGTCTTAAAGCTGTCAAGTTTGAACTCCCCTGGTTTTTTTTTTAAAAGGCTAGGGGTGCAAGGGTCTTGTAACTTGACAGCTTTAAGACTTGCATGCTTCAAATGCCAGAGTTTCTGAGCCAACATTTTGGTTGCTAAGCAAGAGCGTTGTTAAATGAGTTTCACCACATTTTAGAAGTTGGTCACACCCACCCAGTCACATGGCTGGCAAGCCACTCCCACCTGGTCACATGGCCAGCAAGCCACTCCCATAAAGTAGGCCACACCTACAGAAGAGGTTCTAAAAAAATTTGAAACCCACCACTGGTGCCATAGCTTCGCCATCATTAGACCAAACTGGTTTTTGACATCTCAAAATCTTTATTCATCTAGCAATTCCTAACTTCAGCAGGCTGATACGATGATCCTGCACAGAGTAAGATCTTAGTCTTGGTAACTTCGTGAGCAATGTCTTAATATTCAAAACCTTTGACTTTCCCCAGTTAAGTATTTACCACTGCCCTGCTTAATTAATTTTCCTTAATTCATTCATCACCTGCATTTCTGGTGTAGCATGAACACAGCTAGCTAACAGTGCAGTCACCTTCTACTGCGCACACATATGCTGCAGACAGAGGATGTGGGGAGCCGCCAGGCTGAGCATTTCAACATGTTTGAAGGAACCCTAGGGGGGGGAAAAAGAGAACTAACATTTTATGCTTAAGTTCTTCGGAGACATGGGGCCCAGTTTCCATATGAGAGAACAGTGAGTTGGGGATCCAGAACTTTCTAAAGAACGGCTCACAAGACACCGCAGGAAGTGGGTGATTTCCTGCAGTGGAGGGGAAAGAGGAAATGGGAGCATTATCACTGGAGGCTTTCAAGAAGAGACTGGAGTGCCTTGTGTCAGAAATAGTGCAGCATCTCCTGCTAGAGCTCAGGGGTTGCCACAAAGAAGAGGAAGTCAAACTATTCTCCAGAGTACCTGAGGGCAGGACAAGAAGCAATGGGTGGAAACTAATCAAGGAGAGAAGCAACTTAGAACTGAGGAGGAATTTCCTGACAGTTTGAACAATGAATCAGTGGGACAGAAGTTGCCTCCAGAAGTTGTGAATCCCCCAACACTGGGAGTTTTTAAGAAGATGTTGGATAGCCATTTGTCTGAAGTGGTGTATGGTTTCCTGCCTAGGCAGGGGGTTGGACTAGAAGACCTCCAAGGCCCCTTCCAACTCTATTATTCTATTCCATTCTATTCCAGATGACCTACAAGGTCTCTTCCAATTCTGTTAATCTGCTAATTTTAATTATAATTTTAAAAAATCTTCTGAATGAAAGTCAGAAATTCAATGAAATTAAGAGCCGTGGTGGCGCAGTGGTTAGAATGCAGTATTGCAAGCGAACTCTGCCCATTGCTAGGAGTTAGATCCTGATCGGCTCAAGGTTGACTCAGCCTTCCATCCTTCCAAGGTGGGTAAAATAAGGACCCAGATGGTTGGGGGCAATAGGCTGACTCTGTAAACCGCTTAGAGAGGGCTGTAAATCATTGTGATGTGGTATGTAACTCTAAGAGCTGTTTCTATTGCTGTTTCACTCTATTGGGTCATATCCAAAGGCACTCTTTTCCAAATCAGCCCAAAGCAAAATCGTTCAAATTGACTTTAATTCAAGAGATCTGCACTGCACTTCATTGAAGCAAAGAAGGGAGAGATTTTCCCTCCATGAAGTGTCATTAAAGGTGATATGATAGCAGTGTCCCATTATTTGACGGACTGTCACCAAGAGGAGGGGATTTTCCAAAAGACCTGAAGGCAGGGCAAGAAATAATGGGCTGGAGCTTTGTTAAGGAGAGATTCAACCTAGAACTAAGGAGAAATTTCCTGACAGTGAGGACAATTAGTCAGTGGAACAGTTTGCCACCAGAAGTTGTGCCTGGGTGTGCATGCACCAGTGGTGGGTTTCAAAAATTGTTCGAACCTACTCTGTGGGTGTGGCCTCCTTTGTGGGTGTGGCTTGCCGACCATGTGACCGGATGGGAGTGGCTTGCTGCCCATGTGGCTGATGCTGATGACACTTGTCAGAACCACCTCAAATTACCTCACACACAGCACTGGCATGCATAAGAGTATGATGTAAACTTGTTTTTTAAAAGGCATCTTTGGTTTGCGTTAAAACAACTTCAACACACGCAATGTTCTGATCGCACCACAAACGCAGAGGCACTGAGTTTTATAAATATGAGCATGATAGTGTAGAATAATCATATCCAAGGACCAGTGGTGGGTTTCAAAAAATTTTGGAACCTCTTCTGTAGGTGTGGCCTGCTTTCCGGGTCCACTGGTGGAACCTCTTCTAACCGGTTCGGTAGATTTGACGAAGCGGTTCTACCGAATAGGTGTGAACTGGTAGGAACTGGTAGGCAGTGCTCATCTCCGTTTCAAAGTTGAAGAGCCAGCTCTGTCCAAGGACATTTCCGTGGTCATGTGGCCGGCATGACTAAATACCGAAGGTGTACGGAACGCTGTTACTTTCCCATCAAAGATGGTTCCTATTTTTCTACTTGCATTTTTACATGCTTTCAAACTGTTAGGTTGGCAGAAGCTGGGACAAGGAACAAGAGCTCACTCCGTTACATGGCGCTAAGGATTTGAACTGCCGAACTGCTGACCTTTTTGATCAACAAGCTCAGCATCTTAACCACTGAGCCACCACATCCCTGGAAGAAGTAATAAATTCATTGAGTTATCATGAGTTCCCTCAACCATTTGTTTCTATCAAATTGTTGGCGTGAACACCAAATCATTAAGGCTTTGGCACTGTTTCAACATTTACCCATGTGGAATAAAAACCATGCCTGCAAGAACATGCAAGCCATGCTCCAATGCGCGACATCCTTGCATTTTGGGGGATTCACTAGACAGGGATGTCCAGCCTTGGAAACTTTAAGAGTTGTGAACTTCAACTCCCAGATTCCTCACCCCCAGAAAGGGACTCGAACGGCTGAACTGCAGACCTTTCGGATTGACCAGCTCAGCATCTTACCCACTGAGCTACCGCGTCTCTATTGATTTTCCTTACCTAGGTGTGAAACAGATGTGGGTTACTACCAGTTCACACCGGTTTGGTAGAACCGGTTCATCAAATCTACCGAACCGGTTAGAAAAGGTTTCACCAGTGGACCCGGAAAGCAGTCCACACCTACAGAAGAGGTTCCAAAATTTTTTGAAACCCACCACTGGTGTGAAACCTTATAAAACCCTTTAGTGACATTCAAGGTGACTCTAAACTGGGCAGCTTTGGCACATTCAGCAGGAACTGGAAATACAACAGCTAGTAAACTTGGGTTGCTGCTTGGAGGGCCTCCTCTCAACTTTCCCCCAGGGCTTCACCAAGAAAGCTTTCTCTCTGGCCTTCTCCGATAGTCATCTCTGCAGCAGATGGCTAAGAGAAGCTGGAAACAGATCAACAGGAAGCAATGGAGTTACTTCCCTTTTAAAAGCAAAGGAGCCACATGGAGAAGATGGCTTCCTTGAACCTTCATCAAAGGAAAGCACCCTTCTCAAGATTTCTGTCGCTTCTCTTCCAGATGCCGTTGTCTTCCACGCAGTAGAGAACAGACCTGTAAAAAGATAGAAAGGTGACTTCAGAATGGAAAGCCCGTGACAAAACCATCTTTCCCACACAGACACCTTCCAGATGTGGGTGTCATTCCAACACATCTGGAGGACATAAGGCGTGACCTCGCATTGAACTGCAGGGGGGAAGCTTCCCTTCTCCAGACTCCACATCTGGATTTTGGGCAAGGCCCAAAGTAACAGCTGATGGACCAAGGCACCATCTGAAATGTTTGTCTTTGAGCAAGCTAAGACAGAAATCACACGTCGCAGTGAGGTTTAATCTAGTCTGTCTAGTTTTGGCTCAGCAAAATTGGGCAAATGCAGATACTATTTGCCCCGTTCTCCATCATTTATGTTTTCATGTTATGTGTGAACCTACCCAGTGTTGGCTTACTGAATGAAACATGTTTGAATAAATGATCAATGCCTTATTGGTGATCTACGAACACAATCCCTGTGTCATTCCTGCAGAGCTCACCCACATTTTTAAGAATCCCTGCAAAAAAGAAAAAGGAAAGTGAGTGAGGGCTGGTTCTCGTCTTCCTTGTCTCTCTGAAAAAGAGCTAATTCAATTTCTCCAACCTTCAAAACAGCAGCTATAGCAATTAATATGATTATTAGCAAATGATTGCTCTGATTGAATGCAGACTCCCAGACATCAGCTGGGAGTTAAACATTTCGCACACCAAAGGCTCTGTAGAGAATGCAGGACGGATTGGGGGGATGGATGGATTGTAGAGACTCCTCATTTAGCAACTGCTTCATTTAATGACCATTCAGTTATGATGGTGACTCAAGATAATTTTTCAACCAATGCCCGCATTCACAACTTCCATATCATCTCTCTCTCAGTCACTTGATCACTGTTACAGTCAGTTAGTACACATTGTCCTATGTCAGTGATGGGGAACCTTTTAGGCACCAAGTGCCCAAACTGTGCGTGCATGCATGCCCAAACTAAAAGGTGCACATGCGCATGAACATGCACATGTGTGCACATGTACACATGTACACATGCATGGATGGGCATGCAGAAATTCACACATGCACGGATATGCACAACTGCACACATGCAGACATGTGTGAATGCACCATGCACAGACATGCACGAATGCATGCATTTACAGACATGTGCAAATGCACATATGCACATACATGTGCACATGTATGGATGGGCATGCAGAAATTCACACATGCATGGATATGCATAACTGCACACATGCTCAGACATGCACAAATGCACCCATACACAGACATGCACAAATGCACCAGGCACAGACATGCACGAATGCATGCATTTACAGACATGTGCAAATGCACATATGCACATACATGTGCACATGCATGGATGGGCATGCAGAAATTCACACATGCATGGATATGCATAACTGCACACATGCTCAGACATGCACAAATGCACCCATACACAGACATGCACAAATGCACCAGGCACAGACATGCACGAATGCATGCATTCATAGACATGTGCACATGTGCAGCAGAGACCTGAAGACCAGCTGGCTGGTAGGAGGTGGGG
Source organism: Thamnophis elegans (assembly GCF_009769535.1). NCBI lineage: Eukaryota > Metazoa > Chordata > Lepidosauria > Squamata > Natricidae > Thamnophis > Thamnophis elegans. The sequence goes on from NC_045548.1 coordinate 69,980,811, forward strand.
CATCCCAATGCCAGCAGCGTGGCAGGAGGTAAGATCTTTTTCTTTCATGAGTTTCTGTTTTGTCATTTTCAGGGGAAGAGAAGCTCACCAAAGAAATGCCACGGAGATCTGACCAGGGCCAGTGATGTGTGTGCCAGCAGAGAGGACTCTGTGTGCCACCTCTGGCACGCGTGTCATAGATTCACCATCACGGTCTTATGTAGAATCATAAATCCAATCATAGTCCCATGAGTTTATCAGCCACTTCACTTAATGATTGGGTTGCTGGTCCTAGTCTTCCGTCACTAAACATACTGCATGTACGTTCAAACTCATTTACATGAGCAGTGCAAGGATAGTAGGAGTAAGAGAGAAAAGATGAAAATGTCCAAAGTGAATGGTCATTATTTGCAATTTAGGTGTTTCTTAAATGTCAAAACAACCCTCGGTGGATCTGGGTCTTTTCTTCTTAAATGGTATGAGAAATTCACAGAAGACAAGATGAAGTCTAAAATTCCAAAAATGGTATGTGGCAGAACATTCACACAACATATAAGAACATATAAGAATAATATATAATAATATATAAGAAGGGTTTGGGGGTGGGTGACATGATAGCAGTGTTCCAATATTTGAGGAGTTGCCACAAAGAACAGGGAGTCAAGCTATTCTCCAAAGCACCTGAAGGCAGGACAAGAAGCAATGGGTGGAAACTCATCAAGGAAAGAAGCAACTTAGAACTAAGGAGAAATGTCTTAACAGTGATAACAATTAACTAGTAGAACAGCTTGACTTCAGAAGTTGTGGGTGCTCTTCTCTATCATTGGAGGCTTCTAAGAAGAGATTGGACAGACATTTGTCTGAAATGGTTTAGGGTCTCCTGCTTGAGCACCAGGATGGACTAGAAGACCTCAAAGGTCCCTTCCAACTCTGTTATTGTGTTATATTTAAAGTTGTCTAATAGTGTCTTTGTGCTCCTAAATTCTTGTGTTCTATGATTCTCACTTTTCTCCCTTAATGTGGCCTTCAGTTCAAATTTGTCCACTGCTCTCCATCCATAACTTCGTAGCTTTTTCAGGCAATAAAGCACTTCTGCCAATTCTCATCACAATAGGCAAGATCTTTTTGGGGGACAAGTGACAAATTGGTAAAGAAGATTTATAAATTTTTTATTAGATTGCAGGATAGCAATAGCAATAGCAGTTAGATTTATATACCGCTTCATAGGGCTTTCAGCCCTCTCTAAGCGGTTTACAGAGTCAGCATATTGCCCCCACAGTCTGGGTCCTCATTTCACCCACCTCGGAAGGATGGAAGGCTGAGTCAACCCTGAGCCGATGAGATTTGAACAGCCGAACTGCAGAACTGCAGTCAGCTGAAGTAGCCTGCAGTGCTGCATTTAACCACTGCGCCACCTTGGCTCATGGAAGATGGAAGAAGAGCGGGTTAAGGAAACAATGGTAGCATGGGTGATAAACTTTGGATGCAATATATAACTGGGAAAATGGCAAGAATTATGGGAAAGAAATAGAAAAATAACATTGGCAATACCGTACAAAGAAAATTTATATAAAATGTTCTATAGGTGGCACCTTCCGCCAGCAAGACTAGCAAAAATGTTTAGAAATGTATCACCAAGTTGTTAGAAGTGTAATCAGACACATATTACCATATGTGCTGGTATTGTAAAAAAGCAAAAGAATATTGGCGGAAAATTCAAATATGGCTGACAGAGTTAACCGAAGGGGAAATAGGATTTAAACCAGAATTATACCTTCTGGGAATTATAAATGAGAAATATAGCAAAGGGGTAACCTACTTAACAATACATATTATAACAGCAGCAAGAATGGTCTTTGCCCAAAACTGGAAAAACAGGGAAATTCCACTAGAAGAGGAAGTGATTAGGAAAATTCTGACTTGCGCTGAAGTGGATAGATTGACTTGGGAATTGAAGAATAAAGGTGAGACAGAATACTATAAGATCTGAAATAAATTTTATCAATGGTTGGAACAGAAAAGAGGGATCTAAAATAAGAAATGATTAGGATTTATGGAATGGAAAATTATCGAAAGCAATATGGATAGAAGTAAGATGTCTTTATATTTGTAAATACTGAATAGACCAAATGTAAATACGCAAGGTTTTTATGATATCTAACTTTTGTTTTAGTATGTATGGCAAAGACAAAACATTGACAGTTACAGTGTCCAATGTTTTATTGTGTGCCTGATAAAAATTGTTTTAAAAAAGCACTTCTGCCAATTCTCATATTTATCAGGATGCAAAAATGTTTAGCTCTTGCATATATGACATAATAGATTTCCTCGCTGCATAGAAAATATTTCTTAATAAGTCAAATCTCCATTGCAATCAAAAACAAAACCTTAAGAGGGAACCAAATTTGGAATCACATAAATTTTCTTGAGGGGCTTCAAAAACCTAACTCTGAGTTAAGTTCTAACACAAGTGAAGAAAAATTATTTCTGCCTTTGGAGATATCCTGGAATTAACAGAATAATAGAGTCGGAAGGAACCTTGGAGGTCTTCTAGTCCAACCCAGCCTCTTCTTGAAAACCGCCTCATACATGTTTTTTAACCTTAAATAATCTGTGTAGGCAGGTGACAATTCAATATCTCAATTTTCTTCCTCAACTTGTTTGAAATCAACCTGATTTTAGTACTCTTTCTCTTCAATTCGCCAACCAGAGACTGCAAAGAATATCCTCCAATTTGTTGTGGCCCGCCAGCGACCAGCAGAGCTGTCAGCAGATTCGGATAGTGAGGAGGTTGGGGAGGAACATGGGCCAGTCCTGGAGTCTGGGGAATGCTCTGATGAGGGCTCTGGGTCAGAGGCAAAGAGGGGGGCAGAGCCGTATGCCAGTTATCAGCTGCCTTCAGAGTCAGACATCAGTGGGGCAGAGGAACAGCTGGAGCCTGTTCCCAGTGTGCGCATGCACAGAGTTGGCAGAGGAAGAGAACAGCTAAAGAACAGAGGTCGACTTGTGAGTAAGGCCATAGGTGGATGGTGAATGGAGGGAATAAAAGAGGAGCGAAAGGGAAGTGGAGTTTGCAGGAGACAATTAGTTCATTCCTGCATTCTTGCCAAGTATTGTGGTGTCTAAAAGATATTGGCCTGGCCACTCTCCAAGCCTGATAAAGGTCAGTAATTGTGAACTATCTTGAAAGACTGTGGGCCGGGACTTTGCTGGAAAGAAATTCACTATAAATTAATTAAAAGAGGTTTGTCAGATGAGGACTTGGCTTCGTGCTTCGTGCAGGTCAGAATATAATATCTTACTCTCTGGACTATACTAATCACAGAGTCACAAAAAACCTTTTGCTGCCAGTCCAAAGAAAATATAAAATAAAATGTCATTTCCCCTACATATTTTTCAGCACCTGGGTTCAAGTGCAGTTATATAGAGTTTACAAAAAAAAAAATTTTTTTTTAAAAAGACATTGCTGTGATGAGATGCTAGGCAAGAAAAGGCGAATTGCAAAAACTGTAAACAACTTGTTGAAATCTTCTGAAGGTTTCTGACTTGCCCATGTTGTCTCTAACATTTTAAAAGTCCTACAAATTGAGAAGGTAACTTTCTGGCAGTTTTGCAACCAGGTACCTTACTCAATCGCTGTGATCATGTGGGTGTGTTGCTACACTGTGTGGCTTGGGAGAGAGATAAATTTAAAACAATGCATGGAAGGGAAGATAAACTCCAGGAACAGGAAGCTGAATTTTGGAGGGGAGGGGGAGGGAAGAGAGAAGATATAGCGGCTGCAAAACAGGGCAAGAATTCCCATCAGTGGGAAAATGGACCATCCAGATATTCTACAGTGCCACAATGTTTAAAAAACAACAACACAGCTTTGCTTCATTTCTAATAAACAGGAGTAGGGTCTGAAATCACTTAACTAAAAATTAAAAATAGGTGACAGCGTGAGTGAGATCAGATCCAGGATGAACCTTCTTCTAGTGGAGCAAAACGATGGTGTGGAAACATCTAACCATCAAACTTTTCTTTGCCTTGGAACTGATTTTGAGATCTATATTTCATAGTTGAGCTGTGCTTTGGATTATCTTCCTTCCTCGCTATCCTACTGTTTGTAAAATATTGGCTGGTGAAGAATTTTGAAGATAATCAAGCAACAGCTCTTCAAACACCTAGAAGCAAGCAAAGCTGTTACCAAAAGACAACATGGCTTTGTCAAAAACAGATCAGGCCAAACAAATCTTATTGCATTCTTTGACAAATGGTTAAATTAGTGGGCCAGCAAAATGCTGTGGGCATAGTATTCTTGGGCTTCGGGTAAGGCATTTGACAAAGTTGGCCACTGTCTATCTTGGTAGGATAGAAAAATGTGGGATAGACAGCATCACCGCCAGATGGATTTGAAACTGGCTGATAAACCCTACTCAATGAGTAGTCCTTAATGTTACTACATCTACAAGGAGGGAAGTAAGTAGTGGGGTATCCTAAGGTTCTGTCTTATGCCCGGTACTCTTCAATTTCTTCATAAATGATTTAGATGAGGGGATAGAAAGCAAATTCATTAAATTTACAGATAGTATAGTCTTTATTGTTACACCTATCCTCCACGAGCTGCACTGGCTTCCCATCGGTCTCTGAACACGCTTCAAGGTGCTGGTCGTTACCTTTAAAGCCCTACATGGCTTGGGACCTGGATATCTGCCGGACCGCCTCCTGCCACATACCTCCCAACGACCTATAAGATATCACAGGCTGGGCCTCCTTCGGGTACCGTCGACTGGGCAATGCCGGTTGGCGACTACTCGGGGGAGGTCTTTCTCTGTAACTGCCCCGGCCCTGTGGAACGATCTCCCCGCAGAGATCCGGACCCTTCCCACTCTCTCGGCCTTCCATAAAGCCACTGAAACCTGGCTGTTCCAGCAGGCCTGGGGCTGTTGACGCCAAAATACGGTCCAGCCCCACTTGGAACGGAGTGCATGTTGTGTTTTTTAAATCTATCTTTTCTTTCCTTCTATTCTTTTTGATTTATTTTGTATTGTAAGCCGCCCGGAGTCCTACGGGATTGGGCGGCATATAAATGTTATTAAACTTTAAACATTGTCATTGTGCAAAATAAATATAACGAAGTTGGTTGTATAGGATGAATAGCCAACAATCTAGAAGATAGGCTCAAGATCCAGAAAGATCTTAAAAAACTTGAACACGGCACCCTATCCAACAAAATGCAGTTCAGTGGCAAGGAAAGGAAAGTTTCACACTTAGGCAAGAAAAAGCAAATTGACAGGTATAGAATAGGTGATACCTGACTCAACGATAGTAACTCTGAGAGGGATCCAGGACTCTTAGTGGACAACCACTTAAGTATGAGCTAGCAGGTATGTGGCAGCTGCTCAAAAAGCCAGTGTAATCCTGGGTTGCCCATTGACCTGGTAAGACCACACTTGGAATACTGCATCCAGTTCTGGTCACTAAGAGAAGATGGGACTCTAGAAAGAGTGGAGAGAAGAGCAACAAAGACGATTAGGAGACTGGAGGCTGAAATGTAGGAGGAACAGTTGCAGGAATTGGGTGCGTAAGAGAAAGCGACGTGTAAGAAAAAGACTCAGGGGTGACATGATAGTAGTCTTCCAATATTTAAGGGGCAGAGGGAAGAGTTGGACAGTCTATTCTACAAAGCACTTAAGGGAAAGACAAGAAGCAATGCATGGAAACCTATCAAACAGATCCAAGTCCAACTTCGAATTGAGGAGAAATGTTCTGACAATGAGTACAATTACTGTAATCAGTGGAACACTTTGCCTCTGGAGAGTGTGGGTGCTCTATTACCTAAGGACTTTAAGTAGAAATTAGACAGCCATTTCTCTGGAATAGTGTAGGGCAGCGGTTCCCAACCTTTTAGAATAGAATAGAATAGAATAGAATAGAATAGCAATAGAATAGCAATAGCAATAGCAATAGCAATAGCAATAGCAATAGCAATAGCAGTTAGACTTATATACCGCTTCATAGGGCTTTCAGCCCTCTCTAAGCGGTTTACAGAGAGTCAGCATATTGCCCCCAACAATCTGGGTCCTCATTTTACCCATCTCAGAAGGATGGAAGGCTGAGTCAACCTTGAGCCGGTGAGATTAGAACTGCTGAACTGCAGATAACAGTCAGCTGAAGTGGCCTGCAGTACTGCGCCCTAACCACTGCGCCACCTCGGCTCTTTATAGAATAGAATAGAATAGAATAGAATAGAATAACAGAGTTGGAAGGGACCTTGGAGGTCTTCTAGTCCAACCCCCTACTTAGGCAGGAAACCCTGCACCACTTCAGACAAATGATTATCCAACATCTTCTTAAAAACTTCCAGTGTTGGAGCATTCACAACTTCTGCAGGCAAGCTGTTCCACTAATTACTGTATTTTTCGGACTATAAGACGCACCGGTGTATAAGACGCACCAAGATTTCAAAGAGGTAAGTAAGAAAAAAAGGGTTTTTTTTGTCCTCCCCAACCCCCAGGAGCACTCTGCAGGCTTCAGCTTTTTTTCCCCACAAAAATGGAGGCGTTTTTGCCTTCCCTGAGCCCTGCTGAAGCCTGCGGAGTGCTTCTGGGAGCTAGGGGAAGGAAAAAACGCCTCAATTTTTGCGAAAAATGGCCTGTTTTTTTCAAAAATGGGGTGCGGGGGTGGGGCCTCGGGAGGCCAAAAATGGCTGTATTTGGGTATAAGACACACCAACATTTCCACGCTCTTTTAGGGGGGAGATGCGTCTTATACTCCAAAAAATACGGTAATTGTTCTAACTATCAGAAAATTCCTCCTTAGTTCTAGGTTGCTTCTCTCCTTGATTAGTTTCCACCCATTGCTTCTTGTCCTGCCCTCAGGTGCTTTGGAGAATAGCTTGACTCCCTCTTCTTTGTGGCAGCCCCCCTTTTGGGCACTAGGGACTGGTTCCATGGAGAGAGGTTTTCCCACGGACTGGAGGTTGCGTGGTTTCAGGTGCCTGCCAGCATCCTGCAGATGGGGCTTCACTTTTTGGCACAGCCCAGTTTCTGGTGTGCCCCAGCCCGGTGCCAATCCATGGACCAGGGGTTGGGGACCTGTGGTACAGAGCAGGGGTGGGTTCCGGCAGCCACTACTTCTGGTTCGCTCGTGGGTGGCAGTGCGCACACATGCGCAATTCAATAAAAATTGTTGTGCGCAGGCGCAGAAGCCAAAAACAAAATGGCAGCACCTATGGCGCCACCAGGAGATCCATTTTGGGGGCACGGCAGACCTGGATTGCTGCCGGTTCCAGCGACCCAGGATGCCAAACCACTACCGGTTCGTCGAACCAGGCCAAACCAGTTGGAACCCACCACTGGTACAGAGTGTATTGCTTCAGCAGGGGGTTGGACTAGAAGACCTCCAAGGTCTTTTCCTGTTAACATGTGAAAGCTGGTGAATGCTTTTTTGCAGGTTCAGCTGGCCTTACTGAGGTTTTCTCCCCATCTAGGGTACATCAAGGCTCTAACTACTTTTCTTTATATTTTTTCCTTTTGCCAGTTTGCTTCTGCTACAATCCCTTTTAATCTCAAAGACACCAAAGGGTGGGTGGGACCTTGCGTCTGTGTCAGTATCTTGATGGATGGATCCCCTCCTAAGCTAAGATATAACTGAAAATGATGGTGCTCTTGCTAGGAACTCCGCGCCTGCACCAAATGCCAAACCCTAACAAAACACTAAATCATGGTTGAATGTAGAAGTTTTCTGAATCAACAGTGACCCCTGCTGTTCCCGATTTCCTTCTGTTTCCTCTTTAGCCGGGCTAAAGCTTTCAGAGGAGGCGTTTCACAGGGCACAAAAGAGCTAAGGAAGCTCAGCCACTCCCCAAACCTGCAATTTTAGCAAGCCTCAGTTGGCTGCTTCAAAAGGTCCTCCTGGATGTTTTTACGTGAGTGGGAAAAGCACAGCCACTTTTGATTCCCAGAAGGGAAAAGACCGACAAGACAAAAAGTAACTTGTGGAAGATCATTGAAGAGAGAAGCAATCTAAAACTGCGGAGAAATTTCCTGACAGAACACTTAGGCTTAGAATAACTTTATTGTCACTTTGAATGTACACTAATCAACATATATTAAAATGAAATTTCATTGCATACAACTCTCAAAGGGTCACCACCTCCAATATACACTACATAAACATTAGATGATCACAGATGGGGACTGCAGCCAAGAAATTAAAAAAATGCTTGCTCCTGGGGAGGAAATCTATAGCAAATTGAGACAGCATATTAAAAAGCAGAGACATCACCCTTGCCAACAAAAGTGTGTCTAGTCAAGGCTATGGTTTTCCCAGTTGCAATGGATGGCTGTGAAAGTTGGGCCATTAAGAAGGCTGAGTGCCAAAGAATTCAGGCCTTTGAATTCTGTTGCTGGAGAAGACTCCTGCAAGTCCTTGGACTGCAAGGTGATCAAACCGGTCCGTCCTAGAGGAGATCAACCCTGACTGCTCTTTAGAAGTCCAGATCCTGAAGATGAAGCTCAAATACTTTGGCCACCTAATGAGAAGGAAGGTCTCACTGGAGAAGAGCCCAATGCTGGGAAAGATGGAGGGCAAAAGAAGAAGGGGACGGCAGAGAAGGAGGTGGCTGGATGGAGTCACTGAAGCAGTCGATGTGAGCTTAGTGGACTCCAGAGGATGGCAGAGGACAGGAAAGCCTGGAGGAACGTTGTCCATGGGGTCACGATGGGTCCGACACAACTTCGCAACTAACAACAACAAAACATGACTAAATAAATAAATAAATACAAAATTATGCATATACCCACATATATATTATGTGACACAGAGAAACAACACAGTCTAGTTCAGGTGTATACATGTACATGGCCAGAAAAATGAATCTTGCAAGTTTTCCAGATGGATGGCCTAGGCCCAAGGGAACAAAGCTCTTACAGAATCTGGTAGCCCTACTAGATTTGAGGTCTAAGGACATAGCTTCATTAATCAGTGGAACAACTTGGCTTCAGAAGTTGCTGGTGCTCCATCATTGGAAGTGTTCAACAAGAGATTAGACAGCCATTTGTCCAGGATGATATAAGGTCTCCCGCTTGAGCAGGAGGGTTGGATTAAAACAGAGCTTAACAAAGCTCCAGCCCATTATTTCTTGTCCTGCCTTCAGGTCTTTTGGAAAATCCCCTCCTCTTGGTGACAGTCCGTCAAATACTGGGACACTGCTATCATATCACCTTTAATGACACTTCATGGAGGGAAAATCTCTCCCTTCTTTGCTTCAATGAAGTGCAGTGCAGATTCTCTTGAATTAAAGTCAATTTGAACGATTTTGCTTTGCGCTGATTTGGAAAAGAGTGCCTTTGGATATGACCCAATAGAGTGAAATAGCAATAGAAATAGCTCTTAGAGTTACATACCACATCACGATGATTTACAGCCCTCTCTAAGCAGTTTACAGAGTCAGCCTATTGCCCCCAACCATCTGGGTCCTCATTTTACCCACCTTGGAAACAGAGGTGGGTTCCTACAGGTTCGCACCAGTTCAGTAGAACCGGTTCGTCAAATCTACCGAATCGATTAGAAGAGGTTCCACCAGTGGACCCGGAAAGCAGGCCACACCTACAGAAGAGGTTCCAAAAAATTTTGAAACCCACCACTGCTTGGAAGGATGGAAGGCTGAGTCAACCTTGAGCCGATCAGGATCTAACTCCTGGCGATGGGCAGAGTTCGCTTGCAATACTGCATTCTAACCACTGCGCCCCCACGGCTCTTAATTTCATTGCTTCAAAAGATTTTATTTTATTACAATTAAAATTAACAGATTAACAGAGTTGGAAGAGACCTTTTAGGTCATCTGGAATAGAATGGAATAGAATAATAGAGTTGGAAGGGGCCTTGGAGGTCTTCTAGTCCAACCCCCTGCATAGGCAGGAAACCCTATACCACTTCAGACAAATGGCTCAGACAAATGGCTATCCAACATCTTCTTAAAGACTTCCAGTGTTGGAGCATTCATAACTTTAGAGGCAACTTCTGTTCCACTGATTCATTGTTTAAACTGTCAGGAAATTCCTCCTCCGTTCTACAGTTGCTGTAAGTTGCTTCTCTCCTGGATTAGTTTCCACCCATTGCTTCTTGGCCTGCCTTCAGGTGCTTTGGAGCATAGCTAGGGAGCCGAGGTGGCGCAGTGGTTAAATGCAGCACTGCAGGCTACTTCAGCTGACTGCAGTTCTGCAGTTCAGCTGTTCAAATCTCACCGGCTCAGGGTTGACTCAGCCTTCCATCCTTCCGAGGTGGGTAAAATGAGGACCCGGATTGTTGTTGGGGGCAATATGCTGACTCTGTAAACCGCTTAGAGAGGGCTAAAAGCCCTATGAAGTGGTATATAAGTCTAACTGCTATTGCTATTGCTATTGGCTCCCTCTTCTTTGTGGCAACCCCTGAGATATTGGAATGTATCGCAGGCTCACCGCGTGCTTCTTATGTTCAAACAAAGACACTGCAAAAGAGGGTTTAGGGACCAGCGGTGAAATGACCAACTCGAAAGTTTAAAACACTCCAGACAGGAAAATCCCCAAAGCATATTGGATTGTTCAAACCAGCTGTGAAACTCTAAACCTGCCTTATCAAATGACACATGGAGGAAGCCCCCTCCTCTCCCTTAGACATGACTCCAGCCTCAAAGGTTGGGGCCGCCAAGTGAGGGAACAGAGGCTTTAAAACAAGGGAAGAGGAATGTGAGAATCAACAAGGAAGTGTCCCTTTAAGCCCAGCCAAATGGCAGACTGTGTGATAAAGCAATGGGCAGGGTGTTTTTTTTATTTTATTTTTACCCTCTGTCCTGTCGCTTTTCCTGCTGGCCACAATTCTAATTAAAATCTGGCTTCTACAGTTTAAAAGGAGAGGTTGATCGGTAAGGGTTAACTTCGCTTATGAGATGAAATTCCATGAGTTTCGTTTCTGATGATTTCATGTATATAGCAAATGCTGGCTGGGGAATTCTGGGAGTTGAAGGCCAGACATCTTCAAGTTACCAAGGTTGAGAAACACTGATATAGCCGCAAAGTTTTCTTCTTCTTCTTCTTCTTCTTCTTCTTCTTCTTCTTCTTCTTCTTCTTCTTCTTCTTCTTCTTCTTCTTCTTCTTCTTCTTCTTCTTCTTCTTCTCCTTCTCCTTCTCCTTCTCCTTCTCCTTCTCCTTCTCCTTCTCCTTCTTCTTCTTTCAGCTTAGTTATAGACAGCTGTGCATCAGAGATTTTATTTCATCCTTCAGAGTGTAAAATATGGAATAAAGTTGCACAGGCCACTTGATTGACATTTCACCCAGTTTAAATAATTCCCCCTGGAGTCTTTTTTCTTTTTAATCAACCAGAAGAGTTTAGCATCAGATGCAAATTTGGCCACGTCTCTTACTTACGCCTTAAGACTATTTTTGAACAAGCCAAAAACCACGGTCCCAATTAGATCCCTGAGAGATTCGACTTCTCACCTCACCAATTCTTTGCTGGCTTCCTTGCTCGCTTGCATTTTTAAAACAAAGAACAAACCCCCCCGAAAAAGCTAGCAATCTATAAAAAGACACGGCCATTTAGCCAGGGCTGTCGATTTTATTCAAGAATCATTAAGGACAGGGATTGGTTGCCGCCGGTGTTACTGCTCACTTCACTCCCACGCGTGCCCGCCATGCATTGTTTGTGCATAAACAGTTTTCTGTAAGTTCTGTGCATGCACAACAACAAAAAACATGCTGGCAATAGTATGGGCAACCAGGGAACCAGTTTGGGGGCATGGCCAGCCTGCTGTCCCTACCGGTTCGGTGACCAGTCCCAATTGCCACTACCAGTTCGCCCAAACCAGTAGCAGCCCACCTCTGATTAAGACCGCACGAATGATTGTGGGTGCACCTCGGTACACCCACGTTACACCTATCCTCCGCGAGCTGCACTGGCTACCGATCAGTCTCCAGAAACGCTTCAAAGTGCTAGTCGTAACTTATAAAGCCCTTCATGGTATTGGATCTGGATACTTGAGAGACCGCCTGCTGCCAATTACCTCCCACAGACCCATTAGATTTCACAGGGTTGGCCTCCTCCGGGTTCCATCTACCAGCCAATGCCACCTGGCTACTACCCGGGGGAGGGCCTTCTCTGTGGCAGCTCCGGCCCTCTGGAATGAACTCCCCGCAGGGATTCGGACCCTCACCTCTCTCCAGGCCTTCCGAAAAGCCATCAAAACCTGGCTTTGCCGGCAGGCCTGGGGTTGATGAGTTCCCCTCCCCTCTCGACATGTATGGTTGTGTGATTCTTGCTTATTTTAATTATTTGTACTCTGTTTTATGTTCCCCTTTTCCCCTTTTGAGTTGTTCGCCGCCCTGAGTCCCTCCCGGAGAAGGGCGGCATACAAATAATAAAATTCAATTCAATTCAAGGAGGAAAAACTTTTCAAAAAGCCAAGTATAATCTGTTGAGAAGGATAGGGTTAAGGTTTCCTCCATCAGTGAGTCTGTTGACAGTTTCAAAGCACGGTACAAGGTAGGTGAAGAGGGATTGACTTTACTCGTTCTTTCAATATATCTTACCTTGGACACATATAAGGAGTCTGGAAAAGCTCTGTTGCCGGGAAAAGAGGATGAAAAGAGAAGAAAGGGAGTATAAAGAAGGTGGGTGGAATATTATAGCAGCAAGGAGTGGGTTGTTGGAAGACTGGAAAGACCAGGGACTGATTGACAAGGAGAAAATCCATTTATGCTGTTTGAAATGGCATAAGGTCTTCTGCTTGACAGGAGGTTGGACTAGAAGACCTCCAAGGTCCCTTCCAGCTCTGCTATTCTGTTATTCTAACATCAATTTAATGGGACATAATCCATCAATCCATTCATTTATTTTGAGTCTGACGAATTCTAAAAATTAGAATAGAGTAGAATAACAGAGTTGGAAGGGACCTTGGAGGTCTTCTAGTTCAACCCCCTGCTTAGGCAGGAAACCCTATACCGTTTCAGACAAATGGTTATCCAACATCTTAAAAACTTCAATGTTAGAGCATTCACAACTTCTTGTTCTACCTTCAGGTGCCTTGGAGAATAGTTTGACTCCCTCTTCTTTGTGGCAAGCCCTGAGATATTGGAACACTGCTATCATGTCTCCCCTAGTCCTTCTTTTCATTAAATACCCAGTTCCTGCAACTGTTCTTGATATGTTTTAGCCTCCAGTCCCCTAATCATCTTTGTTGCTCTTTTCTGCACTCTTTCTAGAGTCTCAGCCTCTTTTCTACATCGTGGCGACCAAAACTGAATGCAGTGTTCCAAGTGTGGCCTTACCAAGGCCTTATAAAGTGGTATGAACACTTCATGTGATCTTAATTCTATCCCTCTGTTTATGCAGCCTAGAACTGTGTTGGCTTTTTTGGCAGCTGCTGCACACTGCAGGCTCATATTTAAATGGTTGTCCACTAGGACTCCAAGATCCCTCTCACAGTTACTACTATTGAAGAAGTTACCACCTATACTGTACCTGTGCATTTCGTTTTTCTCACCTACAGGTAGAACCTTACTTTTTTCACCATTGAATTTCATTGTGTTTGATAACACAAAAGGTTAAATTTAACCTTTGCAAAATCCATGAAGGTTCCCCATCTCCAGCAAGGCTTACTCTTCTATGTGTTATTTTATCATTATCATCATCATCATCAATTATCATTTCTATCATGTTGCTTGGGCAAATGCTAAGCTGGTCAGCCAATACCCTTTATAAAAACGAATGTCTCACTTGGTTCATAATCAACATGTAAAAGTCAAATGCAGGAGTCTTCTACCTTGGCAACATTAAGACTTGTGAACTTCAAAGCCCAGAATTCCCCAGCCAGCCTTTCTGAGGCTGAAGAATCTGGGAGTTGAAGTCTACAAGTCTTAAAATTTCCAAGGTTGGACATCCTGTCTAGTGAATCCCCCAAAATGCAAGGATGTCGCGCATTGGAGCATGGCTTGCATGTTCTTGCAGGCATGGTTTTTATTCCACATGGGTAAATGTTGAAACAGTGAGAAAATCTTAATGATTTGGTGTTCATGCCAACAATTTGATAGACACAGAGGAGGAGAGCACTCATAATAATTAAATGAATTTATTACTTCTTCTAGGGATGTGGTTGCTCAGTGGCTAAGACGCTGAGCTTGTCAATCAGAAAGGTCAGCAGTTCAGCGATTCAAATCCCTAGCGCTATGTAATGGAGTGAGCTCCCGTTCCTTGTCCCAGCTTCTGCCAACCTAGCAGTTCAAAAGCATGTAAAAATGCAAGGAGAAAAATAGGGACCACCTTTGGTGGGAAGGTAACAGTGTTCCATGTGCCTTAGGCATTTAGTCATGCCGGCCACATGACCACGGAGACATCTTCGGACAGCACTGGCTCTTTGGCTTTCAAACGGAGATGAGCACTGTTCCCTAGAGTCAGGAACGACGAGCACATATGTGCAAGGAGAACCTTTACCTTTACCTTTGCCTTATTACTTCTTCTTGTGTTAAGATGTCCAGTTTCTGCTCTGATTTGCCCTCCTGGGTCCCATCCATGCCTTATCTAGAGGAAAAGCATCAAGAGGTGGTAGAACTTCTCCTTGGTCTTTAGTGGTTCTTTGGAAGGACAGAAACTAAAAGGAGATAGAATAACAGCAGTCTCTAGCTAGGTTCACACAACATGCTAATTAGGTTAGCAGGAGCAGGAGTCAGCAACTTTAAATACTCAAAGAGCCACAAAGGTCCTAACCGGAACCCCCCCCCCCCATTCAATTCTGAAGCCGACCAGAAATCCGGTTCCCCCGCCATAGAGTCTCCTCCTAGCACAGCATCCTTTTTCCTCTACCTATCCTAACCGAAAGCCCTATCAATTGTGGAGCCGACCGGCGGTAGGGAACCACAGCAGAGGGATGAAAGAGCCACATGCGGCTCCAGAGCCACAGATTGCTGACCCCTGAAGTAGAGTTTACAGCTTATCATGTTGTGGGAATCCAGAATCGTTTTAACCTCTATTAAGAAACTTCCAGATTATGGAATATTACTGGGGGAGAGATTCATATGTAGGGTTTAGTTCATGGATAAATGCAAATCATGGATTGCAATTAAGAAAATATGTCTCAGATTACTTTCCAAGTGGTTCAGTTACATTGTTTGTCTTTTCTTTTCTTTTTTTTTATTGTGTTTATCATTGGGTACAAGTTTGTAAACTACTCCATGCATTTCCCAAATGGGTTCGTTGTGTTATCCTATTGTAAATTACTCTGCAGAAGATAAATTGGCAAAGGGACCTGGGCCCGTTAATTTTAGAATAAATGAATAATTAAATCTGGAGTGCATTAGAAGCGCTTCCAAGAACCTTTATAAAAATAGTTTCTCAAGGGATTATTTTTCCCAAGTGCAATTTGCAAAGTTATTAACTAAATAACATTGCAACAAGTAACATTGACAAGTCTTTTGTTAAGATTTTTTCGCCCCCTCCTTGTTCTGCTTGTCTGTCTCAATACCGACACAACTTCCCATAAAAATTGTAGACACCAGCAAGGGGAACATCGTCCCAAGGATGACTTTGAAAAATGACTCTCCAAAAGCCTCTTTGCAACTTTTCATTCACAAAAACTGCTATGTGTAACCATGTGGTTACTGAAGTTCTTGGATAAGCCTATTACAGTAATTCTTACCACAATGGGCAAGGTGTGCTGGCAGATTGGAAGGAACTTGTTTCTTTCCGTTGGTAACCACAGGACTTTCTCCGAGACTTTTTTGTTAATGATTCCTAGAAGAGGAGGAGGTCGCGGTGATGTTTATGTGTGGGTGGGTGGGTGGGTGGGTAGAAGAGTCTCTTATCGAGATTCCAGCTGATTTTCATTCTCAGACAGCACCGCATTTTCTGCAGAGGATTTCAGAAGAACAGACTTGGAAGGGTCCCTGGAGGTTTCTAGTCCAACCCTTCGTTCAAGCAGATGACCCAAGACCATTTCAGACTGATTGTCCAGTCTTCTTTAAAACCTCCAATCATGGAGCAGCCACAATTTCTGAAGGCAATCCATCCCACTGGTTATAATACAATACAATAGCAGAGTTGGAAGGGACCTTGGAGGTCTTCTAGTCCATCCCCCTGCCTAGGCAGGAAACCCTATACCGTTTCAGACAAATGGCTAGCCAACATCTTCTTAAAGACTTCCAGTGTTAGGGCATTCACAACTTCTGGAGGCAAGTTGTTCCACTGATTAATTGTTATAACCGTCAGGAAATTCCCCCTCAGTTCTAAGTTGCTTCTCTCCTTGATTAGTTTCCACCCATTGCTTCTTGTTCTACTTTCAGGTGCCTTGGAGAATAGTTTGACTCCCTCTTCTTTGTGGCAACCCCTGAGATATTGAAACACTGCTATCATGTTATCCCTAGTCCTTCTTTTTATAAAACTAGACGTACCCAGTTCCTGCAACCGTTCTTCATATGTTTTAGTCTCCAGTCCCCTAATCCTCTTTGTTGCTCTTCTCTGCACTCTTTCTAGAGTCCCCACATCTTTTTTATACCATGGCGACCAAATTCACTTCTTTTCCTTATTCAGTTTTACCACATTATATTTTTTCTATTTCTAAATCTATATCTTTTCTACATCGTGGTGACCAAAACTGAATGCAGTATTCTAAGTGTGGCCTTACCAAGGCATTATAGACCCATCATAGACCCATCAGATCCCAAAGATTAGGCCTCCTCCGAATTCCATCTGCAGGCCAATGCCGGTTGTCGACCACCCGGAGGAGAGCCTTCTCTGTGGCTGCTCCGGCCCTCTGGAACGATCTCTCCGTGGAGATTCGGACCCTCACCACCCTTCAGGCTTTCCGAAAAGCCATTAAGACCTGGCTGTTCCAGCAGGCCTGGGGCTCCTGAGTTCCACCCCTACTCGAATTGTTGTGCGTGTTGTGACTTTTTAAATTGTTTTGTATTGTTGTTTGTTTTTGTCTTTTACTTTTCGTATTGTGACCCTTCCCTTCTGGTTTGTCAGCCGCCCTGAGTCCCTCCGGGAATAGGGCGGCATACAAGTCGAATAAACCAAACCATTCTAAAGTGGTATTAACACTTCACGTGATCTTGATTCTATCCCTCTGTTTATGCAGCCTAGAACCGTGTTGGCTTTTTTGGCAGCTGCTGCACACTGCTAGCTCCTATTTAAATGGTTAATTGTCTCTCACTGTCAGAAGATTTCTCCTTAGTTCTAGGTTGCTTCTCTCCTGGATTAGTTTCCATCCATGGCTTCTCATCCTGCTTTTGGGGGCTTTGGAAGACAGTCTGTAGAGATTTTCAGTCATCCAGGTCATGGTTGTGCCAAAGGTGTTTTTTTTTTCAGGTGCAACTGGGCTGTCTTGTTTTTTCTTTGGATGACTGAGAATCTCTACAGATTTTTCGCTGAACAATTTTGGATGGACACCCTTTGAATGGTAGGGCGGGAGTAGGAATTGATTTCCAGAGGGAAAAATTGCAGACTACAGTAATCAGGAGCATCACTCAGGTGACTCTGAGGACACAGATCCCTTACGCCACCAGACTCAAAATTTTGGGCTTAGACAATCAGGAACTGCACTGCCTGCAGTCACACCTAAGCTTAGCACACAAAATTGTCTGCTACAATGTTCTACCTGTCGACGAGTACGAGTCCACTGTGGACCTCACCCCATTCCTAAGAGGTCCGTAAATGGGGCGTGTATAAGCGCACCAGCGTGCCTACCATCCAGGGGTGGGTTTCTCGCCCTGTTCCAACCAGTTCGGTTGGAACGGGGCTGGCGGCGTCCTCGCGCACGCGTGCACGCGCGTGACGCACGCATGTGTACTAGCGTCCGTGCGATGCTCCAGCTGCTCCTGGAGGATCGCGCAGGCGCTGTATGCGTCCTGCACATGCGTGGAAGCACAGAACTTGTCAAAACCGGGTAAGAAGCGCGGGCGCACGGGTGGGCCCTTCGCCGTTCCCGGAAGTTACTTACTTCCGGATTCACCGACCAACCGGTTCGCAGGGACCGCCGCAAACCGGTTGAAACCCACCCCTACTACCATCCCTGTCCTACTGTCCCCATCGATTTGTATTCATTTCCTTTGTTTATGTCCATATCCATACTTATACCTGCTATCTTGTACATGTTTGACTGACTGACTGACTAACTAACTAATTAATAAATAAGTAAATAAATAAATAGATGCAAATGACCAGCTGTCTTCAAGGAATATAAATCCTTCCCATTCCCCACTATCCTGTCAGAGCTGAAGAAGCTTCTTGGATGAGAAGTGAAACATCTTCAAAGAAGAAACAAGGAAGTCCAGTTGCCTCCTGAAAAAAGCACCTTTGGGACCTTGGAAGACAGGTTGACTTCCTTTTCTTTGTGGCGGTCATTGGCTTTGTAGTCCAAGAACTCCAGAGAATCACAAGCTGAGGAAGGTTAGACTAATGTTGATGCATTCTTGACCAGTTTTTGTGAATGCTGCTGGCAATAATTATGGTTGGAAGACCAGATTGGTGAGTGGGTAAATAAATCAATAAAGATGACTCAGTGTGACCTATTTCGTAGGGGTGCCGAGAAGATCCAGCGGGACCTGATTGCAAAGAGGTTCTTGAAAGGTGCAAATCTAATCATAAGCACTTTATTCTAGCTTGAATGGATTGGACCTCTGTTTTTTCAATGTCTTCCATTTAGGTTGGAATCCTCTCTCCAGGGATTAGAGAGAAGGGATTTATTTTATTTTATTTTTGCCACCAGGAACATTGATGGTTCCTCCTGGAGATGGAAAACCAGTGCTGAGCAATGAATTCAGCTGGTGCTTGAAGTCTCAGAGCTAGAGTTGTTCGGTGAGCCAAAGTGCCCACATATCTCCAAAGAAACAAAAATGAAGGCTAGTTGTTCTTCAGAAGTGTCCACTTGTTCCAGAAGAAGCACCAAAGTAAGCAGGAGCATCAGAGAACATCAGGAAAGAGATCAATAAGTTCTGTTATATTGTCCATGGAAGCCACACTCTGATCTGGACACCTCTAAGCCATTTTGGGAGAGAATCCACAAATTTGACTCAAATTCCAAAATAGATCCCAAATCCATAAATATTGGAGATCCTAACCAGAGAGTTGAAGATGTGTAAGGAGAGGGTCTTAGTAAACATATTCATCACATTAAATTGCTGAACGGCAATACCAACAAACTAAGAATGTAGCTGGTTACACTACCAAAAAAAAAAGTGCCACTCTTGATTTCAATCACTAATATTATCAGTCTGGTTCTCATTCTCAACTGGAACAAAAACAAAAATAGTTGGAAACATATATGTGTTCATTCATTCATAGAATAGAATAACAGAGTTGGAAGGGACCTTGGAGGTCTTCTAGTCCAACCCCCTGCCTAGGCACAAAACCCTACACCACTTCAGACAAATGGTCATTCATTCATTCATTCATTCATTCTTTCATTCATTCATTCATTCATTCATTCATTCATTCATTCATACATACATTCTTCCCTCCTTCCTTTGCTTGTTATTACTTCTCTTGCTTCTTGCAGTTTCAATGTTCAGCACTGACTTTCTATATAAAACTGAGTGACAATTAATAATAATAATAATAAAAACTTTGGAGTGACTGATTTATAAGGGGCCATGTTTCCCAAAGCCTCAATAATAACATAGCAATTCACAGTGTTACACATATGGCAACTTACTCAGGAGCAATATATTTTTAGACTTATTAGGTTCTCTAGCTTTTACTCCAAGATAATCCTCAATTCCAATCAGTGTGTGGTGATGATGTTGATGATGTACACTTTATCATACCTATTGTACATTGTACATTTTAAGAAGGTACTTGGTTGATACCTAGGATGCTGGCAGCAACCTGAATTAACCATTAGCATCAGTCAATGGTATTTGTGATGTATTTTGAATGTTCAGTTGACTGAATTTCATGTTTAATGAATAAAGTATATTATTATTATACAATTGTATCACAGCGGCCAGTTGTTTCGCCGGATTTGGCATTGGTTACTAGTCGGGCCCCACCCAGGGGCCTAGGACGTCGTAACGTATTTTCGTAATATGCGTGCAGATCCAAGCAGTGCGGCTTTTTGCATTTGACTGATGGTGATTTTGTCAATTTTTAACTGTTTTAAATGTAATTCCAGTGCTTTTGGAATAGCACCCAGTGTGCCAATTACCACTGGAATTACCACTGCTGGTTTGTGCCATAGTCGTTGAATTTCGATTTTTAAGTCCTGGTATTTTGCTATTTTTTTCATGTTCCTTCTCAGCGACCCTGCTATCACCTGGTATTGCGATGTCTATGATTGTGACCTTATTTTTCTCAACCAGTGTGATGTCTGGTGTATTATGCGCCAGTATTTTGTCGGTTTGTATGCGAAAATCCCACAAGATCTTGACCATCTGATTTTCGGTGACTTTTTCAGGCTGATGTTCCCACCAGTTTGTTGCTGTTTTAATATTATAATTTTTGCACAAATTCCAATGGATCATTTGTGCTACTGAATTGTGCTGCAATTTATAATCAGTCTGCGTGATTTTTTTACAGCAGCTGAATATGTGTTCAACAGTTTCATCAGCTTCTTTGCAAAGTCTGCATTTGGCATCATCAGAGGATTTTTCGATTTTGGCCTTAATGGCATTTGTGCGGATAGCTTGTTCTTGCGCAGCCAGGATTAGTGACTCTGTTTCTTTCTTTAATGTACCTGTTGTTAACCATAACCAAGTTTGTTCACTGTCCACTTTATCTTTTATTTTTTCCAGAAATTGGCCATGCAGTGCTTTGTTCTGCCAACTCTCCATTCTTGATTTTATCACATCTTTTCTGTATTCTTGTTTCGTCTGTTGGGCCTTCAGTAGATTTTTGTTCTTTACTTCGATTAATAGATGTTCTTGACTTTCTTTTAAATAATCAGCCAGTGCATGTTTTTCTTCTTCAACTGTTTGCTTCACTTGTAATAATCCTCTGCCCCCTGATTTTCGGGGCAGGTATAATCTATCAGTATCACCACGTGGATGTAAACTGTAGTGCATTGTCATTAGTTTCCTGGTTTTTCGGTCCAAAATGTCCAAATCAGCTTGTGTCCAGTTAACTATACCAGCTGAATATCTTATAACTGGTATTGCCCAGGTATTTATGGCCTTGATTGTATTTCCACCATTCAATTTAGATTTCAAAATTTTCCTAACTCTGTTGGTGTACTCTCGCCTGACAATAGTTTTTACTTCTCCATGCTTGATGTTATCCAACTGCAGAATGCCTAAGTATTTGTAGGCTTCATTTTCGTTGCATTTGATTAGTTGGCCATTGGGCATTTCAATTCCCTCACATGCAGTGATTTTGCCTCTTTTTATGGATACAGTGGCGCATTTTTCCATGCCAAACTGCATTGAAATATCGGTGCTGAATACTCGGACTGTGTTTGTCAATGATTGGATTTCTATTTCTGACTTTCCATAGAGTTTCAAATCATCCATATATAGTAAATGTGAAATTTTTTCAGCTTCTTTGGCTGTTTGGTAGCCTAATTTCATTTTTTTGAAGATTACTGATAGTGGGATCATTGCAATGATGAAGAGAAGAGGTGAAAGTGAATCACCCTGGAAAATTCCTCGCTTGATATTAACCATTCCATAGATCTCATTCCCTACTGCCAACTCAGTTCTCCATTGTTTCATCACCTTTTCAGTAAAGGATGTAATATTTTTGCTAATGCCAGTTGTTTCTAAGCATTTTATGATCCAACTATGTGGCAGTGAGTCAAATGCCTTTTTGTAATCAATCCAGACCATATTCAAGTACGTTTTTCTGTTCTTACAATTTTCTAATATCATTTTATCAATTAGGAGCTGATCTTTTGTGCCCCTGCTCCTTCTTTTGTTGCCTTTTTGCTCTACTGGCAAGATGTTGTTTGTTTCCAAATAATCCATCATGTTATCTGCAATAATGCCTGTGAGTAATTTGAAGGTTGTTGGCAAGCATGTTATTGGTCTGTAGTTTTCAGGTGTTGTTCCTTTAGTTGCATCTTTCTGAATCAAGTATGTTTTTCCAGTTGTCAACCATTCATCAATTTGGCCCTTTTGTAAAATTTCATTCAGTTGCCTGGCCAACATTGCATGTAAACTGGTCAGACATTATTAATATTAATATTAATGTTATTATTATTATTATTATTATTATTATTATTATTATTATTATTATTATTATTATCCTCTTCTTCTTCATCCATAATTGCAAACTGGTCATCGAAAGTACGTGATTATGGATGAAACACATGACAGTGATATCCATTGGCATTGGGGTACTTGCGGAGGTGGGATTCAATAATTTAACAACCGGTTCTCTGGCTTAATGATTTCTTCCAACAACCAGTTCACAAAACTGCTCAGAAACCTAACAACTGGTTCTCCCAAAGTGGTGCAAACCGGCTGGATCCCACCACTGGGCACCTGATACCATATCCAAGGAGGAAGAGGAGGAGGAGGAGGAGGAGGAGGAGGAGGAGGAGGAGGAGGAGGAGGAGGAGAAGAAGAACAAGAAGAAGAAGAAGAACAAGAAGAAGAAGAAGAAGAAGAAGAAGAAGAAGAAGAAGAAGAAGAAGAGTAGTGAAGCCTTCTTTGGTGAACTCTCCTTGCTCCCATTCAGAAAACCAAAAGTCTTAGAAATAAAGGGATCTTTCCTTGAAGGAAGGAAAAAATTATCTCTAAGCCTGCACAAGAAGAAACTCAAGTAGGGCTGATATGATCTGTTTCAGGAAGATTAAAGAAAGGAGTTTCTTCATTCCTTCATCAACAAAGGCGAGCTGATTTGTCTTCCGTGGACAAGGCAGATAAGGGGAGTGAAGGCCCCTCTCCAGCCAGCAATGTTTGTGTCTCTTTCACACCAGGGGATCTTATCCAAGTGTCTTTCTCTGAAATTCAGTGTTTGTTTGCTCTGGGGCCACAGATAGCTGTTGGGTGGGAAGCTTGCGGTATACTCGCTCAAACAGTTCCTCCATCTGACTGGCCTAATGGGAGTAAACAAAGAGGCCCACCAAGCAAAACAACCCATCCCAAGATGGGCAAGCTGATCCCTTTGGATTGCCTCCCCTAACCTGATGTCCTCCAGATGTACCAATGCCAACATATGAATCCAAAACATATGACGAATGGTTGCAGGAATTGGATATGGCCAATCTAGATAAAGGAAAGATTAGGGGTGACATGGTAGCAGTAGTCCGGCATTCGAAGGGCTGCCACAAAGAAGAGGGAGTCAACTTATGTTCCAAAGCACCAAAAGGCAAGACAATAAAAAATGGTTGGAAACTCATCAAAGAGAGAAGCAACTATTGGACTAAAACAAGAACATGGTTAGAGAAAATGTTACAGAGCTAAGCTCTTAATATCGAGCCTAGGCCAGAGATATTCTTATTGGGTATCCTGCCAGAGAAATATAAAAAAGAAGCTATATATTTGATTGTACATGTCATTACAGCAGGGAGAATTGTATTTGCACAGAATTGGAAATCAGATAAATACCAACAGAAGAAGAGAATTAAAAAAAAAATAGATTGTGCAGAGATAAACAGGTTAATCTTGAGAATAAAGGATAAAGAGGAATCGGTGTACTTCAAGCCATGGGGAAGATTTTATGATTGGTTAGAGAAAAGAATCTAGAAAAGAAAGCAAGAGAGATATATACTGTAGAAAAATTTAGATTGTGCAGAGATAAACAGGTTAATCTTGAGAATAAAGGATAAAGAGGAATTGGTGTACTTCAAGCCATGGGGAAGATTTTATGATTGGTTAGAGGAAAGAATCTAGAAAAGAAAGCAAGAGAGATAGAACCCAATCGAGACACTATTGAATGGAAAATGGGGGGGGGGAGAAGGGGGAAAATAGAAAAGAAAGTATTAATATATAAGCATATGTTCAAGAATGAGATATAGAGGGGGGAAATACTTAGGATATGAAAATGAAGAAAAGGGAATGGGAAAGGATAATTGTAAAATTATAACAGGGTTTGCAGGAATACCATCCTGAAAATACAGCAGTTCCGAGCTGAAAAGAGATAACCACAAGAAGAGAAAAGGAAAGGAAGAGAGTAGGAGAGAAGAAGAGAGGGAAGGGGAGAGAAGGAAGAAAGGGGAAAGGAGAGGAAGGAGGAAAGGGATAGAAAGAGAACCCTTTCTCATGGTAGTTGCCTAGGTTCAACAACTGCTTCCTTTTGGGGCCCTAAGGAGCCCGGGTGGACAGGTGAGGAGTGGCTGGGAGGGGCGAGTAGAGGCTGTTGAGGCAACCCTCAATGTGAGTGACATTGAGTTGGCCATGCCCACTCAGTAACATGACACCCCCCCCCCAGCCACACTCACCCAGACAGTCATTAGGCAGATCATATTAGTGGTCCGCGAGATTTAAAATTATGAATTTAGTGGTCTCTGAGGTCTGAAAGGTTGGTGACCCCCTGCTCCAGAAAAATGGTGGGCTAGATTATGGAGGGTCAAATGCTCCAAAAGTATCTTGCTTGGGAGCAAAGACCTTCTTCTTTGGACAGAAATTGACTCTACTGCTGGGATAAGGCACCTAAATTCCATGAAGTATATAGTTCCCGCCTGTCGGGTGCAAGAAATCAGGAACCAAGGCTGTTCAAATGAATGCAAGTTTATCCCATGCTAGCTCTCTACAAGAATCTGAGCTACTAATGGTCAAAACAAATTGACGGTAGATAAACTTCAGTGGAATTAAAGCAGGGTGGGATTTATTGTGGACACAAAGGGACTCCCAAGATGATGACACCTTGACCCAGTGGTGAAATTCAAAAAATTTTTACTACCAGTTCTGTGGGCATGGCTTGGTGGGCGTGGTATAGTTGGTGGGTGTGGTTGGCTTGGTGGGCGTGTTGTGGCTTGGTGGGCATGGTGTGGCTTGGTGGGCATGGTGTGGCTTGGTGGGTGTGGTATGGCTTGGTGGCCATGCCAGGGGCGTGGCACGACAAAACCGCGGTCCACTAAAGCGCGCCCGATTAAAGCGCGTCGCTGATGTCATCAGCAGCGCGACAACAAGGACCATGGAGAAAAAAGGGCGCTTTAAAAAGCGCTTTTAAAGCAAGCCAATTCACGTAAAGGTAAGGGTTAGGGTTAGGGTTAGGGTTAGGGTTAGGGTTAGGGTTAGGGTTAGGGTTAGGGTTAGGGTTAGGGTTAGGGTTAGGGTTAGGGTTAGGGTTAGGGTTAGGGTTAGGGTTAGGGTTAGGTTAAGGGTTAGGGTTAGGGTTAGGGTTACGTTAAGCGTTAGGGTTAGGTTTAGGGTTAGGTTAAGGGTTAGCGTTAGGTTTAGCGTTAGGTTAAGGATTAGGTTTAGCGTTAGGTTTAGGGTTAGGTTAAGGGTTAGGTTAAGGGTTAGGTTTAGGGTTAGGTTTGGGGGGGTTAGGTTTAGGTTTACGCGTTAATTTTAGTTTTACCGCTCACAGCGTGCTTTTTTCGTCACGCTGTGATGACGTCAGGTACGCGGTTTCGTCGAGCGCGCTTTAGTCGACTGCAGTTTTGTGGTGGAACCGCCAGGGGAAGGATACTGCAAAATCTCCATTCCACCCCACTCTGGGGCCAGCCAGAGGTGGCATTTGCCAGTTCTCCCAACTACTCAAAATTTCCACTATCCGTTCTCCAGGATCTGTCAGAACCTGCTGGATTTCACCTCTACCTTGACTTCTTTCTTGGGCTCAACCCGGTCATCTCCTACACCCCATTCTTTATTATTGGGCATGCTAGCAAGAAGCACTGGGCATTCACATTGGGAAGGCTTCCATTCCCTACTCATATCCTTACTTTATCCCCCATATCTTCTGAGGTTTATTTTTTTTTAATAGAATTTATTTTTATTTTCAAAACAAACACAACACATAAAATCTTCCTTCTTTACATATTGTAGAAAGTGTATCAGTTGGTTACAAAAGGCTTTCGTGCATCTCTTCCGCAGTCGTCAAGCATAATTCACATTAACTCAAGTCTTTTAACTCAGATATTTATACATGTTACCCTTATACCTCCATTTTTATTTGACTATAATTATTTAAACGTCCTTCATCATAAAGTATGCCAAGATTTAATACATAACCACATACTGGCATTTCATTTAATATTTCTAAAATCCTTCTGAGGTTTATTAATGGCTGCATGAACTCTGGGGTATTTCTGTAAGTTGGTATCAGTGAAGCTAGCCTAGAAGAAGCCATAATTTGACTCAATGCAAAGCATTCTTGTATTTCCATCGGCTTCAGCCTCTTGTTTCTTGCATTTCCTACCTCTGAAAAAGATACAAGCAGAGTTTCTCCACTCATTTTTCACTCCTTTCCAAGCAATAATTTGGGGAGGTTGACCTCCTCCCCAAT
The DNA here is from genome assembly GCF_009769535.1 of Thamnophis elegans. Taxonomy (NCBI): domain Eukaryota; kingdom Metazoa; phylum Chordata; class Lepidosauria; order Squamata; family Natricidae; genus Thamnophis; species Thamnophis elegans. The sequence continues at coordinate 70,007,133 of NC_045548.1, forward strand.
ACAGATTTTGACGGTCAAAAACTCTACTGCATCCAGTTTGGTTACCGCATTATAAAAACAATGTTAAAGCACTGGAAAGAATCCAGAAAAGAGAAACCAAGATGATTAGAGGTTTGGTTTAATTCAGTGTTTCTCAGGTTGAGAAGGTTGAGAAACACTGGTTTAATTGCTCTCCGTTAGGAAATTTCTGCTTGGTTCGAGGCTCCTTCTCTTCTTGGTTAGTTTCCATCCATTGTTTCTCATCTTGCCTTTTGGTGCTTTGGAAAATAGTTTGACCTCCCCCCCCCCCTCTTATTTGTGACAGCCCCTCAAATACTGGAACATGTCTGCTATTATGTGTCCCCTAGTCCTTCTTTTCACAGTGTTTCCCAATGTGGGTCCCATGCCCCACAGCGAGGCAATTTGATTTTTAATGGGGCAATTTGATTTGTAATGGGGGCAACTTGATTTTTAATGGGGGCAATTTGAACCATGTTTAAACCAAGTTAATGGCCTTTTAGGCTTCCTCCATGTGAGTAGAGTTCACTTTTTGAGTAAAGTAAGAATTATATATCACGGGGGGGTGGGGGTGGGATCAGGATTTTAAAGATGCTTAGGTGGGGCATGGCCCCAAAAAAAGTTTGGGGATCACTGGGCCAGACATACCTAATTCTGGTAACCCTTCTTCGCCTGTTTTAGTCTCCAGGCCCCTAATCATCCTTGCTGCTCTTCTCTGCACTCTTTCCAAAGTTTCTTTTTTTAAAATATTTTAATCCTTTTTTTAAAAATTATGGCGACCAGAATATAAATGTGTCATTAGCATTGGTGAGCTGCATATCCCTCAGAATAGGCCTAAGATACTAGCCCTGGTCATCTCTCTATCTCTCTCTCTCTCTCTCTCTCTCTCTCTCTCTCTCTCTCTCTCTCTCACTCACTCACTCTCTCACTCTCTCACTCTCTCACTCACTCACTCTCTCACTCTCTCACTCTCACTCTCTCACTCTCACTCTCACACAGACAGAGCACCCCTTGCAAACACCAAAAGCCCTGCTTAGCAAGTCAATGGATATGGCCTTCGTGTTTTAAACATTGATTACATATAATTAGTTTCTCTAATTTGAAGTTTGGCCCAGTTTATTCTTGCGGTGCCAACAAGTTGCTCTGCTCGGGTGTTTGTGTGCGAGTGTGTGCACGCAAGTGTATGTGGGTGTGGGTGAGAGTGAGAAATAATAGGGTATTTGGAGGAGGGGGGCATGCCCTCCCAGTTCAGTTAACGCTCGCAGGAAGTGGTTTGCCAGCCCCTGCACAAGAACTGATACCCCCTTCTCAGAAATGAACAGGCAGTTCTCTAAAGATAGATTGCGCAAATTAAGAAGAAAACCCACTGGGGGCCTTCGGGGGAGCCTCCAGCTGTTAATTCCTCCAGCGCCCGAGTTCCAGGAGACCATCAAAAGATCCTCTTCTGTCCATAACACCCCCCCCTTCATCTCCCCAGTTTCCCCTCCCAGCATTTTAACACAGCTGCCTCCTCGGACGGCTCCAAGCAACGCTCGGCACCCACGGAGGCCTCTTATGCAAGTGATCTTGGGTTTCACATCCGCAGCTCCCCCAATTTTCTCCAAAGTGTGGCAGCTGCACACATCCTTTATTGCCCCCCACACATACACCATCCCACCCACCCACCTCCCACCCGGGCCCTGTGTAATCGTAACTGTAATTTTGAACATTGTTCCCAAGCTGCCATGCCAATGTGGAAAAACTTGGACCTCCCTTGGGTTTGGGAGAAAAAGCCGGTGTTTGAGAGACAAAGCAACTGTCAAGCCTGCAGACACCTTTTCTGTTGGATCTTTGGCCTGCCACACTTTCTATTATTCTGCTCTGCATTTTCTATGATGGGAAAATGGGGCGGAAGGATTGTACGGAGTTAGATGCTATGCAGCCATAACAAAATTCTTTCTAGAAAGACAAGGTCATCCTTTGTCTTTGCACCTCTGCGCCTGAGCGGAATTGGATGGGTGGAAGCTGCCAGCATGGCAGTGGAAGATTGGACTATGTGATGGACTTGTGGAGGTGTGGGGGCAAGATCTTGAACTTTCAACTGGGTGGGGAAAACCGGGAAGCTTTCAGATTCCCGGTTTTCCCACATGTGCCGACATGGCTCTCTTAATAAATTGGAACTTTGAGCAATACTTTGCCTTGGATTCTGATTTAATTTTGGACGCTATTTGGAACCCTGACATGGAAAGTCAGTGACAAAGAGTTTCAGAAGGGTGGAATTAGAAAAGATCTCTTTCTCTCCATTGCAAGGGGGGCGGGACTCTAGTACCAAGTTCCCATAGTTGACAGTAAGTGGAGGAGCCCTGTTTAGCAATTATATTCATGAAAGCTAAAACGTAAGTGATGGATAATTTTGCCAGCTATGGTATATCTCTGTTCCTCATTTAAGATCACCTGTTGTGATTTAGGTGATTTTTTTAAAAAATAGACTCAGAATAGAGCTGGGAGGGACTTTGAAGGTCTTCTAGTCCAGCCCCCTGCTCAAGCACGAGATCTTATAACATCTCAGACAAGTGACTGTCCAGTGATGAAGGCTCCACAAATTCTGGAGGAAACCCCTTCCATTGGTTAATTGTCCTCCCTGTTAGAAAGTTTCTCTTCAATTTCAGGTTGCTTTTCTCTTTGATTAGTTTGTAGCCATTGTTGGGTAAAAATTGTGTGGAATTTGGTGCATATTTTGCAAAGCTCATACAGTTTTTGGTTTGCCAAGTTAACTCATATATACAGCTTTTCAATTCATGTGTGTTTATATCATACCATATGGGGGGAAAGTTAGCTTTTGAATACATATAGTTTAGATTTAGAGATACCCAAAAAGCATAAACCTCTATCTCATCTCTGTCTCTGTCATCTCTCTCTCTCTCTCTCTACCTACCTACCATATTTTTCAGAATATAAGACGCACCTTTTTCGCTCAAAAAAGAGGCTGAAAATCTGGGTGCGTCTTATACACTGAATACAGCATTTTATGCCTCCAAAAAGCCCGCCCTTACCAAAATGGACATGCATAGCCTTTAGGAGGCTTTCAGAGAGCTCCTGGGGGCTGGAGAGGGCAGAAATGAGCAGAAAAAGGGGGCGGTTTTTGCTCGTTTTTGCCCCCCACCCCACACCCAGGAGCACTCTACAAGCCTCCTAAAGGCTATTCATGCCCTTTTTTAAAGGGGGGGCATTTTTGTGAAAAATGGGCCACTTTTGGGACATCTGCAGAGTGCAAAAACTTTTTTTTTTAATTGCCTCTTCAAAATCTTGGTATGTCTTATATTCCAGTGCATCTTATACTCCGAAAAATAAGGTACCTACCTACCTACCAATCTATCTATCTACCCTTACGGCCATCCATCCCTTTTTGTATGTGGATGTCTTCAAGTCGGTCTTGACTCCTGGCAACTATATGGGCACATCCAGTAAGTTTCCTTGCCAAGATTTTTCAGAAACAATTTTCTATTGCCTGCTTCCTAGGGTTGAGAGAAAATGGCTGCCCCAAGGTTACCTCACTGGCTTTCCACCTAAAACAGGACTAGAACTCATAACCTCCTGGTTTATAACCTAGTATCTTTAGCCATCAACTCAACTCTGACATGTGTGTGTCTCCCTATGTGCTCAAATAGCAAACACTGGTTAGTTCTCTTCTGCTTCAGTTCCTCTTGAGTTTTCTTCAGGGCAAACTTGGCTGTCATCATTTGTGACTGAGGGATAAGGTTTCTTTCTTTGCCTACAGAAGGTCCAAGGTTCAAAACCTTCTGTATCCCAACAAAAATAGTCTTAACAAAGTGGAGAACTAGGGTCACATGACAGCAATCTTCCAGTATTTGAGGGATGGTCGCAGAGAAGAGGAGGAGCCAACCATATTCTCCAAAGCTTTTGAAAGCAGGACCTGAAACAATGGGTGGAATTTCGCTCAGAGATAGAATCCATTCTGGAACTCAGTATAAATTTCCTGACAATGAGAATAATTACAGTGGAAAAGGTTACCTCCAGAAGTGGTAGGTGCTCCATGAGTGGGGCGGTGGCCTTGAGGTAGAGCTCTCGCCTCACAATCAGGAGGCTGTGAGTTCGATCCTAGGTAGAGGCAGATACTTCTCTCTCTGGGCACATTGAGATTATATTTGCTGAACAAAACTCCGCATTGGTGACAAAAGGGCATCCGGCCAGTAAACACTTTGCTAGCTCCATTCAGTTGCCCAGGATCCACCCTGCAAGGGATTATGGGGGTCATTAAACAATGATGATGATGACGATGAGAAGTTGTGGATGCTGCAACACTTAAAGTTTTGAAGAACAGATTGGACAACCCTTTGTCCAGAATAGTACAGGGCTGTGATGGCGAACTAGGGCCCGAGTGCCACAGGTGGCATGCAGAGCCAAATCTGCCGGCATGCGAGCCATCAGCTCCAGCACACATACACACACTGGCTAGCTGATTTTCAGCCTTCCGGAGGGTGGGGGGAGGCCATTTTCTCACTTCTTAGACCGCCTACTGCCATACACCCCCCAACGGCCGATAAGATCCCACAGGGTGGGCCTCCTTCGGATACCGTCAGCTGGTCAGTGTCGGCTGGCAGGCCCCCGGAGGAGAACCTTCTCTGTGGCTGCTCTGACCCTTTTGAATCAGCTACCCCCAGTGGTCCGGAACATACCCACTCTCATGGCCTTCAGGAAAGCCGTTAAAACTTGGCTGTTCCGGCAGGCCTGGGGCTGTTGACCTTAGTGTTAAGGTCCAGCCCCGATTAGAATGTATGTATGTTGTGTATTTTAAACTATTTTTTTACTTATTTCTTTTTCTTTTTTCTTCTTCTTCATTGTAAGCTGCCCGGAGTCCTCCAGGATTGGGCGGCCTATAAATTCAATAAATGAAATGAAATGAAACTTCCCAGGCTTCAGAAAAGCCTCTGGAGCCTGGGGAGGGTGAAAACCAAGCCCAACGGGTCAACTGGAAGTTCGCAAACAACCCATTCCCGGCTTCTGGAGAGCCTCGGGGCGGGGGGAGGCCATTTTTTGCCCTCCCCAGGCTCCGAAGGCTTTCCTGGAGCCTGGGGAAGAGGGAAAAGGGCCTCCCCAGGGCCCCTCGAAGGAAATACCAAGCTCAGCTTGGAGGCAAGCAGTGTGGTGAGCAAGGGGGGGGGATTGTGCATGCATGTGCATGTAGGAGCGCACTTTGCATTATGGGTGCCAGCATGCACTCACATTTTTGGCATCCAACAACAAAAAGGTTTGCCATCACTGGTATAGGGTCTCCTGTTGGGCAAGAGTTTGGATTAGAAGTTTATGTCTAGTTGAATGAAAAGAAGGACTAGGGGAGACATGATAGCAGTCTTCCAATATCTCAGGGGCTGCCACAAAGAAGAGGGAGTCAAGCTATTCTCCAAGGCACCTGACGGTAGAACAAGAAGCAATGGGTGGAAACTAATCAAAGAGAGAAGCAACTTAGAATGGAGGAGAAATTTCCTGACAGTTAGAACAATTGATGAGTGGAACAACTTGCCCCCAGAAGTTGTGAATGCCCCAACACTGGAAGTCTTTAAGAAGATGTTGGATAGCCATCTGTCTGAAACGGTATAGGGTTTCCTGCCTAGGCAGGGGGTTGGACTAGAAGACCTCCAAGGTCCCTTCCAACTCTACTATTGTATTGTATTGACCTCCAAGGGCCTTTCCAACCTATTGTTCTATGTTCTAAGGTGGATCTCCATCTGAAATCCTGCCTAGCTTCCAACAGTAGCTTCCTGACCAAGGCACTTTTTAGGGACATAAACAGAAAAAAGCCAATGTATGCCATTCTTAATTTCACTTTGACATTTGGCTGAAATTCTTTCCACCCATGTCTGTTGGCCAAACTGGCCAAGGAAGCTGAGAATTATAGCCCAACACATCTAGACAAAATATTCCTACAGGGAAGGAGGTCCAAAGATATAACTCTCACCTGTGGTTGCAATTGAAAGATACTTATTACTCGGCATCCTAGCCCATGATAAAAGCGCGCACGACAAAAGCACGCCGACGAAACCGCAGCGAGAAAACCGCAACGTCATAAATGCGCCCACAACAACGCACCGACAAAACCACACCCACAAAAGTTAAGGTAAGGGTTAGATTCAGGGTTCGGTTTAAGGTTAGGTTTAGGTTTAGGTTTAGGTTTAGGTTTAGGTTTAGGGTTAGGGTTAGGGTTAGGGTTAGGGTTAGGGTTAGGGTTAGGGTTAGGGTTAGGGTTAGGGTTAGGGTTAGGGTTAGGGTTAGGGTTAGGGTTAGGGTTAGGATTAGGGTTAGGGTTAGGGTTAGGGTTATTAGGTTGTTATTAGGTTGTTATTAGTTGTTCGTTGATGGCACACTTTTGTCGGTGCGCTTCTGCGCTCATTCATCAGTGCGATTTTGACCTCGCGATTTTCTCGCCGCGATTTCATCAGCGCGCTTTTGTCAAGCGTGCATTTGTCGGTGAACCACCCTAGCCATAATAACCTGCTTTCCCTCGGCCTGTATATCCCATCCCTCTCCTGAACCAGCAAGGGACTTGCATGGCTCCTTTGCTCACTATATTCCCACGCTGGAATTGGATTCCATAGTTTAGCAAGAGAGAATCTCTCCTCTCCCTTCTAGTACAACAAAGAGCTGGCCACACAGCAACAGAGGAAATGAGAAACAGCTGGCCAGCTTCCTTTCTCTCTGCTAAGCATTGCACAGCAACAGCTGTGTCTGGCATTTCATCCAGTGCAGAAATCCATCAGGCTTCATCCCACCCACCCCCTCTTGTTTTACATCACAACACCCCTCAGCACTGGCATCTGGCTCACATCAAACAAAACAACTGCAATAGTTGGAGTCCTTCTGAGATGCATAGAAGTTCTCACTCACCTTTTGCACAGAGGGTCCTCACCAGTGGCGGGATTCAAATAATTTAACCAACCGGTTCTCTGCCTTAATGACCAGCTGGGTAGGTGCTGTTTGGTGGTCATGTGACTGGGTGGGCGTGGCCAACTCAACGCCACCCACGTTGATGGGCGCTTCGGCTTAGCTGTTGCAATGTAATAAGGGTTAACTGGAGAGGCAATTTCTGTAAGCAGTTCTGTAACCGGTTCTACCGAATAGGTGCGAACTGGTAGGAACCCACCTCTAGGCCCCACCCACCGCAGTTTTACGGCATCCCATTTAGGCCCCTTTTTTTAGGCAAAGTGCATGCACGGAAGGCGGAGCGCATGCACAGATGTGGCGCGCACGCTCACTGGTAAGGAAGGCAAGTGATTAGCACTCCTGAGTAGCATAGCATGCTCTGAAGCTCCAAAGATTCCTGGATCTGCACAAACCTGTCACGAACAGGACTGTAGAGAAATAATCAGCAAAAGGAAATGTGCAAATAGAAGACAGTGCAAAGAAAGAATGATAAAACATGTGTGCCTCGAAGACATGCAGCCTTCAAGAATCCTGCGGGAAGAAGGGGCTCTCTTTATCCCACCCCTCCAGTTTGCAAAAGTTCCAGCAAAAAGTTTTATGGTGCTGTCAAAACATTGCATTATTTCAGCTAATGAATTAAACATCCTTCCCATGCAGGCTTAGAGGAGTTGCGCTCAATGGCTGAAGCCAGATTCATCCCAAGAAAGAGTGTATCTGGTTTGTGAATTTTTCTAATGAAAACAGATAATCGTTGTCGTAATAAAATATTCTGCCATGCCACACAGCAACAGATGACATAATCACAGATGGACGTATGGGAAGTGGGCTAATGTTTAAAATGTGTTCTTTCTTTTCCTTAGGTTGCAGCAGACATAAATATATATCAGAGGAGAGGCAGTAAAGTTGCTTTAGGTTGTCCTGAAAAATATTCCCTTGCAGACTGAGCATTTTGTGTCGATTGCAGATTGTGGCAATTAGAATTAGTGTTCTAATTTTTCTGTCTGAAGTAAGTGTAGGTGGAAATATCTCTGATATTCCAACTATTTTTTTATTATAATTTTTTTAAATTTTTATTACATAGACAACACATACACACAACAATTAAAACAAAAACAAAAAACCGAAACAAAAAAACACACACACACACACAAAACCCATCATCACATACAGCATGTCGTTTGGTTACAAGTGTTTTAACATTTGTCATTCTTATACATTTATTATTTCATTTAATAGGTTATAATATACAGTTTGGGTTGCTTTGTTTACCATCCTTTCCTCCTGTTGTAACACCACCTTATTTTCCCTTTCTTTTCTCCCTCCCTCCCTTCTCTACTTTCTTCCTTCCTCCTCTCCTTCCCCTTCCTTCTTCTTCCCTCACCTCTCCTTGCTCCTGCTCTTCCTCTTTCCCTTCCTACCCTCTCTCCTTCCTTTTCTGATATTCCAACTATTTTTTGTAAGTTGTGGGCTGCATTTTTCTCTAACTGATTCAGATTTAAAAGATTAACAGTTGGAAGGGACCTTGAAGGTCTTCTAGTCCACCCCCCCCCAAAAAAAAAGCAGGAAACCCTACACCATTTCTGACAAATGGTCCTGTCTTTTCTTGAAAACTTCCAGTGTTGAAGCTCCCACAACTTCTGAAGGCAAGATGTTCCATTGGTTGATTGTTCTCACTATCTGAAAAAATTTCCTTACTTTCTAGGTTGTAATCTCTCCTTTGTCAATTTCCATCATTTATTCCTTGTTTGGCCTTTCGGGTTGCCTTGGGAAAATAGCTTGACCCCTCCTCTCTATGGGAGCCCTCAAATATTGGAACACTGCTACCATCTCTCCCCTGGTCCTTCTCTTCACTAGACTGGCCATGCCCAGTTCCTGCAACCGTTCTTCATATGTTTTAGCCTCCAGTCCCCTAATCATCTTGGTTGCTCTTCTCTGCACTCTTTCTAGAGTCTCCACATTGTATGTTGAACCAAACTGGATGTAATATTCTAGATGTGGCCCTTACTAGGGCTTATAGAGTGGTATTAGTACCTCACTCAATCTTGATTGTATCCTTCGTTAATGCTGCACACTGCTTGCTCATATTCAGCTGGTTGCCTACTAAGATTCCAAGATCCCACTCACAGTTACTGCTATTAAGCCTGATTTCACCCAGTCTATATCTATACTTTTGGTTTTTCTTGCCTAAGTGTAAGACTCATTGAATAATTGATTGATTATATGTTATCAAGTCAGTTAGCAAACTCATAGACAAAACTTCTCCAGATGATCTGGAGAAGATCCTTCAGAACTCATTGTCCCTGTAATTGAGTCCATCATTCTTCTTACTGATCATCCTTCTCTTTTTCCTTTCATCTTTTCCAGCTTTATGGGCTTCTCAAGGCAGTTGGCTGCTTATATGTCATTAAATCAGTGCTAACTCTTAGCGATTACATCGGGGTGAAATTCAGCAGGTTCTAACAGGTTCTGGAGAACCGGTAGCGGAAATTTTGAGTAGTTAAAAGAACCAGCAAATACTACCTCTGGCTAGCCCCAGAGTGGGGTGGGAATGGAGATTCTGCAGTATCCTTCCCCCAAGAGTGAGGAGGGAATGGGGATTTTGCAGTATCCTTTCCCAGGAGTGGGGAGGGAATGGAGATTCTGCAATATCCTTTCCCAGGAGTAGGGAAGGAATGGAAATTCTGCAATACACTTCCCCCAGGAGTGGGGAGGGAATGGGGATTTTGCAGTATCCTTTCCCAGGAGTAGGGAGGGAATGGAGATTCTGCAATATCCTTCCCCCAGGAGTAGGGAGGGAATGGAGATTTTGCAGTATCCTTTCCCAGGAGTAGGGAGGGAATGGAGATTCTGCAATATCCTTCCCCCAGGAGTAGGGCGGGAATGGAGATTCTGCAATATCTTTCTCCCAGGAGTGGGGAGGGAATGGGGATTTTGCAGTATCCTTTCCCAGGAGTGGGGAGGGAATGGGGATTTTGCAGTATCCTTCCCCTGCCATGGCTACCAAGCCACGCCCACAGAATTGGTAATGAAAAAAAATGAATTTGACTACTGAACTAAGAGGGATCTCAGTGTCCCAACCTGGCCCTTTGATCCTTCCTGGATCCATAAGGTGTATAATGTGTTGAAAATATAAGGTACAGAATCTGCTGCTACTCAGCCATTAACCTATATATGGTTAATCCAGGGAAGAAAGAAGAAAGAAATGGTTGTATTGGAGCAATAGGAAGAACATCTACTCAAGCATTCTCTGTCACAAATGCATTTGGGAAACTCACAGGCTGCTGTAGAGAATGATAGTCCCTTCCACTATCTCTTTCCACAGTTAGTGCTGAAAGTCCATGATTAAAGAGATAGTCAATAAACATCAATATTTGTAGCCATGGATAACGTGCTCCTCCAGTCCTCTGTTAAAGCCATCCAGCTTATGGGACAAAACTCCAGCGTTTAACACTATATTGGATGTCCCAAAGGTGCTTTTTTCACAAGGCAATTGGACTTTCTGGTTTTTCTTTGAAGATGTTTCACTTCTCATCCAAGAAGTGTTTATTAGTGTTTATTAGGATTTGTATGCCACCCACTCTTGAGAGACTCAGGGAGGCTTCTCCAGCTCTGACTGGATGGTGGGGAATGGAAGGATTTATATCCCATACAGACAGCTGGACAGACGGTCGCCTAGAGAGTTATCTGTGTTATCAGGGTCGCCTCAGTGGTTCAAATGGGAGCAGTGATGGGTTGCTCCCGGTTCAGCCCGGATCGGGCGAGCCGGTCATGGCAGTGGCGGGAGGCTCCGCCCACCTGCCTAGATGCTTCTGCGCATGCGCAAAAACATTGCGTGTGCGCCCCATGCACGAGCAAACCAGTAGTAAGCAAAATTGAAACCCACCACTGTTGTGGTGCCTCCCTGGAACTGTTGAAAGGACTGTGTTGTAGGTAAATCTCCAGACCTTAATGACGCACTAAGAAAATGGAAATTTATGCGAGACGGATGCATCCCACACAGTCCACACCAGGGGTGGGTTCCGGTTTCTGTTACTGCCAGTTTGCTGACGGGCACTCTGCATGCGCACTATGCACACGCACACGGAAGTAAAAAAAATTGCTTCTGTGCATACGCAGAAGCAAAAAACAAGAGAGAGCCGAGGTGGCGCAGTGGTTAGGGTGCAGTACTGCAGGCCACTTCAGCTGACTGTTATCTGCAGTTCAGCGGTTCTAATCTCACCGGCTCAAGGTTGACTCAGCCTTCCATCCTTCCGAGGTGGGTGAAATGAGGACCCAGACTGTGGGGGCGATATGCTGACTCTGTAAACCGCTTAGAGAGGGCTGAAAGCCTTATGAAGCGGTATATTAGTCTAACTGCTATTGCTGTTGCTATTGCTAAGATGGCGGCGCCTATGGCTCCGCCGATAGAACTAGTTCAGGGGCATGTCCAGTCAAGTTATTATCTACTCAGCCGAACCAGTCCGAACCGGTTGGGACCCACCTCTGATCCACACCTACCCCAGCTCCGGAAAGGGGGAAAATGTCATGAACTGTCACATGAAGGGAACACGATGTGGTGGGTTTGACACCTGTGCTCTGAGCCAACTCACTATGTGGGAAAGAAATGATGTGTCACCAAATGGTGAAGATGGAGGATATGGAAGATTCAGGAAATATCTCAGGGAATTTCTCCTCAGTTCTAAGTTGCTTTCTCTCCTTGATTAGTTTCCACCCGTTGCTTCTTCCTCTGCCCTCAGGTGCCTTGGAGAATAGCTTGACTCCCTCTTCTTTGTGGAAGCCCCTGAGATATTGGAAGGCTGCTTCTCCTTTTCATTAAATTAGATATCACCAAGTCCAGCAAGATGCCAGGCTGCCAGTTTGCCATGGTTGCATAACGACGAAAGATGGACCTGCCCCGTGTTCACCCAGCGGGTGGGTTTACACAGCCACAGAGTGCGGCAGCACTTTCTGTTCCTCACGCCGAGAAAGAGATCTTGCCAGGCACACAACCAGCAGTTAGGTAATCGGAAGCCCTTGTTTCCGCTAATTGCCACATTGGGGCACTATATAAGGGAACACATTGTTGTGGAGGTGACCAACGACCAAGCCACAAAGATGCAATGCTGACAAGGGAATTGATGTTTCTTTCTCTCGTACGCACACCACAAACACACTCACATATGTACAGCCAGCCGGGCCAACACTCCCATGTTTCGTCTCCAGGGACAGATCTCAGTTGGGCGGCTTTTTGACCCAGGCACCGTTGACACGGAGAGAGGGAAGGCAGGCATCGATCTCCAGTTGGCACCATCTCCCATCCGTGTTTTTACAAGGCCAGAGGGAAATCTCTTCTCCTTCAAGAATGGTTTATTTGGAGGGGAATGTGTGTGTGTGGTGGGGGAGCTTGCAGTCTTTCCTCTGGAATTGTAGAGCAGGGGTCCTTAATGGTGGACCAATTTTCTCACCCTGGTACCTGGTGCTTCATGGATATCATGGCACCTTGCCACCACTTTCCATCCTTCAGTAATAATTAGATTTATTTTCCTGTCCTTCTGCACAAACATCACCCTTGTTCCCCTGAGGAGAAAGCAAACTCAGCAAAGAAAGGAGAACATTGGAAATCTATCTCATCTACCTACCTACCTACCTACCTACCTACCTACCTATCACCTATCTATCCATCTATCATCTACCTACCTACCTACCTATCACCTATCTATCCATCTATCATCTATCTACCTACCTCTATCTATCATCTATCTCTCTATCTATCTATCTATCTATCTATCTATCTATCTATTTATCTATCTATCTATCTATATATGACACAACACAATACACACACACACACACACACACACACACACACACACACACACACACATATATATATATATATATATATATGTTATATTTATGCTGATAAATAAATCTATCTATCTATCAATCTATTTATCTACCTATCTATCTATCTATCATCTATCTATCTATCTATCTATCTATCTATCTATCTATCTATCTATCTATCTATCTATCTCATCTATCTTTTTAAATATCTACCTATCTCCATATCTATCTATCTATCTATCTATCTATCTATCTATCTATCTATCTATCTATCTATCTACCTACCTACCTACCTACCTACCTACCTACCTACCTACCTACCTACCTACCTACCTACCTATCTCTATCTCTATCTCTATCTCTATCCATATCCATATCCATATCCATCTATCCATCTATCCATCTATCCATCCATCTCTATCTATCTATCTATCTATCTATCTATCTATCTATCTATCTATCTATCTATCTATATATGACACAACACAATACACACACACACACACACACACACACACACACATATATATATATATATATATATATATATATATATATATATATATATATATATAAATCTATCTATCTATCAATCTATTTATCTACCTATCTATCATCTATCTATCTATCTATCTATCTATCTATCTATCTATCTATCTATCTATCTATCTATCTATCTACCTACCTACCTACCTACCTACCTACCTACCTACCTACCTACCTATCCCTCCAATCAGATTCCCACAGGCTCCATTACAGTTGTAGGTCAAAAACTACCTGAACTCTTCAACTCTCTGCCTGTGGAACAGTAGAGAATTTAACAATTGTGCCAAAAGTATTCGCCCACCTGCCTTTACTCGCATATGAACTTACTGTAAGTGACATCCCATTCCTCATCCATAGGGTTCAATATGACGTCGATCCATCCTTTGCAGCTATCACAGCTTCAACTCTTCTGGGAAGGTTGTCCATAAGGTTCGGGAGTGTGTTTATGGGAATTTTTGACCATTCTTCCAGAAGCGCATTTGTGAGGTCACACACTGATGTTCGACGAGTTTACGTGGCCTACCACTTCGTGGCTGAGTTGCTGTCGTTCCCAAACACTTCCACATTCTTATAATACAGCCGACAGTTGACTGTGGAATATTTAGGAGTGAGGAAATCTCACAACTGGATTTGTTGCACAGGTGGCATCCTATCACAGTTCCATGCTGGAATTCACTGAGCTCCTGAGAGCGACCCCTTCTTTCACAAATGTTTGTAAAAACAATCTGCCTGCCTAGGTTCTTGATTTTATACACCTGTGGCCATGGAAGTGATTGGAACACCTGATTCTGATTATTTGGATGGGGAAGCAAATAGTATCCAAACGACAAAGCTAGGAATGTTAAGGTCATCTATGAGAGCCTGTTTGTTCAAAATGGTTAGGGCAGTGGTAGTCAACCTGGTCCCTACCGCCCACTAGTGGGCATTCCAGCTTTCATGGCGGGGGGGTAGGGGTTTGTTGTAACTCTACTTTATACATATTATAAATTAAAGTTACTTCCCTACTTTATAAATCACTGTGGAACCGGTGGGCGGTTAGAAAATGTTACTACTAACAGAGATACAAAAGTGGGTGGTAGGTATAAAAAGGTTGACTACCCCTGGGTTAGGGCATTGGACTAGAAACCAAGAAGCTGTGAGTTCTAGTTCTGCTTTAGACATAAAACCAGCTGGGCGACCGTGGGCCAGTCCCTTTCTCTCAGCCCTAGGAAGAAGGCAATGGCAAATAATTCTGAAAAACCTTGCTAATAAAACTGTGGGAACTTGTTCAGGAAGTCTCCACGAATTGGGCACAATTAAAGTGGAGAAAAACAAAAAAAAAGGTCATATATACTGTAAAACACTTCACAGGGGAAATGATTAGATTAGATTGCTCTTTTTCCTTGAAAATATATATAGTTGACTCATGACCTATGACCTGGATTTGAAGTTCTGACAGTCCCGCCCCCCTCCCCCCTGCCAGTTATGTGAATGCACTTTGGTCGCTTAGCAAGTAATCTGCATTTTATGACGGTTTTGCTGAAAACCAGAAGTTACATCTGGTTTTCGGCAAACCGCAATCATAGCCAACTATTGGTATGCTTTAATGACAGTGAATTTGCTTAATGAGCACAGTGATTTCCTTAATGAGCACTGCAAAAAGGGGTCATAAGATTGGGTCAGTCACAGACTAACTCACTTTATGGTTATCACCAGTTTTGAGTATGGTGGGGCAGGCTTCCATGTGGTCGTAACTCAAGGACTATCTGTATACACTGAGTCTGGTTAGTGATTGTTTTTTTTTTATTAGTAATTGATACCCTCACAATTCTCCCATGACACACTGAGAAAAGATGAGCCACGGTGATCCCACCGTCACTGTCTGAAACCCCCCTCCCACTACAGTTGAACAGGCTGGGATAACTATCGGAGTTCACATAACTTGGGAGATGTTTAAAAAAACCAGCGCTGAAATCAATAGCGCCTTTCCTGCTACCACTATCTCAGCCTCTTCAATTTGCTGGTTTCTGCTGCCATCTACTGCCTCTCTTGTTTTCCAGGGATTAATGTGCGAACGCATTAAACATCCCATATCTCTATGTAATGTTGCATATCTGGATTGCAGAAAGGTGATCATCCACTAGATGGCAGCAAGGACGAACAGGAAGTTCTAGGCTGCTGTTGCCACCTGTTGGTCACCTGGATTTTTGCAGCCTGGATGCATTGATTTATTTATTTAAATGGAGATGTTGTTGCTACAATTACTGATTGAATAATATCATCAGTGATGTCTCTCTCCTGGCTGCACAATGGCATTCCTGCCCCAGCTGTTTAATCTCCAGATGGCCATTTTTAGTTGTTAGAGTAAGTTCGGCATGCTTTTCAGAATGGGGTCAAAGATGGCTGGGAATTTGTGACCACTATGACAATCATGGGTTTATCTCCAAGACATCATGGGCCCAACCAATGGTGAAATTCAATTTTATTTCACTACCAGTTCTGTGGGCGAGGCTTGGTGGGAACGGGATAGCTTGGTGGGCGTGGTAAGAGAAGGAACCAGCATTTGCCGGTTCTCCGAACTACTCAAAATTTCTGCTACCGGTTCTCCAGAATCTGTCAGAACCTGCTGGATTTCACCCTGGGCCCAACTCTTTTGATCTAGGAATGGCTGTTCTTGTTCGCCAGATTGAGTTTCATAAAGTCTTTCCTGGCCACAGCTACTACATGTCCCTCAAACAAGAGGTGTGAGTCCAGAAGACTTTGAAATCATAAGAGCGGCTCTACTCAGGGTCACTCATGACTTGGTCACCTTTCAACTGGACAATTGCAATGTGTTCCACATGGCACTGATCACTTGGAAGCTGCAAATAATCCACCATGCAGCATGCAGAACTGTTCTAGGTGCCTCTTTCCTTTTATATGGCCTTCCGAAAAGCTATTAAGACCTGGCTATATCAGCAGGCCTGGGGCTATTGACCTCTGGATTGAGGTCCAGCCCCGCTTACATTGGGTGCATGTTGTGTCTTTTTAAATTTGTCATTTTTTAAAATCTGTTTTTAATTTCTCTTAATCTCTGTAAGCCGCCTGGAGTCCTCGAGGATTTGGCAGCCTATAAATTTAATAAACAGTTAAACAGTTAAACAGTTATATTGGTCCATATACATTCTGGAGGGGTTTTATCTTTGGTCATATGCACATCTGTAGATGGGCCATGATCTCTTCCATATAGTGCTCCTCCTCTTTTCGCAGATCTGTTTCTTTTGAACAATTTGTATCCGTCCATCTATCCATTCCAGTCATGGGGTGAAATCAACTTACCTTTGCTACGGATACACCTCCACGCATGCACAGCACCGTCAATTTCTGTTGATCAGCTGTGATACACAATTTAGATTAGCTAGAAAGCAAGAAATCTGACAATTCTAGCTAATATAAATTGCGCGTCACAGTTGATTGTCAGAAATACCGGTTTCCCCCGAACCGGTAGCATTTCACCTTTGGTTTCTTCCAGGGGTGGCTTCCTGTCAGTTCTAACCTCTTCTGTAGAAGAGGTTCCACAAATCTACAGTGCCATTTAGAACCGGTTCCAACTCCCTCCCTGTGCCCGTCCGCACATTATAAAGATGAAGAGCGAGAGGAGGAATTCTGGGAGTTGAAGTCCACAAGTCTTAAAGCTGTCAAGTTTGAACACCCCTGGGTTTTTTTTCTAAAGGGTTAGGGGTGCAAGGGTCTTGTAACTTGACAGCTTTAAGACTTGCGTGCTTCAAATGCCAGAGTTTCTGAGCCAACATTTTGGTTGCTAGGCAAGAGCGTTGTTAAGTGAGTTTCACCACATTTTACAAGTTGGCCACGCCCACCCAGTCACATGACTGCCAAGCCACTCCCACCCGGTCACATGACTGCCAAGCCACTCCCACTCGGTCACATGGCCGGCAAGCCACTCCCACAAAGCAGGCCACATCTACAGAAGAGGTTCTAAAAAAATTTGAAACCCACCACTGGTTTCATCCCATCAGGTTTCTATAATGGCAACTATGTCATACTTACCCTTGTATACCATTGTTTCTAGTTCACCTTGTTTGTTCCCCAAATTTTGAACATTTGTATATAAGTACTTAAG
Source organism: Thamnophis elegans (assembly GCF_009769535.1). Classification (NCBI taxonomy): domain Eukaryota; kingdom Metazoa; phylum Chordata; class Lepidosauria; order Squamata; family Natricidae; genus Thamnophis; species Thamnophis elegans. The sequence continues at coordinate 70,024,519 of NC_045548.1, forward strand.
ACTTATATGCCTGTCCACGGGCAGGTTTCCTGCATCTCCTACCTGTTGTTTGAGTTTTTCCAAAGCACCTGAGAGCAGGACAAGAAGGGATGGGTGGAAACTAATCACCCAGCATTCCAAAAGATACATATTATTACGGCAGCAAGAATGGTCTTTGGCCAAAACTGGAAAAAGAGTAAAATCCCACAAGAAGAGGAAGTAATTAGGAAAATTCTGATTTGTTCTGAAATGGATAAGTTGACATGGGAATTGAAGAACAAAGACAAATCAGAATATTATAAGATCCGAGATAAATTTTATCGATGGTTGGAAGAAAAAAGGAAAGACCTAAAATAAGCGACAACTAAGATTTATAGAATGGAGATTAGAATTAGGTATGAAATCATAACAGTGAAAATGTATAAGACAAGGACAAAGCAACATGGATAGAAATACGATATCCTTAGATACTGAATAGACCAATTGCAAATTGGTGGTTATAATATTTAACTTTATATCAGTGGTGGGATTCTAATAATTTAACAACCAACCGGTTGCCCTAATGACCAGCTGGATAGGCGGGGCTCAGTGATCATGTGACTGAGTGGGCATGGCCAATTCAACGTCACTCAGGTTGATGGGCGCTTCGCCTTAGCTGTTACAATATAATAAGGGTTAACCGGAGAGGCAGTTTCTGTAAGCAGGGCAATAAAGATGAGGCTAGAAACAACACCAGAATGTTTCCTTCCTGCCTTCCTTACAGGATTACCCCTGTAAAGCGGGAAAAAAAACAAGATTATATTTCTTCCAACAACCGGTTCTCCGAACTGCTTAGAAAGTTAAGAACTGGTTCTCCCAAATAGATGCGAACCGGCTGAATCCCACCACTGCTTTATATTCTGGTACGTATGGCAAAGACATTTTCAGGGCAGTTACTCTGTGTCCAATGTTTTAATGTGTGTTTAATTAAAAAAAAAAACTTTTTAATAAAAAAAAAACTGGATTTCTCACACTACGTGATTGTTGCCTAATGCCATTTCAGTCTAGCTTGTCATTTCATCATGGACAACACTCCTTTCTCTGGTTTCCTTCTAGTTTAACTTCAATTGTGCATGCCTGTTGTAAATGACTTGGATGGAATTCTTCTTCCGTTCGCCACTTGTAAAGGAAATTTATCTTAAGCTTGTTCCTGTTCGCAAGACTTGTTTTTTTTTAATTCCTTTTTTTTCATGCCCAGCTGCTACTTTAAACTTTTGCTGGGAATGTACTCTCTTTTTTTTTTCCTTAGCCAAAAATGACAAAGATCTTCCTGTGCAACATGACAAGGATTGAAAGTTAGGGAGAAAGCTGTTCCGTGTTTAAAATCTTGAAATGTTAAATTTTGGGGGGTGGGGGGTGGGGAGGGATGCAGGGCGAAGGGATAATAGAAAAGGAATGTGGATTCATTTAAAACAAAATTCAAAGGGGCAACAAATGGCTCAGAGGATTGTTGTATTTATTGTATTAACTATGCATGGCCCTTCTTCTCTCCAAAGGTCATAGACCAGTGTTTCTCAACCTTGTCAACTTGAAGATGTCTGGACTTCAACTCCCAGAATTCCCCAGCCAGCTGTGCTGGCTGGGGAATTCTGGGAGTTGAAGTCCAGACATCTTCAAGTTGACAAGGTTGAGAAACACTGTCATAGACACATTCCATATGATAAAGGAACAGGGTGAGCGCCATCTAGTGTATTTATCTAATCTAACTTTGGCAGAGTTGAGATTAAGAAAGCCACACAAACTTCCTTTTTTAATGATTTTTTTAAAAGGTCCTGATGGATAACACCGGTGTTCTAAGAAACAAGAGCATTATGAGTCAAAGAACAAGGTAGATAGATGCATTCTAGAGACTTCTGAACACGTCAGGTGGCATATACATCTAAAATGTATAGGGTTATGACTAAGAGTCTCTCGCAGGGGTGGGTTTCAACCGGTTCGCGGCAGTCCCCGCGAACCGGTTGGTCAGCGAACCCGGAAGTAAGTAACTTCCGGGAACGGCGAAGGGCCCACCCGCCCACCCGCGCTTCTTACCGGTCTTTGAAGGCTTCTGCGCTTCCACGCAGGCGCATGGCACATACAGCGCCTGCGCGATTCTCCACGAGCAGCTGGATGGCACATACAGCGCCTGCGCGAGTCTCCGTGAGCAGCTGGAGCATCGCGCAGGCGCTAAGACACATGCGTGAACTGCGCGCGTGCACGAGGACGCCGCTGGCCCCGTTCCAACCGAACCGGTTGGAACGGGATTAGCAATCCACCACCGGTCTCTAGACATTCTCAGTCATCCAGGTCATGGTTGTCCCCCAACGTGCTTTTCCAGGAGGCAACTGGACTTTCTTGTTGTTTTTTTCCTTGAAGACATTTCGCTTTTCATTTGACTTTTTTTTTTGCCTTGCGGAGCAGGGGTGGGCGTGGCCTATGTGTGATGCACCCAACCCGTGAGCCACTAGTTTGACACCCCTGGTTTAGCCTATCAAGAGCAGGATCAGGTGGGACATGATAGCCACCTTCTAGCGCTTGAAAGGATGTCATAGAGAATAGGGGATTGAATTATTCTCCAAAACACCAGAGGACAGGCCAAGAGGTAATGGGTGGAAGTTTGTTAAAGAGAGATTCAGCCTAGAAGTAAGGAGTTGTAGTGGCCCAACAGCAGATTCAGACAGTGAGGAGGTTGGGGAGGAACATGGTCCAGTCCTGGAGTCTGGGGAAGGCTCTGATGAGGGCTCTGTGTCAGAGGCAGAGAGGGGGCCAGAGCCGTATGGCAGTTATCAGCTGCCTTCAGAGTCAGACATCAGTGAGGCAGACGAACAGCTGGAGCCCGTTCCCAGTGTGCACATGCGCAGAGTTACCAGATGAAGGGAACAGCCAAAGAATGGGTCGACTTGGGAGTAAGGCCACAGGTGGACAATGAATGGGCCTCCCAGAGGAAACAGAAGAGGAGCGAAAGGGGAGTGGAGTTTGCAGGAGACAATTAGTTCGCTTAATTGATTCATGACTCTCAAAGGCTCCTTGCCAAGTTTTGCAGATATCGGCCTGGCAGCTCTCCAAGCCAGATAAGGTCTGTGGCTGTAAATCCTCCCTTGAAAGACTTTCCTGGATGTGAATGAGCAGAATTCACGGCAAATTAATAAAAGGGGTTTTTGTCAGGACAGGACAAGGAGTTTTCTTCGTGCTCTTGGGAAGCCTCGGTCAGAACAGGAGTCATTTTCTGACAATGTGAACAATTAATCAGTGAAACCTTGCCTCCTGGAATGCTCTGTCGCTGGAAGTTTTCAAGAAAAAAAATGGATATCCATTTGTCTGGGATGGTATAAGTACTCCTGCCTTGTGGAATCACAGGAAAACCTAATTAGTTACACGGTGGTGAGAACTGTGAAACGTCAGCCAAAAATATCACACACACACACCCAGTTCCCAAGAGATATGGGATTCCCACCCTCCCTCCAACAAATGTTCTCTGAAAGCTGAAGGCCTGTGGATCATCAACAGTGAATGGAGGTGAAGTCTACATGTCCCAGGCGGGGGAAATGTGACATTTTACATACTAGAGAAATCTTAACTGCCTTGATGCAACCTGGTGTGTAACTGAAAAGAATGTCCAAAAAAGCTGCAATGTTTGAAAGAACAGCTGGGAAGACATTATTCACTGTTTAAATTAGACGCTCTTCAACTTCGCTTTGAGGAGTATTGCAGTTACAACCCAAGGCAAGCAGAACTGAATAACACGGCTTCCATACGGAATGTATTTGGCTCCAAGCCAGATGCATAATAATTCAGCCCATTTGGCACTTCAATTATTTCAGCCATTAAATAAGTTGTTAATTTACTGAAAGTTTGTTTTGTCTATTTTTATCTTTACTGTGGATAACTTATATTATCTGTCTATCTGCATTTTCCCTGCATGCCCAGTTAGGCAGGACTAGAACTCATAGTCTCCTGATGATTGGCCCGAAGTCATCCAGTCGGATTTCGTGTCTAAGACAGGGATAGAACTCATAGTCTCCTGGTGATTGGCCCAAAGTCACCCAGTCGGATTTCGTGCCTATGGCGGGAATAGAACTCATAGTTTCCTGGTGATTGGCCCGAAGTCATCCAGTCAGCTTTCGTGTCTAAGACAGGGATAGAACTCATAGTCTCCTGGTGATTGGCCCAAAGTCACCCAGTCGGATTTCGTGCCTATGGCGGGAATAGAACTCATAGTCTCCTGATGATTGGCCCGAAGTCATCCAGTCAGCTTTCGTGCCTAAGGCGGGGATAGAACTCATAGTCTCCTGGTGATTGGCCCAAAGTCACCCAGTCGGCTTTCGTGCCTAAGGCGGGAATAGAACTCATAGTCTCCTGGTGATTGGCCTAAAATCACCCAATCAATTTTCATGCCTAAAGTGGGACTAGAAGTCACCATCTCCTGGTTTCTAAATCAGCACCTTAATCACTAGACCAAACTGGCTCTCGATACATATATTAGGTATAATAAGGCCCAACAATGATTATAAGACTCAAACAATGTTACTCTGGGTGGCGTACAACAGAAACCAAACATGGCAGAGAGAAAAAACACACAAAGCTAAAAGGAACAACACAATATGTAAAATATAAATGAGATAATCCAACAACCAATAGGGGGCTTGCTTCTTCTGGAGGGGGGAAATGAGGTCTTAACCCAGTGGTGAAATTCAATTTTTTTACTACCAGTTCTGTGAGTGTCGCTTGGTGGGTGTGGCAGGGGAAGGATACTGCAAAATCCCCATTTCCACCCCATTCTGGGGCCAGCCGGAGGTGGCATTTACCAGTTCTCCGAACTACTCAAAATTTCCGCTAACGGTTCTCCAGAACCTGTCATAACTTGCTGAATTTCACCCCTGCCTTAACCCCTTTTTAAAAGGCAAGTAGAGTTGGGACCTGTTGTGTCTTTGCTTAAGCACGTGTGGGAGATAATTTGTGGAACCAGGAGACATCGTCTACTTAGAGATTTCAAAAAATCCTTATTACTCAGAAATCCTTGATAAAGGACTTTATCAATGACTTCTCAGTAAACTTAACAGCCTTGGAATAAGACAAGTAAGTAAGGCAGGCCACAGCTGGAATACAGTATCCAGTTTTGGTCACCACATTACAAAAAGATATTGAGACGTTGGGAAAAGTGCAAAGAAGAGCAACGAAGATGATTAAAGGCCTGGGGACACAAACATATGAAGAACAGTTACAGGAATTGGGTATGGTCAGTCTAGAAAAAAGGAGGACTAGGGGGAACATGACAGCAGTATTCCAGTATTTGTGGGGCTGCCACAAAGAAGAGGGAGGGTCAGCTCTTATTTTCCAAAGCACCAGAAGGCAAGACAAGAAACCATGGATGGACACCAATCAAGGAGAGATGCAACCTGGAATTAAGGAGAAACTTCCTAACAGTGAGGACCATTAACCAGTGGAACAGAAGTTGCCTCCAGAAGTTGTGGATGCTCCATCACTGGAGGTTTTTAAGAAAAGACTGGACAGCCAGCTATCTGTAATGGTATACGGTCTCCTGCTTGAGCAAGAGGTTAGACTAGAAGACGTCCAAGGTCCCTTCCAACAATGTTATTCTGTTCTGTTCTGTTCTAAAGTTGCTTGCATATTTTAGTAATCCTGGAACTCTCCTTCAGTTGCATTCCTGACAGATGAAGGGATACTGTATGCAACTTTACTTAGGAAATCTGCATGCTTTTGTAGTATCCTTCTGATTTTGACACCATGTTAACATGATAACGGCTAAAAAAAATCTTTGGCAAATTGCTGTAAAGGAAACAGCGAAGGAGCTCCAGACAGGATGTTTCCTGCAAGAGATGTCTGAAGATATGGTAAAGGTCATTTGTCATTTGTGGGTGGTTGATACTACTTAGTTGTGTTATTAATATGCTAATGTGGGCATGCGGATCCATTCTATGGTGGATCCTGCAGGCACCATCATCTCCAGGTTCCTTTAGAATGGCTGCTAAAGAAACTGTTGTAAGACAAGAACTACTTGTAGTTCCTCAGCAATGTAGCTATTATTTTTGCTCCAAAATACCTTGTGATTGTTAAAATTTGAAGAGCCTCCTTTGGAAGGTGCCTTTTAAAAAGGTTGAGCTGTTGACTCTCTACTTGTTGTTCTTGTTAGTTGTGAAGTCATGTCCAACCCATCACGACCCCATGGACAACATTCCTCTAGGCCTTCCTGTCCTCTACCATCCTCTGGAGTCCATTTAAGCTCACGCCGATTGCTTCGGTGACTCCATCCATCCACCTCATTCTCTGCTGTCCCTTTCTTTTTTGCCCTCAATCGTTCCCAGCATTAGGCTCTCTCCAGGGAGTCCTTCCTTCTCATTAGGTGGCCAAAGTATTTGAGTTTCATCTCCAGGATCTGGCCTTCTAAAGAGCAGTCAGGGTTGATCTCCTCTAAGACTGACCAGTTGGATCGCCTTGCAGGAACTCACAGGAGTCTTCTCCAGCACCAGAGTTCAAAGGCCTCCATTCTTTGGAGCTCAGCCTTTCTTATGGTCCAACTTTCACAGCCATCCATTGCAACTAGGAAAACCATAACCTTGACTACACACACTTTTGTTGGCAGGGGGATGTCTCTGCTTTTTACTATGCTGTCTAGATTCCATAGCTTTCCTCCCCAGGAGCAAGTGTCTTTTAATTTCTTGGCTGCAGGCCCCCTATGCGCTGATCTTGGAGGCCAGGAAAATAAAATCTGTCACTACCTCCATTTCTTCCTCATCTATTTGCCAGAAATGAAGAGGGCCAAGATGACATGATCTTAGTTTCCTTAATGTTGAGTTTCAAGCCAACTTTTGGCTCTCCTTCTTCACCCGCATCAAGAGGCTCTTTGGTTCATCTTCACTTTCTGCCATTAGGATGGTATCATCTGCATATCTGAGGTTGTTGATATTTCTCCCGGCAATTTCTGCTGGACGAAGTAGCAAAAGATACTGTAGGGAGACCTTTTTTCGAAGCATTATTTTTTCAAAGAAAAGTAAAGGAAAATCGGAAGTAGCAGCCACCTACTCTTGGCCCCCTAACCAAAGACGCACAATCCCTTCTGTCTTCTAAAGATAATGGCTGCTTCCCAGAACCGCATTCTTATCAGGGAGTATCTTGGGTTGACACAATAGAGAAGAGGACAGGGCAGTGACACCAACTTCAGCATCGGGGCAGAGGTGGGGGGTAGAGGGGTTTCAAGAATCAAGCCCTGGAGTCCTGCTAGGAAATAGCAGACCCTCCCTTAACCATTCTTAGCACTGATGGTATTACCTAGTTCGGGGAATGCAAGACAACAATCAAGTTCAGAGAAAAAGGGGTGGGCTTCAAAAATGTTAGCAAGGGGTTCTCTGCCCGGTTGCTGGGTGGGTGTGGCCATGGTGGGCACCATGGTGGTGGTGGGGGAGTGTTTTTGCTCTCCCCGGGTGCCGGAGGCTTTCCTCAAGCCTTTGGGAGGGCAAAAACGGCCTTCACAGGCAATAGAGGCCCTCTGGAGGCAGGAAACGGGCACATTTCTGCCCTTCCAGAACTTCTGGTGGTCCATTTTTCACTCTCCCCGAGCCTCCATGTAGGCCCTGCACTTACCTGCATCCAAAACGGGTTGCGTGGGGACTCCTGGGAGGGGAGGGGCAGGGTGGGCGGGGCCAGCCAGGAGTGGGATTTGGGGGTTTTCTGAACTGCACAGAACCTTATCTAGAGATTCTCTCGAACCCCTGCAAACCCCCAGCAGCCCACCTCTGACAAGGACCCTTCATTTCAACCCCGAGCTATATTCTCCTCTATTGGTAACTTCCTTAACAGCAATAGCACTTAGACTTATATACTGCTTTACAGTGCTTTACAGCCCTCTCTAAGCAGTTTTACAGAGTCAGCCTATTGCCCCCAGCAATTTTGGGTCCTCATTTTATTCACCTTGGAAGGATGGAAGGATGAATCAATGGCTCTGCTTTCTGCAAATAGGGACTGGCCTTGCTAGATAGGTGAAGAGGACAATGTATGGGCTGTAAAGGCCTGAGGAAACCCAGTTCAAGTCCAGTCCGAACCACAGACACTCACTGGACACCCTGGGACCATTTGTCTGGCTCTCTCCAAGGCCATGCTACTGGTTATACTGGGGATAACTGGAGAGTGGATATACTGTTTTGAGCATTTGAGCAGGCAAGAAGGGACAGGGAAGGAGAAAGAGGGAAGACAAAGAAACAAAGAAGGGAAGATGAGGAGAGAGCAAGGAGAAAAAGAAAGGAAGAAGAGAAGAAAAGAGGGAAAAAGAAGAGGAAGGATTAAGGAAGGAAGGAGATTATAATGAGTAAGGGAGGGTCTGAGGAAGTCCTGTCTTAGCACTTGACCACCACAAGCGCCCCTGACTGACACCAGTGAAATTGAGCTGGCCACACCCACCCTAGCCACACCCACCCTAGCCCGCCCCCCAAGTCAAAAACATCCCTGATGCGGCCCTCAATGAAATCAAGTTTGACACCCTGTCATAGAGCCTCCCAGGAATGGGCTAAAATGGATTGTCCTTTAATGTCCAGAATGGAAGAATGCCAGGATTTCTGTATTGTTTGCAAGAAGGACCCTGGGGGGTCTCAAAAGAACTTGACCTTTTTAAGAGAAAATAGAAAGGAGAGATCTGGAGGGAGGGAGAAAGGGAAGCTGTCGCTCTCAAGACTCGGGAGAAGGGCCTTAATTCATTGGGTGAAACTTTCTAAGGCTCATCAAAAATGGACGGAGGACCGAATAAAAGATTATGTGACGCAAGGAAAGGCTAATCTGGAGCAAGGGGTTGGGGGAGGAGAGGCGGGCAGGCAAAACTCTCGCGGCCATTCTGCCTTGCAACATTCATCGCTGACAACAACACCACTACCCCCTCTTCTCCAGGGCCTGCCTCTTCAAAGCTGGCAGCCTTTCAGCGTTTTCGTGTGCCAAATCTCCCGGCGATACCATTAGCCTACTTTCAAAACTGCCACAGCCTTCAAAAATCCCTGGAAACAACCTTTTGCGTCAAAGCCTTCTAGGAAAGGAGGCTCAGCAGTTCATCAACTCGGAAAGAGAGTGGTGGGTTACGGGATGGCTGCTGTGTCAGCACAGAAGATTACCTGGGGAGGTGGCTGGTTTAGGTTGTTTGGGGTCTGTGTGTGCCCCAATCCGTCCTTTAAATAAAAGATGAAGCCCTGGTCATTATCCGAGTGGTGTCAAAACCTCCTTACAAGCAAACCAAGTAGTAATCATTACAATGAAGGACATGGAATTCCAAGAACTACCGTATTTTTCGGAGTATAAGATGCACTAAGATTTTGAAGATTAAAAAAAGTTTTTGCAGACCTCTCAAAAACAGTCCGTTTTTTGTGAAAACTGGCCTGTTTTTGTCAAAAAGGCGGCATGCATAGCCTTTAGGAGGCTTGTAGGTTGCTCCTTGGGCTGGGGGGGGGGGCAAAAAACAAGCAAAAAACAGTCTGTTTTTTGTGAAAATGGGCCCGTTTTTTGTCAAAAAGGCGCCATGCATAGCCTTTAGGCGGCTTATAGAGTGCTCCTGGCAGCTGGGGGGGGGGGGGGGGCAAAAATGAGCAAAACACGGTCCAATTTTTGTTAATTTTGGCCTCCCCAGCCCCCAGGAGCACTCTGGAAGCCTCCTAAAGGCTATGCACAACCATTTTTGCAAAGGGGGCGGGGTTTCAGGAGGCCAAAAATGCTGTATTCAGTGTATAAGACGCACCCAGATTTTCACCCTCTCTTTTGAGAGAAAAAGGTGTGTCTTATACTCTGAAAAATATGGTACCTAGGAAGGGGTTTAGGTTGTTTGAGGGGGTCCCAATCAGTCCTTTAAATAAAAGATGAAGCCCCGGTCATTATCCAAGTGGTATCAAAACCTCCCTACAAGCAAACCAAGTAGAAATCAATAGAATGAAGGACATGGAGTTCCAAGAAGAGCTAAATAGGTTGCCTCTCCACAGTAGGGACAGAATCAAACAGGGTGTGTGGGAATCGGCAAGATATCTAAATGATCTGATCTTCCCAAAACAAAGAATAGCTTTCTTCAGAGCCAGGTTTAACATTCTCCCCTCAGCACTCCTCCAGGGCAGGTTATCAGAGAACACCAATAGTAGAATGGGTATCTATGTGTGGTAAAGGAGAAGTTGAAGATATCTCACATGTTTTAATGTACTGTGAGTTATACAGAGTTTATAGGCCAGCATATATTCTCCCCTTACTAGAGAGATTGCCAGGGAGGGCAGACAAATTTTATATAGGCTTTCTCCTTCACGACTCAAACCCGTCTACCACGCATGCAGTGGCAAAACTCTGTGTTGCTGCAATGTCCACTAGAAAAAAATTGGTTACAGAATTGTAGCTGTCAACTTATACCAATTTTTGGAGATATCTCTAACAATTTTTGGAACATTATATTTACTCACATACTTATCGGCCTCTGAGCACAGAAAGGAGATCAAACACGTATTATATAGCAGTAGACTTATATACCGCTTCATAGGGCTTTCAGCCCTCTCTAAGCGGTTACAGAGAGTCAGCATATTGCCCCCAACAATCTGGGTCCTCATTTTACCCACCTCGGAAGGATGGAAGGCTGAGTCAACCCTGAGCCGGTGAGATTTGAACCGCTGAACTGCTGATCTAGCAGTAGCCTGCAGTGCTGCATTAACAACTGCGCCACCTTGGCTCATATTATAAATAGCTCCCGGCTCCGCCATTTTAAGACAGTGTGCGGTGCTGTGGGAACTATGGTTAAATCATGGTTGACTGAACAGGGAACGTATCAAGCCACTGTGCTAGAGTCCCATTCTATCTCTGATGATCCTGGGAAACATCTTCAAACATGATCATAATAGAAGTCTGATGCAACTCAAGATGGTCTGGATATCTCCTGGACCAGATGGGGATTGAAATGCAAAATCTATCTAGGTAGTCCTAGAGGAGATCAACCCTGACTGCTCTTTAGAAGGCCAGATCCTGAAGAGGAAACTCAAATACTTTGGCCACCTAATGAGAAGGAAGGACTCCCTGGAGAAGAGCCTCATGCTGGGAATGATGGAGGGCAAAAGAAGGGGATGATAGAGAAGGAGGTGGCTGGATGAGCCGAGGTGGCGCAGTGGTTAAATGCAGCACTGCAGGCTACTGCTAGATCAGCAGTTCAGCGGTTCAAATCTCACCGGCTCAGGGTTGACTCAGCCTTCCATCCTTCCGAGGTGGGTAAAATGAGGACCCGGATTGTTGGGGGCAATATGCTGACTCTCTGTAAACCGCTTAGAGAGGGCTGAAAGCCCTATGAAGCGGTATATAAGTCTATTGCTATTGCTATTGCTAATGGATGGAGTCACTGAAGCAGTCGGCGTGAGCTTAATGGACTCCAGAGGATGGTAGAGGACAGGAAGGCCTGGAGGAACGTTGTCCATGGGGTCACAATGGGTCAGACACAACTTTGCAACTAACAACAATGATTTACAACCATAATTGGAACTAGAATTTCTGGTGCTAAGCAAGTCAAGTGAGTCATGGCTGATTTTTAGCACCTTTTTTTTTTTTTTTTTGCTATGGTTGCTAAGCAAATCGCTGTAGTTGCGTGAATCTTGTGGGTTTTTAAGCCAATCTGGCTTCTCACATTGATTTGATTTGTAGGAAGCTTGCAAACGGGATGCTGCAAACATGTGGGAAACTATCCCATAATTGGCTGGGTGAAATTAGCTGGGATCAATAGGATAGGATAGAATATCTGGATCAATATCTATCTGGATCAAAAGGTCCCAGTGAACATTTGCCAAGAGCCATATGGAAAGAACAGTCCTGGGAAAGCTTTTAGATAAGGAAGCCGAATTCATTTCGAGTGTCTATGTGAATAGCAATACACAGATACACCAGAGATGAGAGGCCTCTATTATCTGAGATATAAACACACAGAATTAGCCTTGCATCCTTTGCCGCCTCGTGTAACAAATCAGTCATTCCCATATGCCTAATGTAGCTCTCTGTACAATTCCATACCTCCTCATTTCCCCTATCAAAGAGTACCTTTTGTCCCTCCTCCCTGCCCTTTCTGCCAGAATGTGTAATCAAGAAGTGATTGTAACATACTGTGAGATCCTTTGTTTGTATTAACTGCTGACTAGCTTTCTTTGAACTTTCCTAATAAAAGTGTTCTGGTTTAGCCCAGAAACCACCATTTTCACCCAGTCTGCAGTGTGCGTGTGTGTCTCATTGCCAAAGCAGCCTAGGAATTAGAGATTCGTGAAGTGGTCCATCGGATTGTGAGAATGCTTGTATCATCAATGCAAGCTCACTCTCACAAGTGGTGACCCCGACGTGATCCATCTTACAACGACAGGAGTCAGTCGAGGTGCGACGCAGGGAGGCCCGGACAGGTCGAACGGACTTTCAGCGTGCCCAATATTCCCATCTCTTACCCAGCGCACCTTCCGTAAGTATGGGAAAAGATTTGTCTAAGGGCGGGAGGCCCATCTTAAGGAAACAGGACCCCTGTCCGAGAGCAGAAGGCTCACCTTAAGGAAATTGGACAGATTATTGGAGCTCATAAAACTATATTAAAGGATAAAAGTGAACTTCCCACAAAAAAAGAGGTTAGAGAATTAATGAGGTACATTTGGCAATACTGTCCGTGTTACCCAACATTTGGATCTCTTAATATAGACACGTGGGAGAAAATAGGCTCCTATTTACACGAGGAGCCTAGAGCATCGACACCTATATTAATCAGCTGTAAGGCTGTTTTAACTGCTCTCTGTCTTCATCACGGAGACACATTCACGCTTTCCAAAAAGCAGGCAGATGAATTAACATCTCTAAAACCCACTGCCCCTCCCAAGTATGAGGAAATAACAACAAAGGCTATAGGGGAGAGAAAAGGGAAAGCAAAGAGGAGATTTTAAAGCAAACTCCTCAGGAAAAAAAATCTAACACCCCAGAAAAATCTGAAGAAGTAACAACAGAAATTGTAGATGTTTTATTGCCAAATGAATGGTACTCAGCAGCGAAAATACTTTCCACTTGGCAGATCATCACGGAATGTTTCAAAACTCATGAACAAGCCGTGATGGGGGGACCAGACACCCCCCGCTATATTCAGAAACCTCTTTTCTAAATTCACACTCTCACTCTGAATCCAAGGCTTTCTTTTCCCTTGTATGTATGCCTTTGAAGCTTCTCAACGTTACGCTTCTGTCTGTTTCACAGTCGGGAGATTAATTTTGGGGCATTCGGGCCAGCCCCACACAAAAGGCTGTCTTTTATTTTCCTTCTTATTTCAATCTCTTGGCAAGTGAATCTGCCTGGCTCTTCCTATTTCTTCTGGTGATTCCGACTACCTCTATTTCATTTCTTGTCTCAAGGAGTTCTTGTTACTCCCTTTCTTACTTACTCATCTGATTTCTCTTCTGATTGCTTTAAGCACACTTTTCTGCCTGAGCACCTGAAACTTTTTCACAGATGTTTCATTTCTCAGAAACCTGCACTCTTTGCAGCTCTAATTACAAAAGCCCGTGTCAGATCTGAATTGGAATGAAGAAAAATGTTTTTGTGCATGCATGAATGTATGCCTAAGTTTTGTGCACCCTCAAGGTAATTGTAGATAAGATGTTTTCAATCCAAAAGACAGGGATTTTAAAGTGTTCAATTTTGTAACAAATTTGCTGACTTTCTGGCCACCATCAGATGAAAATTGTTGCAGCTGTAATAGTTGTCTTTTAAAGAAAAGTAAGAAATTTAGTAAGTAATGAGGTAAAGCCTGACTGAATGGGAAGACCTAGGTAATTGGACTTGATTACTTTGATGTAATGTCTGTTAAAAAAAAAAATCTTAGGTGTCTATCCCAGGTTTTATAATTAAGGCACGTATCCGACCGGTTGTTTTAAAATTGCATGTTAACTTGTGGGGGAGAGATTTGTTGTCTCAGTTTGGGGCAACCCTATCTTTGGAGTAAGGTAGAGAAAGAGTGAAAAAAGAGTGAGAGAGAGATAGAGAAAGAAAAGAAAGTGAATAGAGGTAAAGAGAAAGAGGAGAATTGAATTAAATTGATGTTTGAAGTTTGTAAATGGGCTTTGGCTTAAAGCCGTGAGGGTGAGAAGAGTAGTTAGGATTTAAACTGCTCTCTGAAATTCCTCGCTGTTTGAAGAATGCATGACAAAGGATTTTGCATGTGAAGTTAATTTACACAAGCAGTTTGATTGCAGTGTTAATATATGTTTAATGGTAAAAGTTGGTATGCACGTACTTTGATTTCTTTCATATAAAGAAACAGTAAGTTGCAAAGTTGTTTAATGGGATGTGTGTATGCCTTTTGTGTTATCATTTCCAAATTTGTTGAGAGAAAGCATGTTTAAAGAGCAGGATAGCCGTTTGTAGAATTGTTCAGCCCTGAGCTAACTTAAAGTGATTGCGTGGGTGAGTTCCACCCCCCCCTTTTCCCCCTGAGCCTTTCCTTGGAAGGAAACAGGAGAAGGGGGGAGAGAGAAGCGTGTGTATGTAACTGCTTTCAGACCTAGAGGGAGAGGGACAGTGAGAAAATAGAGCTCATTGGCTTACGTATAGCTTTTTGAACTGATGGTAATGAATGTTTTGTATTAAGAATAAATGAAATGGACCCTTTAATGAAGCTAATTCCAAAACTACCTGAGATGGATAAATGTAGTTTGGTGCAGTTACAACAATATTTGGGTTCAATTAACTGGGCACGTCCCTACATGGGATTAACTACGAGTCAATTACAACCCTTATTTGCATTGCTGGCAGGAGGAAAGGAGCCTGCTGCTATACTAACCATAGGGGACAAAGAAAAAGAGTGTATTCAGGTGATTGAGGCAGCCCTAACAAAAACCTGGGTAGACAGGATGGTTTCACACGTTCCTATCTCAGCTGCTATTTTCAATACCAAAAACTTGCCCACAGGGTGTTTGTTGCAAACACAACAGAAAAAAGTGTTAGTGATTGAATGGATACACTTAGCAAACAGCCCGGGGAGAACAGTTTCAACAAAACCTCTATTGTTATCCCAGATAATTATAAAGTTAAGAGAGAGAGCTCGAGCTACACTGGGAACGGATCCAGAAACTTTTTACATTCCATATCCACTACCTTGGTGGGAAAAATATTTTCAAATATCAGATGCACTTCAATTGGCCTTAAGTGACTATTTAGGGACAATTAAATACCACTATCCCACAGATTATAGGTTTTTGTTACTGAATCTACAACATTTACAATTGACTTCCTTACAAAGTAAACTGCCAATTAAAAATGCAGTTACAGTTTTTGCTGACGGAACTAAGAACAGGGGTGCATGTGTGTATCAAATCTCAGGACAGTGGATAACTTACCACACGCACCCTCAGAGTTCAGCACAGCGTTCTGAGTTGGCTGCATCCATATTAGCATTTGAGAAATTAAAAGACCAAACATTTAATTTAATTGTGGATTCATTGTATGTTTACCAAGTGATTAACAACTTGTTTGATGCCTATCTTTCACCAGCCCTAGATAAGCAATTGTTAGATATGTTTTTACAGTTACAGCAATTAATTATGGATAGAAAATTTCAATATTTTGTGGCTCATATTAGGAGTCACCAGTCACTTCCTGGAATGCTAACAGAGGGAAATGATTATGCAGACAAAGCCGCTAGGGAAAGTTTTGTTGGATTTGCAACTCCATGGGAAAGCCATGAGTATTTTCATCAAAATGCAAAAGCCTTAGTGAAGATGTTTGGAATTTCAAAAACTGAGGCTGTAGCGATCATCCAGCAGTGCTCAACCTGTAGCAGGCAAGGTAACGCAATTCCTATGGGAGTTAACCCCCGAGGAATTAAACGATGTGAGATATGGCAAATGGATATCACACAATACCCTTCTTTCGCACCCTGGAAATATATTCATGTCACAGTGGATACCTTTTCAGGTTTTATTTTTGCAAGCCCACAGCGGGGGGAAACAACCAAGCAAGTGATCAACCATTGTATGCGCTCTTTTTCAGTCTTAGGAAGCCCCCTGGAGATTAAAACAGATAATGGACCCGCATACAGTAGCGCTGCATTCGCTACCTTTTGTGATCAATGGAAAATTGTCCATAAATTTGGCATCCATACAATTCCCAAGGACAAGGAATTGTAGAAAGAGCAAATTTAACACTAAAAATGATGCTTGATAAACAGCAAGGCCCCTTTAAGATAGGGCTGCCTGAAATCCAAACCGTTAAGCAAAGCCTTATACACACAGAATTTTTTAAATCTTACAGGCTCACCCATAGCTTCCACAGCTGGGGAAAGACATTTTCAGCATAGCGTAGTTTCTCCCCGCCCTCTTGTTTATTACAGACAATTACCAGACCCTCAGTGGAAGGGCCCAGTGGAGCTCGTTACTTGGGGACATGGATACGCTGCTGTGCAACTCCCGGACAGAGTGTTGTGGGTTCCTGGAAAATGCATACGACCGTTCATGAGAGACCAGTGAAGACAGATGATAAAAAGGATCCCGAAGCAAGCCTATCCCTTTTGTTTCAAACAACAGACGACTAGAATTGCTGCTGCTCCCACTGTTATTCCTGTGAGCTGTGCGTTGACTGCAGGATCCCGTGTGACATTGTGATAATTGAACAGTATCTTGAGGAAAATTTTTCCTATACCAATCCTTCTCACACTGAACTTCGTATCACACCAACAGTACAACAAGCTATTGACAATCCTTTTTATAACCATTATCACGTAAGATCTATTGACCCCTCTTTTGACATCTAGTACTCAAGATGAAAATCCGTCCGGAACAGGTCATTGGTCGGTCATATGTTCCCAGAGTACGTCAGCCCCGATGCCCATTTTTCAGAGGACCGTCGCCTGGACAGGAAATGGGATTTTGGGATTTTTGGGCTCCTCCGATGTCTTGTAAGCATTTTCTGTTGCACCTTTTGCTAATGATGTTGGGGATGGGAATTGTGCTTTTAATTATATGGGGGGCATGTGAATATGAACGCAAAAATAAGAAGGGACTAGTGGAGGATATTCAAGAAATTCCTTTCACACACAACCACTCAAAAAGAGCGATCATTCCATACTCCAATGGGGAAAACTGCAATTCTCAAGGGATATGCATCTACCCTCACAATACATACGGAGAAGCCAATACACAAGTTACCTTAACTTGTTATTTGAAAAATCCAGCTGCAGCGTGTTTAATTACATGGCAATTTTTGCCTGCAAAATTCAAAAAGGCAATCCAAATGTGAGAGGTATTCACACCCGAAAGAGAACGGCTGTTTATCACACATTAAGTAAAAATTACAGAGAATTCTATAGGTTGGTATCAATGCACGCAATACCAAAAAGGGTTACCTAATAAAATAATAAAACAGAAGTAACCTCAAGAGCAAGTATAAAATTTCCCCCAGTTAGTGAGTGGTTCTTAACACTATGAGTTATCAACAAGAGATAGGAGGAGACAGCTCTCACCACCTAACAAAAAGAGAGATAAAAGAGGACATTTGCACAGCCTGTTTACAAAAACCAAACAAGGCAAAACAATTTCCATGACCTTAATATATTATACTATGAAACCTGAATGCAATGGAACCTTAATACCACCATGCACACATAACAATACACAATACAATCAATGCTATACACCAAATGGGATACAATGTTATGAACCAAAAGCGGTAGGACCTATAACGAGTAGCATCTATGTTTATGGCTATAAAGGAGGATCTAGTTTAAAACATCAATTTCTTACAGCACAAAGATTATCAGGATACATAGCCCATAATGTTTCAAAGGGAATGGCACCCATTACTGTTTGTTTTGATACATGTTTAGCAATTGCTATAGGGCAAGGAACAGGATCCGCGGGGGTAACCTGTGGAGGACAGTCGTGGGAACAATCATATATCCAAAACCACAGATATTTATTCACTCGCTCGACACTTTCAGCACATGGAGGCTATACCCAACCGAGTGTATATTGGTATACAAGTGGCTATGGACCTAACAATTTCGATCTTTCTATTACTCCAGTCACTACTGATTGTCAATCCCATCACTGCACACCACTCTGCCTTTCTGCACAGGTAGCAGGTACTTTAGGCACCTGATACTATCATTATGGTATTGGTATAGATAAAGCAGGAAAGGATCCTTATGGATACATCATTGTAAAGACTGAAGCAACAAAATTAACAAATCAACCTGTAAAGTTTTTTTGGAGTTATGAGCAGGAGATTGCTAAACTTAACGATCTACCTACACCTCCAAAAGCAAAAAATATGTTTATTAATTTGGCTCAAGAAGTTGCTACAGAACTTATGTTAAAAAATTGTTTTGTATGTGGAGGAACCACTATGGGAGATCGCTGGCCATGGCATGTACAAGAAGCAAACTATACTGAAATAGCTCAATGGAAAGGGAACTTCACCTTTAATAACAACTTCAATGAAACCTGGCAAGTTACCTCTCATATAATAGGTCACATATGTTATACCAGAAATAAAAATAATCAGACTAAAAGAAATAAACCTATGGGATTTTTAAAATGTTCTAATGAGTGGGAAAATAACACTTGGGTTTCACAAACTAATATGACCAAACCTGAAAACTCATTGCTGGAAGTAACTAAGTTACGAGGACTTTCAGACCCTGAAAATGATACTATTGTGTGGAATTCACCTGATGGGTTATATTAGATATGTGGTAATTTTGCCTATAATATGTTACCCGCGGGGTGGTATGGGTCATGCATCTTGGGGGCGATTCAACCTTCATTCTTCCTAATGCCTATAGAGAAAAAACAAAAACTGGGAGTCCCTGTATATGATACTCTTGAAAGACGTAAACGTACCATAGATCTTGCTAAAGGGATAAAAATAGGTAACTGGAAGGATGATGAGTGGCCCCCTGAGAGAATTATTGCATATTATGATCCTGCGACGTGGGCACAAGACGGTGTCGTGGGGATATAGAACGCCGATATATATGATAAATCGCATTATTAGATTACAAGCTGTATTAGAAATAATTACAAATGAAACTGCATTGGCATTAACTAAGCTTGCAAAAGAAAGTGTATTGTCAAGAACTTATATTATGCAAAATCGCTTAGCCTTAGACTATTGCTCGCTGCCGAAGGCGGAGGTGTGTGGTAAATTTAATCTTAGTAATTGTTGTATACAGATTGATGATTCTGGAATTGTGATAGAAAAAATAACTCGAACTATGATACAAACTGCACATGTTCCTGTACAAACTTGGAAAGGCATATTGGACACTGACGGTTGGCTTGGAGGTATTTTTAACAATTGGAAGCAAGGTTTATTTTTTATTGGGATGATATTTTTGGGATTAACTATGTTGCCATGCATAATACCATTATTGAGATCCACTATGCAGAGTATTGCGGACGCAACTATCCAGAAGCATCACGCATTATTAATAAGTGTCAATACATCAGAATTAATAATCCCTGGATATCCAATGGAAGGGGGATTTGTGAGAAAGAAACAACCCATGGCAATTGCCTCCATTTAAAAAATAAAAAAGGAGGAGATGTGGGAAACTATCCCATAATTGGCTGGGTGAAATTAGCTGGGATCAATAGGATAGGATAGAATATCTGGATCAATATCTATCTGGATCAAAAAGGTCCCAGTGAACATTTGCCAAGAGCCATATGGAAAGAACAGTCCTGGGAAAGCTTTTAGATAAGGAAGCCGAATTCATTTCGAGTGTCTATGTGAATAGCAATACACAGATACACCAGAGATGAGAGGCCTCTATTATCTGAGATATAAACACACAGAATTAGCCTTGCATCCTTTTGCCGCCTCGTGTAACAATCAGTCATTCCATATGCCTAATGTAGCTCTCTGTACAATTCCATACCTCCTCATTTCCCCTTATCAAAGAGTACCTTTTGTCCCTCCTCCCTGCCCTTTCTGCCAGAATGTGTAATCAAGAAGTGATTTGTAACATACTGTGAGATCCTTTGTTTGTATTAACTGCTGACTAGCTTTCTTTGAACTTTCCTAATAAAAAGTGTTCTGGTTTAGCCAGAAACCACCATTTTCACCCAGTCTGCAGTGTGCGTGTGTGTCTCATTGCCAAAGCAGCCTAGGAATTAGAGATTCGTGAAGTGGTCCATCGGATTGTGAGAATGCTTGTATCATCAATGCAAGCTCACTCTCACACAAACTGTCATAAATACAGTATGTGCCAGATTGCACGTGCCCGAATTTTGATCGTGTGACTATGGAGATCCTGCAATGGTTAGAAGTGCGAGTACCGGTCGTAAGTTTCTTTCTTTTTCTCTACTGTTGTAACGTCAACAGTCACTAAATGAATGATTGTCAATCGACTTATAAAGGCTACCTATAAAAACTCCCTTTTTGTGACCCTGTAATCCCTTCAAAGTTGGATCGATTGGACAGAGCTGAGCGTTTACTGGCTGGATGCCCTTCCTAATGCCTACATGGGATTCACAGCAGTTATTTTTTTCACTACGCCCCAGGATAGAAATATCTGCTGCTCTCTAGGATTGAACTATCAACCGTCAGAGTGGGAGGTGAGTGTCTTCTCCACTAGGCCACCACACTGCTCCTATAAAGACTACCTCAAGAGGGTGCTAAACTTTGCTTTAGAATATCACAACAGCCCACTTTTTTCTGCTGAGCCTAAACTGGCCAGTTGTTGCAAGTTACACAGTAACCTGTTGCGTGTCTATGATGGTTTTCTCCAAGTTGATGAATTGTAGGCAGATAAATCCCCAACCAGTAAAGGGTGGGGTAGATTGTTTCAGACCAGGGATGGCAAACTTTTTTTGCCTCGGGTGCCAAAAGCACGCACACACATGCTATCATGTGCGCTCATGTGCCCACTCCCATAATTTAATGCCCCCCACCGTTCTCCCTACACATGTGTGCATGACTCCCCCTGCTGCCCTATACATGCGCATACAGCTTTCGTGGAGCCTGGGGAGGGCGAAAATGGCCTCACGTGCCCTTGAAGGCCCTACGGAGGCCAGAAATGGCCCATTTTCCGACTTCTGGTGAGCCCCGTAGGTCCGTTTTTCGCCCTCCCCAGGCTTTCTAGGAGCCTGGGGGAGGGCGAAAAAATGGCCCAAGTCACAAACTGGAAGTTGGGAATGGACTTCCGGGTTGCCTGTTTGGCTGCTTTTCTCTCTCTGGAGGCTTCAGGCGGCTTCCCTGAAGTCTCCGGAGGGCGAAAAACAGCCTAACGTGCAAACTGGAAGTCTGTTCCCGAACTTCCGGTTTGCGCGTTGAGTGGTTTTTCACCCTCTGTAGGGTGAAAAACAGCCAAAGATCAAGGCCAAAAATCAGCTGAACGCAAGCCCACTGGAGCTGTCGGGGCAATGCCTCGTTTGCCCTCAGAATTGGTTCCGCATGCCACCTGTGGCACGGGTGCCATTGGTTTGCCATCACGGTTTTAGGCAATTGTCTCATGCAACAAATTCAGGATTTCCTCCCCTGAAAGGCCTTGCCAAAAACATTGGATTTCTCTCCCACATACAGTATCTACACTCGACCTTTTTCAATTTAATTCCGCCCGTCCTCATCATTCATCACAGGAATCCCGGATGCAACCCTCAACAACATGGGAGTTTGGCACTCCTGCCAGGTCTTGTGATGAGTCAGCTGACTCATCCCAAGACATCATAATGTAACAGAAGAACACTCTACTTCCCCTAAACTCCGCTGGTTTTATTACCTAGCCTGGTAACGAAACGTTCGGAAACCAACCCACGAGCTCGGAGAACGAACCTTCAACTTCAACCTACATCCTACACCTGAGCTACAGATATTCACCACTATTGCAAATTGTTTCAAGTGCTGTGCAGGACTTTTATTCCTTTCCATGCACCCCCAGATCTGATCCAGATGCTTGAGGGGGACTCCCCCCCCCAGAGTAGGTTAGACAGAAAGGGAGGTCTTGTGTCAGAAAGTTGCTTAGGCCTACCTGGAATCTTTAAATGGTTGTTTGAAAATTGACTGGTCAATTTGGGGCGAGGTTTGCTCTTTTGTACACACAGCATGGAAACCAAAACATGTTGTCTGTAACCAGAGCACCTCTTTCCCAGCATAAACCAAACATAAAAGCCACATGATGACTTGTTTTTAAAAATTCTTCAATAACAAAAACATGGTGATTCTTGTGGGAAAACAGGACTTGGGGAAAAAGTTAAGTCAAAATTCCATAAATTCCACGTAAAGCTAACAAGACTGTCTGTTGGACGAGAATTTATTACTGTATGTAACTGTTTCTCAGGAAGTGGATTAAAAGCGACCTGATCCAATGAAGTTACGCCGGTATTAACTCACGACTTATGGCAGAGAAGTTAAAATAGGGTTTTTTTTTCCCAGCCAAGAGAACAAGTAAAATTGATCTTGCTAAAATACTATTAAAATGAAACAAACAAAATGTTGAAAAATTATATTTATATGGTTACATACGGAGCAAGAATAGAATGGGATGGGAGTAGAATGGGAATTGGAATATGGAATAGAATGGGATGGGAAGGGGATGGGATAGGATAGAATTGGAATATAGAATAGAATAGGAATTGGAAAATATAATAAATAGAATAAAATAGAATAGAATAGAATAGGATGTCAGGCCTGCAATTATATTCCTTTTAGAATTTTGGCCTGCCACACTTTCTCTTATTCCATTATGCTGTTTCATTAGTATAGTTGATGGGAGGGGGGAATAGAAGGAGAAGGATTGTGGAATGTATTGTTTTAATTCTTTTCTAGAAGCTCAAGGTCATCTTTTGTCTCCGCACTTTTACACCTGACCGGAAGCAGCTGAGTGGAGATGCCAGCGTGGACCATGTGATGGATTGTGGGTGTGGGGACAAGATCATGAACTTTTAACTGGGTGGAATTCTGATGTCATTTCCTGAATTGGGATTAACACAGATGTGCTAAGATGTCTGCTTTATTAAATTGGAACTTTAAGGATCGTTTTGCCTAGGACTCTGATTTAATTTTACATGACACTTGGAACGCTGACATAGGAATCATCTGGAAGGGGACTTGGATTACCACTCCAAACAAGTGTTTATCCAGTCTCTTCTTAAAAACCTCCAGTGATGAAGCACCCACAACTTCTGAAGGCAAGATAATCAAGGAGAGGAATTAAGGAGAGACTTCCTGACAGTTAAAACAATTAATCAGTGGAAGAGTTTGCCTTCAGAAGTTTTGGGTGCTCCATTGCCGCAGGTTTTAGAAGAACCTTCCAAGGTTCTTCTAGAAGAAACTGGACAGCCATTTGTCTGAAATGATGTAGGGTCTCCTGCTTGAGCAGGGAACTGGACCAGAAGATCTTCAAGGTGCCTTCCCGCTCTGTTCTGATTGATTGTACAGGACCTAAATCCAGTTCCACCAAAATTACAGACAGTACTCAACTGTTCAATGTCATGAAGGGCCTCCCCAAAAGATATTTATGATCCGGTTCTGAAATTTGAATGGCTGCCCCCTGAGCCCACCCGTGTTTGCAGAGTCTCATGGGTCCTGGGACTGCTTTTGATGAAAACCAGGATTTTACTTCTGCTTTTCAGCAAAAACGCCCCATAGTGAATAACAAGTTCCCTTAACCACCATGGAATTCGCTTTATGACTGTCCATTCATTGAATGGCCATGATTTACACAGTAACCGCTATATAAAAACCATAAAATCAGTTGAGTTACATGATGGCCATCTTTACGGCCATCTTGACTCACTACTATAAGTGGAAACAGGACTATTTTTCACAGTTACGACCTTTGCAGCATCCCCATGATCACGTGATCAAAATTCGGACGCTGGGCAACTGGTTCATACTTATAGCAATAGCAGTTAGACTTATATACCGCTTCATAGGGCTTTCAGACCTCTCTAAGCGGTTTACAGAGTGAGTATATTGCCCCCAACAACAATCCAGGTCCTCATTTTACCCACCTCAGAAGGATGGATTGCCGAGTCAACCCTGAGCCGGTGAGATTTGAACAGCCGAACTACAGAACTGCAGTCAGCTGAAGTAGCCTGCAGTGCTGCATTTAACCACTGCGCCACCTCGGCTCTATGACGCTTGCAGTGTCCCAGGGTCACATGATCCCCTTTTGCGACCTTCTGACAAGCAAAGTCAATGGGGAAACCAAATTCAAATAACAACCAGGTGACTAATTTATCAACTGCTGTGATTCACTTAAGGAAGTTCCTAAAACGGTGCAAAACTCACTTAACAAATGTCTTGCTTAACAACAGAATTTTTGGTCTTCAGTCCAGGACTACCTCTATTATTTTTTAACCAATTTTCTCCAATTACCGGCACCTCCCTCTTCAATTACTGAAACAAACCACGCTTAGAAAAATGAAAGCTGACTTTTATTGTTGTTTCCACAGCCAATCCTTTGACACAAACATGCATACGTAATTTGGCTACGCACACACCAATTTTTTTTTTGAAAAACATTAGTTATTAAACATACAACGTACATCCTTACAAAAATGAGTCGAAATGCAAACTTAACCTTTTTTTTAAAAAAAACAAAAAAAACGAACGGTTTTTACTAGTTTCTTTCTTTTTTTAAAAAAAAAAATCTTTGTGTCGGGTACCATTTGTACAAACACAGTTAATTTAAACAAATCTGCTTTTTTTTTTTTTTTAAGTTTTCCTCCTGGTTGCACATAAGAAAAGCTGCAAATAGAAAATGAAGTCACTGAGGATTTTTCTTTTTTCTTTTCTTTTCTTTTTAAATAGCAGTAATAGGCAGTTTTGCCATGCACAAGAAGCAATATTAAATATTAGTTTTTTTTTTCAAAAACAAAAAAGGAAAACAAAAACCACATTTAAAAATATTTAGTTCAAGTCACAGAGCTTTCTCTCATACGGAGAAATCTATAACGCGATGCAGGAATTAGCTGCCATGTACAATGGCTACTCTGAAAAGTAAAAACCAAAACCAAAATAAAAAATAAAAAATTTACCTTCCAGAGATGATACATTTCATTGATTTTGGCACAGAAAAAGAAGTTATCAGCTCACTCAAGGACAAGAACGTGATTTTTTTTTTTTTAATGGAAGAGAGGACACGGGGAAAGAAAGTCAAAAGCAAGACTGAACAAGATAAGTAGTTGCAATCACTTTTTTTAAAAAAAATCTGTGCATCTCAGTCATTGCAGAATACTGTTTACAGCAGGAACACACCTTGCAGGTAACTGTTATTGCAACATAGATTTAATTTGCTTGGAGGTAGTCTCATCGTTCAAATGTTTTGTTGTGTACCTATCGAGGAAGGAAAAACACGTTATAAGTTGATATTTCGCCGTTTTTTGTTTTAAAAAACTCAGATCAAATACGGTTTGCAGTGTTGAGATAACCATAGGAACAGCACTTAGATTTCTATATGCTTTGTAGTGTTTTATATCTCTCTATGAATGGTTTATAAATATCAGCCTATTTCCCCCAGCAATATGGGTCCTCATTTTACTGAGCATGGAAAGATGGAAAGCTAAGTCAACCTTGAGTCAGTCAGGATTGAACTGCTGGCAGTGGGCAGAGTTAGCCTGCAATACTGCATTCTAACACTATGTCATCACCATGATGCTAAATAGAGTAATTGTCTGTGTATCCATCCATCCATCCATCTCTCTCCCTCTCTCCCCCTCTCTCTCTCATATTCTCTCTCTGTCTCTCCCATCTTTCTCACCAAGGGACTCTGAGTGGTATACAAATGACATTTTAAAACAAAAACTGTACATATTTTTTAAAGAGGCAATTAAAATTCCACATTAAAAAGTTGATTAAAAGGTGGGAGTTCTGCAATAACATGTTCTCTGGATGAGAGTTATTTGACCCACAATGGCCGAAGACATGTTTGACAGAAACCAAACACATCACTCCTCCTGGAGAACCTGATACAATGGAACAGCATGGTGGTGGAAAGGTTATGGTTTGGGGCTGCTTCCTGGCATCAAGGCCAGCTTCCCATCAAAGAACCGACTATAAATTCTTCATTGTATCAGAGGATGCTTGAGGATAAAATGAGACCATCTGTCAGAAAACTGAAGCTCAACCAAAAGTTGGCCTTGCAACTATGACAGGAACCCTAAATCTTCTACTAAACCAACCTAGGGAAGGAGAGAAAGGGAGGGAGGGAGAAAGAGGGGAAAAAAGAAAGGAAAGGAAATAAGGAAGGAGGAAGGAAGGTTCTGGAACGGCCAGGTCAAACCCCAGATGAAAGCTCACTGAGGGTGGTTTAAAATGGGCTATAATGCAATAATCCCCTCATTTCTTTTTGCACAGCTGGGAAAAAATGGAGAGGAGGGTTTCTGGAGAAGTGGAGGAAAATTTCTTTTAGTTGATGTCATAGATCAGTGGACGGTTACAAGAAATGTCTACTTGAGGTTACATCTGTCCAAGGGGCAATACCAGGTATTGGAGCCATGGTGCATTTTTTTCCACAGGGGGAAAAAAAGGGCATATGGGTAGTCCTTGATTTACAACCATATAATTGAGCCTGCAATTTTGGTTATGTCACAATGGCCATAAACCAAGCTTGTGATTTTATAACCTTTTTTGCAGCAATGGTTAAGTGAACGTCACAGCCATTCAATGAACTCGATTTGTTAAGTGAATCCATTAAGGGGTGTTTTTTTTGCCGGAAACCAGAAATAAATGATGGTTTTTTTTGGGGGTGGGGGGAGAGAACCCCATCATAAATTGTAAAAAAAAAAGAAGTTTTTCAGGTCCATTGTAACACTGAATGGTCACCTAGCAACTGATCATAGACCACAAAGTTGTCTACTAGGTTTGTCAGGAACCTGTTGGATCTTCCATTTGGTACAGAGTTTGTCTCCCAGCTGATGTCAGGGTAGTTAAAACCCCCCAGCTTCAGGCAATGGGTTTGCACTACTGTTTAACCAGCAAATGAAAGAGGATGGAGGACTTGCTACCGTATTTTTCGGACTATAAGACACACTTTTTTGTCTCCCCAAAGGGATTGAAAATGTCCGTGCATTTTATAGATCGAATATTGCTGAAGCCCTGCCCACCAGAAGGCCCATTTTTCAGGCCTTTCTTCGGCCTCCTTTTTAGCCTGTTTTTAGGCTTTCTTGTCCCATTTTCTTTCTCGAAAATGGGCCAAAAAAGCCTCAAAAATGGGCCAGAAAAAGGCTCAAAATGGGCTAAAAAAAGTCCCCAAAACAGGCCAAAAGCCTAAAAAATGGGTAGAAAAAAGGCTGGAAAAAGGCCCCCCAAAAGGGCCGAAAATGAGGTGTGCAGAGGCCAAAAACCTTTTTTTGTTGTTTTGCTCTTCTAAATTTAGGTGCGTCTTATAGTCAGGTACGTCTTATAATCTGAAAAATACGGTAATTCTTACAAATCTGTTTCTTGGAAGCAAGAGAGCCACAGCTAGCAACTCTATGCAAACCTCCGGGATTCAAACTGAAGGGCATTCACTCTACGTCAAGATGGATTTTAAAAAAAAACCCACACAAACACATCCAAAACGCAACAATTGTGCTTAACACGAGAGGGTTTGTGAGGTACCTGAGAGCATTTAGAAGGCCTTCTACGCTGTTTGGAGGCTGGTCTTTGAGAACTTTGATGCATCCTTTCATCTAGAGTGCCATAAAACAGGAAAAAAAACAAAATATAGTATTTCAACGAATGTCTAGACATGAGGCAGTAATTCCGTACCTGTAATTTCAGCGAAGTGATTCATGCAAAGACCTTTTTATTGGATATTTTAGGAAATATCCAAACTTGGCGTCAGGGTAAGTCACCTAAATTCTTAAAATGACAACTTAATAATAATAATTTTTTAAAAACCTGCCACCACAAAAAAATCAAAGAAACTGCAGCACACATTTTCTCAAGCTCTGTCTAGTTGTGAACTTGGAGAGATCCATACGTGTAAACGAATCCTGAATTATCCCATCTATTGTCTAAATTATTGATTTTTCTGAATTATCCCATCTGTTGTTCAAAGCAATACTTTGAATGCTACATCACCCATGATGTGTTGTTTATATGCATTGTTAGTAGAAAAATATAAAGAACCCCCACAGAGGAAATAACACACAAAGGAGAATCCAGGCAAGCGCTTGAAACAGCAGAGATGGAATAGTGAAAATAACAACTCAAAATCATCACAAAACATTAAGAACAACAGAAAGGGCTGCTTGGTTATCTATATATATATATAGGCTGTATGTGCATGTGTGTGTGTATTTTCCAGCATAACTCTGGAACGCCTCGAGCAATTTCAACCAAACTTGGTACACAGATGACTTACTCTCTGGAAACAAATACTGTGGGGGTAAGACACCCCTAACACCCTTCAGGGCGTGTGTTCTGTTAAGATACAGCCTGTTGTGCCTTCTACTGTACTGCCGTACAGTACAGAAGCTGTACAGTCTTCTACTGTACTGCCATAAAAAGGCTTCTACTATACAACACAGTGGCGTTGCCATGATAATGGCATCACAGTACTCCACAGTGGGGCTTCCACTGGCCCGGACATTTCGTCCCTATAAATAAATACCCGGGTAACACCGGGCTATCAGCTAGTGTTTACAATAAGGGGGGGGGGGGTTTCAACATATCATCTATTCAATGAAGAAGGGTAATGACTAATAAGGAGGAAACAGAGTTATTCCTGTTTTCATTCCATCTTCTATAACCAAATCTATGTGTTCCTCCAGAAGATTGTGAAGGAGGAGGAGGAAGGGATGAGAATAAAACTTGAGACTAATAAAACTATGGTCATGAAATACCTCTTTATTTTGAAAGAGTTTACATTTCCAGGGCTAGTTGAATTGCATTCCAGAATACTGAAAGAATCACCTTGATGGGCTGGCCAAATATTTGGGTATTATTATTATTAGACTCCCTGGAGAACCGAAATCTTATCTTCAGAAAGAGGAGGAAGGAAGATCAAAGATGCAGAAAACGATAGATCCATCATTTTGATACCAATGCCTCGGGAGATGCTATAGTAACAGATCTGTTTGTAAGCACTTTTAAAAAAATAATGAAGCCAGCATGGATTTGTCAAGAACAATTCTTGCTACATCCCATTTTTCAAAAATTATCTCATTTTTGATCAAATAGCTTCCCTAACAAATTACAGGAAGAGTGCAGATTAAATATTGATCAGCACCCTCACTTGGTATTGCTCTCCAATTCGATGAGGTGGGTATAATTATTGATCTACCTATTTATCCATTTAATTGGAATGCTTTCCTGCCCACTTAATCCGCTTGCTAATCAGCATGTTGTAGGAACTTGGACTGAAGTGGTGTAGAGCAGCGGTCACCAACTGGTGGTCTGTGCACCACTGGTGGCCTGTGAGAAAATGTTGGTGGTCTGCAGAAAAAAATATTTGCATTTGTTATATTGCACTAAATCAGGGGTCCTCAAACTACAGCCCCTGGGCTGGATACGTGCAATGAATGTTTGCGTTGCTGCAGAGAGTTTCCCCCTTTGGGGGTCTTGTTGTGTGGGTCAGAGGGAGGGGCAGAAATTCCGACTTGGGGTCTGCTTCAGCCTCCTGGTGTGGGGCTTTGGGTGAAGGCTGGAGGGAAGGGCCGCTGGTGGCAAAGAGTTGGAGGGCCTCGTTCCAGTGGGACTGCATCATGGCCTGGAACTGGCTGACCATCTCAGCCCAGTGAGCCTCCGGGCGCTGGTATCTGGCCTTGCACTCCCGCAGGTCTGCTTGGAAAGCCTCTGCTCGTAATCCTCAAGTGAGGTGCTTCTGCTGAGCCTCCTTCTCGGTCAGACTCAATTTGAACTGAGCTGTTTTGCCAACTCTTTCTCATGGTGGCTGCTTAGCTCCAACAACTGCTTCCTGTTGGGGCCATAAGGAGCGGGAACGGGCAGGTGAAGAGTGGCTGGGAGGAGAGAGGAGAGGCTGGTGAGAGGCTCCTTGATGTGAGTGACATCAAATTGGCCATGCCTATCCAGTCACATGACAAACCTCCCCCCCACCATGCCCACCCAGCTGATCATTAGGCAGATTATATTAGCAGTCCGCGGGATTTAAAATTATGAATTTAGTGGTCCCTGAGTTCCAAAATGTTGGGGACCCCTGGTGTAGAGAATGTGTCTCCCATTTGCAGCTGATACAAAATTGAAGGGGAGGCTTAATATGTTAGGAGAAGTAAAGTTTAAAATTGAGTTGATAGGCTGGGAAAAAAAACGATCTGAATATAGTTCTGTAAAAAAAAAAAGTACAGGTAGTCCTCAACTTACAACAGTTCATTTAGTGACCATTCAAAGTTACAATGGCACTAGGAAAAAAAAGTGACTTATGACCCTTTTTCATAGTTACAATAGTTGCAGCATCTCCGTAGTCACGTGATCAAAATTCAGGTGCTTGGTAATTGACTCATATTTAAGACGGTTGCTGTAAAACCATAAAAGTTGTAAAACGGGGCAAAACTCTAACAACTGTCTCGCTTAGCAATGGAAATTTTGGGCTCAACTGTGATCATAAGTCGAGGACTATCTGCACCTTTCATTTTTTTCCCTAAAGGTTCTCATTCAATGGCAAAAATGCGCAAAGCTTCCCAAAATCTGAAAGGGAAGAAGTATTCTTTCAGAGAAGCGTAACAGAAACAGCATCAAGGGCTTCACCTAGGAAGCGAATTCCAAATGTGCTAGGATTGAACATTTAGGGGAAAGATCATGGAGGAGTCCTAGATTGCAAACTGAATTGGAAACCGTGTTGCAATAAAAACACTTATTGGGCTGACTCAACAGAAGCATCGTTGCCAAATCACGGGAAGTAATAGTTCCCCTTTATTCTGCTTCAGTTAGATCCCGCTGGGCTGAATTTTA
This sequence comes from Thamnophis elegans, assembly GCF_009769535.1. Classification (NCBI taxonomy): domain Eukaryota; kingdom Metazoa; phylum Chordata; class Lepidosauria; order Squamata; family Natricidae; genus Thamnophis; species Thamnophis elegans. The sequence continues at coordinate 70,055,371 of NC_045548.1, forward strand.
AGGATTCAGAGAAATTGGAAGAGGCTAAGAGAGGTGCAATAAGGATGATCAGGGGAGGATAAATCTGAGAGAATGAAGGAAGCAGGCAGGGTTACTTAAGAAAAAAATATATCTGAGAGTCACATGGTTGCTCTCTTCAAATGAAGTCGTTGCAAAGGTTGGATGTTGTTGTTAGTTGCGAAGTCGTGTCCGACCCATTGTGACCCCATGGGCAACGTTCCTCCAGGCCTTCCTGTCCTCTACCATTCTCTGGAGTCCATTGAAGCTCACGCTGATTGCTTCAATGACTCCATTCAGCCACTTCATTCTCTCTTGTCCCCTTCTTCTTCTACCCTCAATCTTTCCCAGCATTAGGCTCTTCTCCAGGGGATCCTTCCTTCTCATTAGGTGACCAAAATATTTGAATTTCCTCTTCAGGATCTGGCCTTCCAAAGAGGAGTCAGGGTTGATCTCCTCTAGGACTGACCGGGTTGATCGCCTTGCAGTCCAAGGGACTCGCAGGAGTCTTCTCCAGCACCAGAGTTCAAAGGCCTCAATTCTTTGGCGCTCAGCCTTTCTTATAATCTAATTTTCACAGCCATACATTGCAACTGAGAAAACTATAGCCTTGACTATACGCACTTTTATTGTCAGGGTGATGTCTCTGCTTTTTAGTATGTTGTCTAGAGGTTGGATACCGTGGACTAAATAGTCATTCCAATCTATAATTAGCCCTCTGTGCCCTCCCAATGTCCGTCTGTCCCCCAACCCATTCAGCAATGAAAAGCAACATTTCAACTATCCAAACACAGAACTTACATCAATTTTTGAAGTTTTTGCAAAAGCACCCACTGGATGCACATGGTCGTAGAGGATTATAACACCCACCATTACCCTCAGGCAGAAGGATACGGTCTCCTCGTTTGTGAACCTGCTCCTGTATTCCCTGGAGAAACAACAGACGACATTGAAAGAACATTGGATTACCAAAAGTTGAAGCAACATAACCTGTTTTCCCCAAAATAAGACCTCCCCGGATAATAAGCCCAATTGGGGTTATTATTTTGAGTGCATGGGTTAAAATAAGCCCTCCCCGAAAATATCGCAAGCAGCCATTAAGTGACCACGTGAGTTCAGCTCAATAACTTCCCAAAACATGACCTACATTTGCCATGAGAGATTGCAGGACAGACATTTATGAAGAGTCTTAAATTAAGCTTATCAACTATGACATCCAACTATTGTTATCAAATCTTTCTTTCCATGAGACCTGGCTCAGCTCCCGAACTTTATTTTTTAAATTTATTTATTCATATCTTGCTTTTATTATTTTTTTTCAAAACAACTCAGGATGGAGAACATGTCTAATATTCCTTTTTTCTCCTATTTTTTCCACAACAGCCCTGTGAGATGGGTTAGGCTGAGAGAGAGTGGTTGGCCCAAATCACCCAGCCAGCTTTCATGACTAAGGCAGAACTAGAACTCAGTCTCCTGGTGGTCAGCTCAAGGTTGCCCAGTTGGCTTTCATACCTAAGACTAGAATTCACATTCGCCTGGTTTCTAGCCTTATGCTTTAAACACTAGACGACACTGGCTCTCCTTAAATTTGATATTGTTCTTAAAGGAGAAAGCTGCCTTTACATATTTTTTTAAAAAGGCTTTAACTTTACACAGACTGTACTGTAGGCAAAACAGAGAGTTTCATACTTTTTTTTTAACTATGTAGGAGGTGAAAACATGTAGAAAACTACCGGACACCTTGGAACGCATCTCCAGTGTTGAAATACTTAACAGTATTCCCACAAGAAATAAACTGGAGAGTTTCCCCCTAAACGTAAGAGAATATTAAAACTGAAAGTGCCAAAATCTCTCTAAGAAGAATGTAACTCCATCTGCTCTTTAAGCGGGGCGCGATTAGTTCTACTGGGAGAAAATGGGAAACAGTCTTTATTTCTCCCTAGGTCACCATCACCTGATGATGAGGCAGGGCAGAGGCAAAATGTATTTTATGGTTCTATTTCAGGGGTGGGCTGCTGCAGGTTCACATGGATTTTGGCAATCCTCTAGCTAAGATTCTGCTCAGTTTGGCAGACCTGCAAATCCCACCCCTCGCTGCAATCTCTCTTTCTCCCTCAATCTCTCTCTCTTTCTCCCTCAATCTCTCTCTCCCCCTCAATCTCTCCCTCAATTCTCTTTCTCTCTCAATCTCTTTCTCCCTCAATCTCTCTCTCTCTGTGTCTCTCAATCTCTCTCTCTTTCTCCCTCAATATTTCTCTTTCTCCCTCAATATCTTTCTCCCTTAATCTCTGTTTCTCTCTCAATCTCTTTCTCCCTCAAGCTCTCTCTCTCAATCTTTCTCTCTCTTTCTCCCTCAATCTCTCTCTTTCTTCCTCAATCTCCCTCCTTCCCTTTCTCTCCTTCTCCCCTTCTCTCCAATGGCTGGGAAAAGATCTGCCACAAATCTCCCCCACCCCCCCTATTCCTACCCTAAAAGCAACTTCTGGCTGAAAGGATTCCTTTGAGGAGAAGAGGAAGCTAATTTAAGGAAAATAGGTTTGGCCTCAGCCTTTGTTCTATATATGTTGCAACAACCTCAGCGGTTGGGAGAGGGATGGGAGGAGACTACCATTCTGCAATATTCTGTCAATTTAGAAAGGTTCCGGCTAACACAAGCGCAGCTTTGTGTTTATCTGTGTGTGTGTGTGTGTTTGCGCAGAAACCAGAATGAAGTGATTGGCTGACTTTACCTTCCTTCTTTTACCGATTTTAATTTCTTTCAGTCTTTTACAATTTTACTTGTACCAATAAATTCATCGTAATGATGAGGATCTTCACCAACTGGGAAAAAACCCTCATTTACGTTAATTGAAAATTTACAAAATACTACTCAAATACTTCCTTGTCAAGCAAGAAGGAGGAAGGGGGGAAAGTCACCAAACATATATTTTAGACTATAAAAGGTATTAAAGTAATGGCAACTTTTGTCAGAGATTCTTCCAAATCTTCCCAGGAATAAAAAGCCAACATGTAAGAGTTGCTCCCATATTTGTGAAAATCAAAGTTGACTGTATCCTTTTGTGTAAGATAATCCTCAGGTTATGACCATCACAGCGATACCTGCCGAGGGCCATACAATGGTCAGTCATGCAACCTACATGATTTGATTTTACAATTCTTTTTTGCACCTGCGGTTAAGTGAATGCCACAGTTGTTAAGCAAACATTACCGTCGCTACACAAACCAATGGTTCGATATGGGTGTGGTTTTGCCAAAAAATGGAAGTAAACGCCAATTTTTCAACAAAGCCATTGCAAAACGCATTCATGTGACACTACATACAATATATCACAGAAGTGAGTACACCCCCTCACACTTTGTAAACATTTAAGTATATCTTCTCATGTGACAACACTGAAGAAATGACACTTGGCTACACTGTGAAGTAGTGAGTATACAGCTTGTATAACAGTGTAAATGTGCTGTCCCCTCAAAATAACGCAACACACAGCCGTTCGTGTCTAAACTGCTGGCAACAAAAGTGAGTACACCCCTAAGTGATCATGTCCGAATGGGGCCCAATTAGCCATTTTCCCTCCCTGGTGTCATGTGACTCAGTGTTAAAAGGTCTCAAGTGTGAAGCTGCTGTGTTAAATTTGGTGTTATCACTCTCACTCTCTCATACTGGTCACTAGAAGTTCAACATTCACCTCATGGCAATGAACAATGAATGCAACCATTAGAACTTTGAATCCGGGTCGTTAAGTATCTGCCAGGTAGATCTGTCAGAACTTTGGACTGTCGCTAAGTGACCAGTCGTAAGTTGAGGACTACCTATGTTTAACAATTCTCACTTGCAAAGTAAACACTCATTTGGGTTAAGATAAGTATCTAGAGCCGAGGTGGCGCAGTGGTTAAATGCAGCACTGCAGGCGACTTCAGCTGACTGCAGTTCAGCAGTTCGGCTGTTCAAATCCCACCAGGCTCAAGGTTGACTCAGCCTTCCATCCTTCCGAGGTGGGTAAAATGAGGACCCGGATTGTTGTTGGGGGCAATATGCTGACTCTGTAAACCGCTTAGAGAGAGCTGAAAGCCCTATGAAGCGGTGTATAAGTCTAACTATTGCTATTGCTATCTAGTAACTTCTTCAACAGGTCCATGTGCTTTTCTTGGGAGCATGTTGGAAGTGGTTTGCCCTTAGCCTCCTTCTGTTTTTCTGGTGTTTTACTTCTTGACTTCCCAAACTAGCTGACATCTCTGGAGTTACCCATCCAGACCTGATGTCACTTAGCTTTATGAGTAAGTCCAAGGCCAGGTCAGTATAGCCAACTATCTGTGAACCGAAGGAATTAAAAATGATTCCTACATTTCCCCGTCTGGTCGGTTTAGACCAGTGATGGCTAACCTTTTCTGGACTGAGTGGCCAAAGCATGCACGTCCGAACCCCTCTCCCCATACCACTACACGCATGCATGTGTGTCCCACGCATGCACCCAGCCCGGAAGACCAGCTGGCTGGTGGGAGGTGAGTGCATGCGCGGCAGAGCTGAACTGGGGCGACGGCTCACATGTCATCAGAGAGGGCACTGGGTTCGCCATCATGGGTTTAGACCCTATGCATATTGGTGCAAGTAATCCTTCACTTACAACCACAATTGAGCTCAACATTTCTGATGCTATGTTAATTTTGCCCCATTTTATGACCTTTCTTGCCACAGTTGTTAAGTGAATCTGGCTTCCCCACTGACTTTGCTTGTCAGGAGGTTGCCAAAGGGGGGCGCGTGAGCCCCAGGAAGCTGCAACGGTCATAAAAATGAATCACAGTTGATAAACATCCGAATTTTGATCCCATGACATTCAGGGACATTACGACGTGTGAAAAACAATCATAAGCCTCCCCCTTCCCCAAATGCCATCGTCATGTTGAATGGTCAGTAAATGAACTGTTGCAAGTCAAGGACTACCTGCATCTGACAATGATGATATCTGGAAGCGATGGCTGTACTTACGGGGTTTCCAGCATAACTCTGCAAACGCTGGCCATGGTGCTTAAGCAATCTGTGGTGTTTTCTATAGGTAAATTCTTGTTCTGTGAACAGATGGGCAAGGAAGAAAAAGGTAATGAAATGCGATCGGGAGCATCGTTTTTGCCTGCCCTTTCTTAATTGGGGAGGGGTGGTGGTTCTGAAATAATAATAATAATTATGGTTAAGGATGGCCCAACGGTTATTTGGGCAATTTCTCCTGATTGTATACTGAGAACTAGGAGGAATATTCAGAGATTCTGTGGTCTAATGGGTTTGTATTCTAACCTGGAGCTGCCCTTAAAGAGCACGCCAAAGTTTCTGCTGGCACAAAATGCATTGTGCCAGCGGAAAATGCACAGCCACACTTTGGCTCTGGGAGTTGCATTGGTCGTCAGTTTGCTGCCTTATGGATTTGACTTTTAAAGCTCGATTAAAGCCATAGGATCTTATCTGAGGGGCCATGTGAACTGCCCCAATGGCATATACAGCAAATGGGATATTATTTTATCAAGAGGGTAACTTTACTGGTAGATCGATATAGGCACAGTAGAAGCAAAGCCAGTTCTGAAGTTTTCGCGTGAAAGACTGTATAAATAAAATCCCCATTGGGGCCATTGTCCCCCAATCTAGTGCAATTTTGGGAAACAGTCAGCTCGGCTCAGAAGGCTCTCATCGTTCGACCTCGAGGTGTTGGTATTCTCCCAGTCCACAGACTGTGCACATGAATTCTTCAATTCCCTCCCAGGCCCCTCATACATTCCAACTGTACCCCCCACCCCTTTCTCCTCCCTGGTTTCTGTTGTCTGGCTGTGAACAAAAGTGCACAGCGAGTTGGCCTATGACAGATCACCTCTTTCCAATTATAACTATCTACCCATCTGATCAAGCCTAGTAGAAGAGATATGATCCAGGTCCTGTCAATTAGCAGCTCTGGAGATGCATCTTTTCTGTTGTGGCCCCCACCTTCTGAACCATCACTCCTCAAGGGGATGTTAACCCCATCTTTGTCAGTCTCCTGGAAAGCCTTAAAAGCCTGTCTCAAAGATGCTTTTTTCAGGAAGCAACTGGACTTTGTTTTTGCTTTGAAGATGTTTCGCTTCTCATTCAAACAAAAAGTCTTCAAAGAAATAACAAGAAAGTCCAGTTCTGTCCTGAAAAAGCACATTTCGGACAACCAGGATGACTGAGAATCTCTACAGGCCTTAAAGCACAGTTCTTCCTTGGGGATCCCATGGTGAACCTGCATTGTATGAGGCTAAATGAGGTCGAGAGGCCCTGGATAAGAGCCGAGATGGCGCAGTGGTTAGGGTGCAGTACTGCAGCCACTTCAGCTGACTGCTAGTTCTGCAGCTCGGCGGTTCAAATCTCACCGGCTCAGGGTTGACTCAGCCTTCCATCCTTCCGAGGTGGGTAAAATGAGGACCCAGACTATGGGGGCAATATTCTGACTCTGTAAACCGCTTAGAGATGGCTGAAAGCCCTATGAAGCGGTATATAAGTCTAACTGCTATTGCTATTGGATGCCTCTCTGGGCTCGGTTGTTGTTGTTTTTTTTGCAGACATTTCATTGCTCAAATTAGGCAACATCATCAATGCTAGACTAGCACTGATGATGTTCCTTAGCTGGGTAATAAAACATCTGCAAGAAAATAACCAAGCTCAGAGAGCACTCTCATCCAACTCTGAGCTAATAGTATTCTTCTTTATCAATATCTTAGAATTCTTTTATATTTTCATTTTTGTTCTTGTTTATGATAGATAGATAGATAGATAGATAGATAGATAGATAGATAGATAGATAGATAGATAGATAGACAGACAGACAGACAGACAGACAGACAGACAGAGAGAGATATTGTGATATGGTTTTGTTATTCTACTTGTACGCTGCCCAGAGTAATTTTTTATGAAATGGGCAGCTACACAAATTTGCGAAATAAATAAATAAAAACCCCCTGAGAAACATTACACAGTTCTTGCTGTCCGTGAAGAACAATTCATAACACTGACAAGGCTTCACCCTTCCTCTCCACTGAAATCCCCAAACTAAAATTTATGCGAACCAGTCACAAAAAGGCACAATCGTTTTCCAAAACAATCTGTGTTAACGAAAACTAATTCATGCACCTACCTCTGAAACAAATTTTGTTGTGGCATCACTTAAGGTTTTCAACATTGGTGTCGCTTCAGCGTAAAATAAGGACATTCGGTTGGCCAATTCGTTGTTTACTTCATTTTCCCCTTCTGCCTACCAAAAGTTAAAATAAATGTTTGCATGATTAAACGGGTCAAGTGGAAAAGAACACAGGGAGTTATTTTCTTCTATTCTACTTATAAAAGGTTACCTACTGGGACATTGTTGATTCTCATACGACTTAAGGTTCTTCTATAATAACTGAAATCATTCTGAATTGCAGGATTTGTCATCTAAAAAAAACAAAAGACAAGGTCAAGATACCAAGAACCTCATAACAAATTTACATACAAGCCTGAACAAATCAGTTTCTGATACCCCAAAATGACGCCCACAGAACCTCCATGAAATATTGAAAACATTAATTGCCAAATCTTGTGAATCAGGATCCCGTGTATCCCCCATACATGACATTTGAGGGGAGAATATGCCAGTTCTTGAGGCAGAGGAATCCTGAAATCATGTTTAAGATTTGGTGAACTTGTGAGGTTTTCTACTCCTTTCTGATCTCCTTATAGGTAACTAGTATGCCTGTCCATCATGAACACTGTTAAGTCTTGGTGACTCTCACAATCTAATTATTGTGATTTTATTAGGTGAAATGTCAACCTCTGCCTTAACCAGGGGTGGGATTGAAAAATTTTAGTAGCCGGTTCTCTGCCCAGTTCCTGGATGGGCGTGGCCATGGGGGGGCATAGCCTACTTGGCCTCCTGCACCATGGCGGGGGAGGGGCTTTTCGCCTTCCCCAGGCTACAAAGGCTTTCCTCGAGCCTCGGGGGGGGGGGGGGGGAGGCAACCTTCCCAAAGCTCCAGAAATGGAAACAGGCCCATTTCTGGACTTCCAAAAGGTCCCTTTTTTGCCCTCCCAGAGTCTCCAACCTTGCACTTATCTGGCATCCAAAACAGGCCGTGTGGAGACTCCTGAGAGGGTGGGGAATGGGGAGTGGTGTGTGGGGCCAGCCAGTCCTTCCAACTACCGGTTTGGCGAATCAGATGCAAAATTAGCATCCCGTTTGCCCGAACCGGCTGAATCCCACCCCTGGCCTTAACTTCTTCAAAAGAGGGCTGAGTTTCTAAATTGTAAAAGGTGGAGAAATTAGACATATTTGATTTTGTTTAATCCTGCCTTTATTATTTAATAGGTAACTCTGGGCGTTGAACATATGTGATATTTCCTTTCCTCTTCCTATTTTCCCAACAACAACCACCCTATGAGATGGACTGGCCTGAGAATGATTGACTCAAAGTCAGCCACCCAGCTTTCATGCCTAAGACGAGACTAGAACTCACAGTCCCAAACCCTCCAGTCAGCCTATGATGCCTAATAAATAAATATAAATAAAATGGCATTTCAAGCCCAAGTCACTTCACTAGCATTGATGATCATGGTACATGACCTGATCATATATAAAGCTTAGTCAATTGGCTTATTAGTGATGCTCCAAAATGTAAATAAGCAAAAATGGTGGGTCTGGGGTATAATTATCAGGATTACCAGATATTTTTTTTCTTCCTCTGAAGATTGCACTGAAGTGATGGATAGGATGCAAAACTATAATAGCTCCTGATTTTATTCAGGTCCCTTATTTATACCATTGTGGTCGGTTATTTATATTCTTAATGTGGATTCATAACCTGACTCATCTAACAAAAAGATTTACTAGTAAATATGACTTTTCCAAAAAAATATTAGAAATATATTATTTCTGCAAAAGGCAGAAATAGGAAGAAAGACATCTTTAAGTACCTCTTTATGTTCTGACTGAGGCTTCCCAAGAGCATGAAGCAAACTCCTTGTCCCGATAAAACACTCTTTTATTAATTTACTGTGAATTCTGCTCATTCACATGCAGCAAAGTCTTTCAAGGGAGGATTTACAGTCACAGACCTTATCTGGCTTGGAGAGTTGACAGGCTGATATCTGCAAAACTTGGCAAGGAGTTTCGGAGAGTCATGAATCAATTAAGCAAACTAATTGTCTCCTGTAAACTCCACTCCCCTTTCATTCCTCTTTTATTTCCTCTGGGAGGGGACATTCATCGTCTACCTGTGGCCTTACTCCCAAGTTGCTCCCTGTTCTTTAGCTGTTCGTCTGGCAACTCTGCGCATGCGCACACTGGGAACAGGCTCTAGCTGTTCTTCTGTCCCACTGATGTCTGACTCTGAGGGCAGCTGATAACTGGCATACGGCTCTGGCCCCCCTTCTGCCTCCGACACAGAACCCTCATCAGAGCCTTCCCCAGACTCCAGGACTGGCCCATGTTCCTCCCCAACCTCCTCCCTGTCCTAATCTGCCGCCAGCTCTGTGGGCTGCTGGCGAGCCACACCACCTTACTTCTTTTAAACGCAATCTGAAAAGAGACCAAACCTCACAGTCAATAATGTGACGGTGATCATCCAACCGTTCAGGAATTACTCTGTATTTACCTTCAGCTCGTCAAACCGAAGCGTGAAATGAAGGATTTCTGCAAACTGTTTAGCAAGAGCCTGCTCTCGCTCCAGATGCTGTGTAGGAGAATATGGCGTGCTAGTCAGGGCCCCAAGGAGACCTCGTAAAGCAGCTTCTATTTTGAGGGTGGAAAAAAGACAGGCATGTATCAAACACTGGGGACGTGCTGGTAATATCTTGGCATAATTCACAGTTACAAAAACAGGGGGTAGTTTAAGCATGACAAAATCCTAGGTGTTGGTGTGTTGTTTAAACAGTCAAGTTTAACCTGCCTCCCCCCCAAAAAAAAGAAAGAAAGAAAGGAAAGAAAAAAACAAACAGGCACACTGAAAATTTACAACTCAAACACACCAGCAAGCAAGTTGTCAAAATGATGTAGGGGTGTGATTTTGTTTTTAAAAGTCACCTCCGATCATCTGTCATGCTGAGATTTGATTTGCAGGTTGCTAATCTAAAAGTGTGTGAAGTGGAAATACAGAATTGAATAAAATAAACACTCTGAACTATTGCAGGCATCAATGAGCTAATGCTCTTACCTAGCCTCTGAGAAAATTCATAGAATTTCTTTAGTTTGCCCACTAGGGGGACAACTGCACCCCACGCCTTCTCTTGCAGTCTCTCGTCGCTGGGATGCTGTATTGCCTGAAAAAATAATTAAAACGTATTTCATAAAAATAGGAGTTCCCCTTGACCCTAACCTTTTAATATTATCTTTTTGTTATTATTATTGATTGGTTGGTTGGCCTAGAGGCCATACCAATGTACAAGGTTCAAACACTTATTACCAATAAAATCCTATACAAACTATTTATAATAAGAGTAGGATGAAATACAATAATTTAATACATAAATATATAAAACAGAATAAAGTGACATAACATTATACTTCTGTACCGCCCCTGCAATCTACACCAATCTTTAATATTATCTAATGACCAAGTAGAGGCATCATTTGGTATATTGTTTATACATTCTGGGGAAAGAGAGAGGTACAGGATCGAAACATTTTCAGTGTACACATCAGGCTATGAGGTCAATAGCAGCTCTATGAGGATCACCTTTTACAACAAGTTTGTGATGCAAAGGCAAACTGGCAACTGGTGTGTATTTACAATGGTTGCACAGTGCTCCATGGTCACGTGATCTCCATTTGCAACCTTCACAGCCGGCTTCTGATTTGCAAAGTCGATGGGGAAGACAGCGGGAAGTCATAAGTTGCAGTTAGGTGACATCATGCTTAATGACTGTGGGTGGCCTACTTAATGACCATAGCCAGAACTGATAAGATTGCTGTTGTTAAGTTGGGAATGGTCACATGATTCTTCACTTTACAATTGTACAGTCCACAGCCAGGAGTTTGATCTTGACCGGTTCAAGGTTAACTCAGCCTTCCATCCTTTCAAGGTCAGTAAAATGAGGAGCCAGACTGTTGGGGGCAAGATGCTGACTCTGTAAACCATTTAGAGAGGGCTGTGAAGCACTCTGGAGCGGTATAGAAACCTAAGTGCTATTGCTTCCATGTTTCCCCCCAAAATAAGACCTAAGTGAAAAATAAGCCCTAGCATGATTTTTCAAGATGCTTGTAATATAAGACCTAGGGCCAAAATAAGTCCCAGTTAAGATTGTTAACCAGATGGATGCATTTAGAACTGTATTTCCCCCCAAAATAAGACCTAACAGGAAAATAAGCCTTTTTTGGAACAAAAATTAATATATACACGGTCTTATTTTTTGAGGGGGGGGGGCAGAGTATTAGTGAAAGAATTGCTGGTCCCAAGGGCAGTCTTTGATCCACATACTGATGGGTCAAAAAGTGGGGGAAAGGAGACGCCCTAAATAAAGTGTTGTCCTTAAAGGGAGCAGTGTGGTGGTGACACAACAAATGAGAAATAGATGTAATTTGTGTTACAAGCCCTTGATTGCTTACATGGAAAAACATAAAGCAAGCCCTCTACATGATAATATATTATAACATAATAACAGAGTTGGAAGGACCTTTCTGATTGCTAAAGACATGCTTGATCAAGACCAGCTTTTTTCAAACTTGGCAACTTTTAAGATGGGTGGACTTCAAGTCCCCAAATTCCCCCAGCCAGCATAAGGCTGGCTGAAGTCCACCCAGAGTTGCCAACACTGTGTTGAAAAACACTGATCAAGACTCTTGACCTACTGAATATGCTTGTAAGTATTATGTTATGGCTAATATTATCTAACTCAATATTTTCTCACTTAAGATACCAAGAGGACTTCACTGGTTGAAAAGCAGCTCATGGGCGCTAGGCTTTTTCAAACAGGATTCCTGAGTTGAATGTCCGATGAATTTTACCTCTCGTATTTCATGTCCAGCTCCTCTGTACGATTGTAAGTCTTCCAGGATTCCTTCTGCATCCTTTAACACTACATTTACTTGATTGTAAATTTCCTTTTCTGATTCTGTAGGTTGAGCATCTACACGCAGGAGAGAATATCAGGTTACGTATTTATCCTCTTTACAAATCCATATATTATGTCCATATTTTATTCCTAATTCTATCAACTTTAGTGGAATACCTTTCCACTATGACATCTGATGACAATTTGTTTGTCATCAATTCATTTGAAATAATGTCTGTGTGACAACTTTATTTATTTATATTTATCAACCAGTGTATCTCTTTTAACTGTTACATTGGTGGTAGCCTTGGCAGATCTCCTTTTATCAGTTTACTTTCATATATTATTGCAAGAATCTTGCAGATTAAAGTAGATCGATTGCCTTTTCAGGCAATGTGTTCTTGTGCTGTGTCCCCACCACCAAATATAAAAATATTATCACTGATCAGCATCTTGTGAAATGCTAGGTACCATTCTGGGTGATTTTAAGAGGCTCATAAAAAGAGATACTACAATTATTATAAAACCACATAGGCATAGAACGTATTCTAATTTTATTTAAAAAAATATTTACTCAAAATCAGGAACATTTAGCATATTTCTTCATTCTCTAGCAGTGCTTTTCAAAAATTAGAAGGCACTGAGCTGGATACTACTTTGGATGTGAAAGGAAAAATGTATTCTATAGTGAATGGGAAACATCTCATTAAAGTATCTGCATCTTTTCCCAGGGTCACATGGCTGACTTTTCAGTGAATCCAATAAAGATGGGTGTAGTTCAGGGGTCAGCAACCTTAAACTCTCAATGAGCCACAAAGGTCCTACAGGAGCCCCCCATTCAATTCTGGAGCCGACCGGAAGTCTGGTTCAACCACCATAAAGTCTCCTCCTAGCGCGGCGTCCTTTTTCCACTACTGGTCCTAACTGAAAGCCCTATCAATTGTGGAGCCGATCAGAAGACCAGCCCCTTGCCATAGAATCTCCTCCTGGCGTGCCATGCTTACCCCCTCCCCCCACCCAACCGGAAGCTCTTCTCAAAATTGTGGAGCCAACTGGCGACAGGGAGCCACAGCAGAGAGATGAAAGAGCCACATGCGGCTCCAGAGCCGCGGGTTGCTGACCCCCGGTATAGCTTAAGGAGTTATCACCTAGTGAGATGACTGTACCACTATGGGCACCAAAGAATCTTTTTTCCTTTGAATCTGAAGGGCTGCACAGCTCTCATAAGGGAAACTTCTAAATGGAAATGCTCGTTATGGCCTTAATCAGGAGTGTTACGCACACATGTGGGCAAAGGGATGTTTGAACATGTGATACTTCTTTCCTCCTCCTATTTTCCCAACAACATCCACCTTATGAGATATTTTGCTTGCCCAGAGTTACACACAGATGTTTTGCTTGCTCATCCAGCTGCTTTGCAGCAACTTCATTTTACAAAGAAGAGACACTTAATCTTAGGGTTTTGTTACATTCAAACTGTAAAACTGTGATTATTCAAATGAAACCAGTTTCACATTGAGCTTTAGGGCCCTCTTTTCGTTTGAAATTTGTTTCCTGGTTCTGATAAAATAGGACACAATGGTTGGAGACTTGCTAGCTTTGCAGGATTTGTTCTACTAGAGTTGAGTACAAGTTGTGTTGTGCACCAACAAAATATTTAAATATATTTACTATAACCTATAATTAATTAACACAATAGCCCCTTTCTCACCAAAATGGATATTATTGCCTCAATGAATACTCCTAACACATGCTCAGATTTTTTTCATCCTTGTGTAGCCCACTCCCATATAAATTAGCCAATAAAAGAGAACTTAAATTTATGATTCAGGCATTGTCTAATAAGGTTCTTTTTCAAAAATGCATAAAACAAATAGTCAGGGCTTATGTAAAATACATAAGTGAAAAACAGTTCTCACTTTCAAAATCCAGGAAAAAGTTTGGTCCCTGTTCAAGGTCTGTGCATGTCAAAACTTTAAGAAGGTTCCCCATATTAAGATGCCTGTTGAGACAAAAAAAAAGAAGACATATTTTCTTTAGGAAATATTTTTTAGGAAAGACATTTTCTTTAGGAGGAGATGTATACATCAATATTCACATAGCCTTGGGACAGGGATGGTTTTCACTTACCTTCCCTACCAGTTCGTAAATGTGTGCTTGCATACCGTGGCACGACAAAACCGCGCTCGACTAAAGCGCACCCGATTAAACCGCGTCGCTGACGTCATCAACAGGGCGACAACAGCGAGCGCGGAGAAAGAAGGGCGCTTTAAATAGTGCTTTGAAAGCAAGCTGATTCAAGTTAAGGTAAGGGTTAGGGTTAGGTTAAGGGTTAGGGTTAGGTTTAGGGTTAGGTTAAGGGTTAGGGTTAGGTTAAGGGTTAGGGTTAGGTTTAGGGTTAGGTTAAGGGTTAGGTTTAGGGTTAGGTTAAGGGTTAGGATTAGGGTTAGGTTTAGGGTTAGGTTAAGGGTTAGGTTTAGGGTTAGGTTTAGGATTAGGTTTAGGGGGGTTAGGTTTAGGTTTAGGGGTTAATTTTAGGTTTAGCGTTTACAGCGTGTTTTTTTCTCCGTGCTGTTGTCGCGCTGTGATGACGTCAGCTAAGCGGTTTCGTCAAGCGCCCTTTAGTCGAACGCGGTTTTGTGGTGGAACCCTTGCATACGGCCTGTCCATGCATGGGCCCGGCCTTCCGCGTACGCGCATTGCTCAAAAAACATCCGTAAATAGGATGAAATAGATCTGGGGCGGATGGGTGGGCCCACCGGTGATTTCTACTACTGGTTCAGGCAAACTGGTCTGAACCGGCTGAATACCACCTCTGCCTTGGGAGCTTAGACACTCCCTGTCAAAGAACAACAGAATGGACATAAGATAAAGGTAAAGGTTCCCCTCATACATATGTGCTAGTTGTTCCTGACTCTAGGGGGTGGTGCTCATCTCCCTTTCAAAGCCGAAGAGCCAGCGCTATCCGAAGACATCTCCGTGGTCATGTGGCCGGCATGACTAAACGCTGAAGGCACACTGAACGCTGTTACCTTCTCACCAAAAGTGGTTCCTATTTTTCTACTTCTATTTTTATATGTTTTCAAACTGCTAGGTTGGCAGAAGCTGGGACAAGGAACGGGTGCTCACTCCATTATGTGGTGCTAGGGATTCGAACCACCGAACTACTGACTTTTCTGATCAACAAGCTCAGCATCTTAGCCACCGCGTCCCCTAGAGTGGACATATCACATCCGAATTCCCAATGTCGTATAGATGACAACTGGCTCTTCCATAACAAATGAAATACCCAAGAACCCCATTCCCTTGAACTCTGATGAAACTAATTAAAAAGGTATATAACTTCTTACTAAATTTAAAAATGGAGGATGAACAATAAGAGATACAATGGTACAATGGGAATTATTATTATTTTTGCTATAACATAGAACTAAGAGAAATGGCAAAATTTATGGGAAAGAAACTATAGGTTAACCATGGCTAATTCTTATAAAGAAAATTTATATAAAATGTTTTGTAGATGGCATTTACCACCTGCTAGTTTAGCTAAAATTATAAAAAATATGTCTACTAAATGTTGAAAATGTAATTTTAAAAAACCTGGCACATTTGATTGTATGTGTTTTTATCGGCTTGTGTTAAAGCTAAAAAACAATGGGCAAAAATACACAGATGGATAGAAAAGACAATAGGGAAACATGTAGATTTCAAACCTGAACTGTTTTTATTAGGGATGGTATCAGGAAAAAAATGGATATGTATTTACCCTGTTTCCCTGAAAATAAGACCTCCTCAGATAATAAGCCCAATTGGGCTTTTGAGCACATGTGCTAAAACAAGCCCTCCCCCGGAAAATAAGCCCTCCCCAAAAATATTGCAATACAGCAGCAGCCAGGAGGTGACCACGCTCGCCATCTCCTGCACCTCAAAAATAATAAGACCTCCCCGAAAATAAGGCCAAGTGCTTATTTCGGGGGTCAAAAGGAAATAATACAGTCTTATTTTCGGGGAAACACAATAATATTACATGTCTGAACAGCAGCGAGGATTATTTTTGCACAATATTGGAAAAATGAAGAAATACCGCAAGATGAGGAGATAAAGAAGATATTAGATTGTGCAGAAATGGATAGACTTGCATTGAAAATCAAACAGAAAGAAGACACAGAATATTATCAAACATGGAACTTATTTTACCAATGGTTGGGAAAAAGGGGTGGAGAGTAATAAGGGCGTTAAGCAATTTAAATACCCAGACAATATGATGTTTTTTAAGCACTAAGAAATGTAATAAATTAATTAATATTAATATTAATAAAAGAACCCCATTCCGAATTCATTAAAGCCACAGACCGCACAGTTATCCAGGTACAATTATATGCTCTCCTAAGATTTAACTGATGCCTAGGAGTTGAAAGAGGCTCTTTGAATTACTGAATCCAGTCCAGAGGTGGTTCTCAACCGCTTCGTCCAAACCAGTAGTGGAAACCACCTGCCCAGGCTCTATGCCGTTCTATTTAAGCACATTTTCAAGCTATTTCCACATGCGCGGAAGGCTAAGCGCATGCTCACATTTGCGAAACAGAAGGGGAAGTAAGTGAATACCATCCCTGATCCAGTCTCCTTGTCAGTGAGCAAATATATTTTCCCTTTGCCCACAGCTTGTAGATTTGGCAGATCTGCATCCAGGTCTTCCTTTTTTTGTTGCTTTTACATCACATTAACAGCAAATTCTCATCATCCTTCCATACTTTAAAATAGGGGCCAATCAGCTTAATGCCCTTAAAATGCTTTGGAGTATGACTTCCAATGCGGCTGATGGAAACTGTAATCCAGAGCATCCAAAAAGCAGAAAGATTGCTTATTCCTCAATCTGTATCATCACAGCATGTATCGAACATAACTATGCAGTTGTAATTTTTCTTCAATACTAAGCCTTTCTCCAGGGGTGGGCTGCTGCGGGTTCGCACGGGTTCGGGCGATACTCTAGCTAAGAATCTGCCCAGTTCAGATAACCCCCAAAACCCTCCCCTGGCCCTTCCTACCCTACCCCTCCCACAAGTCTCCACACAGCCCATTTGGGATGCCAGGTAAGTACAGGGCCCGCGTTGAGGCTCTGGGAGAGCGAAAAACGGGCCTCCTAGAAGGCCTCTGGAGCCCGGGGAGCAGTTTTCGCCCTCCCAGAGGCTCTAGGAAATCCTCCAGAGCCTAGGGAGGTTGAAAACACACACAGAGAGACCCCGCCATGGTGCAGCCCGTGACTAGGCTACACCCACCCCCAGCAATCAGGCAGAGAACCCATTGCTAAAATTTTTGAAGCCCACCCATGCCTTTCTCCTACCTGGCTTCTTTTTTCTGTAAATTTCATAGCTACACACATAGACCCCCACCCTCACCTGTATCTTCTTCAACTATCATAGAAAGAGATATCAAGTTTCTTATTACTTATTTACATATTAATAGCAGTGGTGGGATTAAAAACAAATTTCTACCGGTTCTATGGGCGTGGCTTGGTGGACGTGGCAGGAGAAGGATACTGTAAAATCTCCATCCCCTCCCCACTCCAGGGGAAGGTTACTGCAAAATCCCCATTTCCCCTGATCAGCTGGGACTCGGGAGGCAGAGGATAGAAGGGGTGGGGCCAGTCAGAGGTGGTATTTATGGGTTCTCTGAACTACTCAAAATTTCCGCTACCGGTTCTCCGGAACCGGTCAGAACCTGCTGAATACCACCTCTGATTAATAGCCAAAGTATATATTGAGGAGGGGGAAAATTGTTTCTTTAATGCAGAGAAGAAAGGTATATAACATATACAAAAAGAAAAACCTATAACATCTCCAAAATAATGTTTCTCGGGTCATTTTACCACTGAAATTGAGTTGAATGGCAATATTTCCTTCTCACCAAGTGGCTTTAATAATGTTCTGCTACCCAGAAAATATTTATCATGTAGTGAGAAATGTTAAGTGCGACCCAGTTTCGTCAGCAGCTCGTTGTACGCTTCACTTCTGAAATTACTTTCCTTCACCCACAAAAGGTAGATTTATTTTTCACAGCAAGCTGTGTTAAGGAAAGCTTTGGAATTAAGATGGATGACACCCCTGAAATATCTTCCTTTTAGGTCTAAGAATCTTAAATGCCGACAATTTAACAAGATGTCAAGCCTGTGCTTTAAGGGTATCATGTTGAGACAAATGATATTCTGGGAAAATCGGCAGCGTGGAACTCGGATGGTGCAGGAAACCATCTGTTGAAAAAGCAATTATTGGTGCATGAATGGGAAAAATCTTGCTTCCCCTTCCTCCCCTCAGTTCTGGGGCAGACTGCATGCATTAAGGTTAAAAAAAGCAGGAGGATGAGTTTCTGAAGCTTTCCTACATGAACTCTTAAGGTCAAAACAAGTTTGGGCGATTAATAAACCAGCTGCCCATCCGAAATTAGAATCTTTCAACATCATGGAGCAAGGATATAAAATTAAACCTCGGCATTCATTAGGGTTTCTATTCTCTGAACTAACTACTCACCAGTTCCCACAGCTTAATGATGCAACCACAGTAACCATAATGTAATATTGATTTACGGGGCAAAGGGGGGGGGGGAGAATCCCCAGTGCAGCAATAAACAAGCACTTCTAGCGGGCTTCTATATTAATAGAGCTCTCTATATTTATAAAGTATGGTCAGATGTAAACGCAAAGGGGAGGAAAACACATCCCCCCCCCGCAGCCCTACAAAGAAACTACCATCACTGAATGTTACTTACTGCCTGCTATTATTTAGCAGCCATTCCCTCAAGCCGCAACAGGTGTAGCAACGGAAGGAGGAAGATGTCAGCAGC
Organism: Thamnophis elegans; assembly: GCF_009769535.1. Lineage (NCBI taxonomy): Eukaryota > Metazoa > Chordata > Lepidosauria > Squamata > Natricidae > Thamnophis > Thamnophis elegans. The sequence goes on from NC_045548.1 coordinate 70,074,227, forward strand.
TCCACTGAGAAATCAATAATTTTACATGCCTTTCTGTCACTCTGCTTTTACCATTCCAGTTGGAACTGAAAGGAAGACCAACCACTCCTGCTGTTTTATAGTATTGTAACTCTACTGTGGGAAGTTACATACTCTTAAGACCGTGATGAAAAAAATGTGGCACACAGAGCCCTCTCTGTGGGCACACCAGCAGTCGCTCCAGCCCAACTCCACCGTGCATGCGCACATGCTTCCCACCAGCCAGCTGGTCTTTGGGTCTCTGACGTGCATGCGTGAAGAGTAGGGCGCATGTGAGGGACGCGTGTGTGCATGTGTGGGGGGGCACATGTGAGAGTGGCCCTTGCATTGCATTTTGGGGGGTTGCATGAGTGTGTGCGCACACACACACATGCCTCATTTTGGAAGGCCTTCTGCACCAACCCGGAAGCCAAAACAAGGCCGGGGGGGGGGTGCCGCATGAGGCCCGCCATTCTCCATTTTGGGCCTGGAACGCCTCCTGCTGTCAAATTTCCTAATGATCTCTAATTAATTCATAAATATCGAGTCAAGTTTGAAATACAAAACCAGAGACTTATTAGGTGCTCCATAGGCAATATCTGTTCGCGGTCAAGCCTGTGCTTTGTTTTGATTTGCTTCTGAACTTTTACCACTTTGTTCCTTCCCTCCCCACAGTCTGTGTCACAAATCATGTTACCCTATAGATGCATCCCTCCCAAACCGTCTGCAGTAATCTGAGATCCGGTTCCAGCAAGCAGTATGCATGGAATGCACTCCCATTCATTCTGTCCCTATGACAACATGGAGAGTTGACACCTGCACCAACTTGGAAGCCAAAAATGGGTGATGGGAGTGCAGAGTGCGGGGCGCAAGCGCAAGGGGTGCTCATATTGCATTTTGGATGGTTTACACACGTGCACACTTTGGGCACTCAGCACCAAAAAGTTTAGCCATCACTGCTCTAAGAGCTACCTTTGTTTTTCCAAAAATAAGACTGGGTCTTATATTAATTTCTGCTCCAAAAGACGCATCTAGGGCTTATTTTCTGATTAGATCTTATTTTCAGGGAACTAAAGTACTAAATGGGTCTGTCTGGTTGCCAATCTTAACTGGGACTTATTTTTGGGGTAGGGCTTATGTTGTGGCCCAGCAGGAGCCATTGGAGCTGCCAATGGACTCCGATAGCGAGGTCCCCTATGAGTCTGCTATGGAAGATGTGGAGGACCCTGGGCAGGGTTCAGACTCAGAGCAGGGACCAGAGAGGCTGGTTGGCCACCAGGAGACGCCTGAGGCATGGAGCAGTGGGGAAGATCAAATTGAGTTTGTCCCTGACGCCAGGCAACGGAGGGCGGAGAAACAGAGGCAGCAGTTACGGAGACAGACTCATAAGAGATAATCAAGCCCAGATGGTTATGGCTTGGCCCCTCCCAATAGAGTATATAAGAAGAGACTTTGGGAGGAGTCCTTTTGCAGGACACAACCATTTGTACTAATCTGGAGAACTCCTTGTCTGGTCTGCCTTGTGCTCCCGTGTCTGTTGGAGTCTGGGTTGCTGCCAAGGTCTTGCCAGTGAGTTGTGTTTGGGCTTTCAGCCAACAGGATTACAATTGCTGTGAATAAACAGTGGCAAACAGCTAAGCCTGTGTCTGCATTCATTACCGACGGAGGGGGGCCAGAACAGGCTTATATTACAAACAACTTGAAAAATCATGATAGGGCTTATTTTCTGATTAGGTTTTATTTTGGGGAAAACAGTATATAATGCAGCAGTCCTTGACCTACAACCATTCATTTAGTGAGGAATCAGAGTTACAACAGCACTAGAGAAAATGACTTATGACCGTTGCAACATCCCCAAACTCAAGGGATCATAATTTGGGAGCTTGGCAACAGGCATGTTTTTATGACCGTTGTGGTGTACCTGGGTGAGGAGATTTTCTTCTGTGACTTTCTTACAAGCAAAGTCAATGGGGAAGCCTGGTTCACTCAACACCCGTGTTATTAACTTAACAACTGTGAAGATTCACTTAACAACTGTGGCAAGAAAGTTCATAAAATGGGGCAAAACCCACTTAATAGCCGTCTTGCTTAGCAATGGAACTTTGGGGCTCAATTGTGGTCATTAAGTTGAGGACTACCTGTAGTAGAAAAGCATACCAGAGAGCTTCCACTTCCTCCAACCCTTTCCCATATTTTTTTTAAGGCTGCATTGCTAATATGTAGGCAATTTTGGAAGTTTTTAAGTTAACAAAGCTTGAAAGGAAAGACATTAAGTCAAAGGCTACAAGTACAAAAAGCGTTCCTTTGGACTCTAACGTAAGAAGAGATAAATATACATTCACTCCTGATATTACATCATCTGACAATGGCCAATAAATGCACAAGTTAAAACTGGAATCCGCTGAGATGGATTTACATACGTTGCCACCCTTCTAGAGTTAGGAATGTTGGGCTACATATCCAGAGATTTTGAAATGATTTCAGTTTAGTGAAATAAAGTTATGGTCCTTGGGATGGTCCAAATTACTAGTCCTCTACACCTATAGGATTTAGATGGTTGTTCCTCCATCCTGTTAAAAAAAAAGGACAGCTTACAAGATTACAGATTAAAAGAGTTGGAAGGGACCTTATAGGTCATTTAGTCTAACACACACACACAAATTCAGACTGGATGCTGAACCTGGTACCAGATATAAGTGAACTGAAATCTTGTGGGTATGGGCCTTCCAGACAGACAGGGAAGCCATGGGAGGTCACTCTGAGAATTCATCAGAGATTTGCTTGGCCTTACATACTTTCTCTTGCCCTACCAAACAGCAACAGGGTAGAAATATATGATGGGCTTAAACTCCCAGAGCCTCACTACAAAGGACACGGGGGCAACATAACCTTGGAAAACAAAGACAGATTAACAGAGTTGGAAGGGATCTTATACTGTAGGTCATCTAGTCCAACCCCCAGCTCAAGCAGGGGACCCTACACCATTTCTGACCAATGGCAGTCTAATCTCTTCTTAAAAGCCTCCAGTAATGAAGCTCCCACAACTTCCAAAGGTAAACTGTTCCACTGGTTGATTGCTCTCAATATCAGAAAATGTCTCTTTATTTCTAGGTTGAGTCTCTCCTTGATCAGTTTCCATCCATTTTTCCTTGTCTGGCCTTTGGGTGCCTTGGAAAATAGCTTGACCTCTTCCTCTCTGTGGCAGCCCCTCAAATATTGGAAGACTGCTCTCATGTTCATGGCAATGGTCATTCATTGACAGGTGGCAAAATATATGAATGCTTTAGCTCTGGTTCTACAAAACTGAATAATTTTCCTCTTAAGAAAGTACTCATCTATTTTAATTCTTTTTAAAACATTTCATTTATTTTTAGGCACTAATTCTCATTATCAGATGCTGTCTGATGGGAGATATTTACAGACCCAAATGCCAATGACCGTGAGATTTATACCACTGGTTGGTCCAGATTTATACACCAAGATATCAGCCAACGCTGCCTCCGGCACCCTATAAGAACAGGCTGCAGGAATCAGTGGGAAATACTATTTCCAACTTGACCTACTTTCGCGAAATTAGACACATGGAACGCTGCATTTGATTACAATGACTCGGCCCATTACAGCCTTATGGGATTGTCTGATGCGAGGGGCCATATCAAAATCAGACAGGCAGAAAGCTGGGGCACATTTTTCCAAACAAGAATTGCACGCATGGCCTTCCTGCTGGATGCATATGACACATTTTAGTTTGGGCTTAGTTCAGAGGAAGGCGCAATGGAATTACAAGATGTAATGCCAATTCTGAAGCATCGGAGAGAACTCCCTTAGGGGTAAGAGTACTTTAATAACGACTTTGTCCCCCGACGCGTGGCTCTGTGAGTGATAACAAACCCCCCGCCCACCGTCCAATTTCAATACTTTTGCAAGAAAACCCCCAAGATAAAGAAATCTCCTTCAAAGGCTCAAATTAATGAACTGCAAAAGCTATTCTGTTTTTTTTTTTTATTTGAAGAACCAATATTTGAAGGTAGTATGGCAGCTTTTCTATAAACCAAGCACATGCACATATAGCTCTATATTTCTATTTCCTAAATGAAATTGAAAACACAAGAGTTTGAAAGCTGACTAGTATGTTTGTATCGTATGCTAGGGTTGCTTAGATCTCTCCCTCCCTCACACCCACATATACAACAAGGATAATGAAGCTGAAGTGCAGTGTGGAAAGATTTAATACCAATGGACAGAAGAGACTGCCAAATGTTTAAATCACAGAAGCCAACAGTGATCATGAGTCAGTTCCCATGATTTCTAATAAGGGGTAAACAACGCACACACAATAAACTAGATATGTGTTTTGATATACCAATGGCATCCATCCAAACAACCAACCGATGGCATCCAATACGTGGAGCCCTTGATTTAAGACTACAATTGAATGTCAGAGGTGAAGAAGCTTCTTGGATGAGAAGCGAAATGTCTTCAAAAGAAAAACACAAGGAAGTCCAAGTTGCCTCCTGAAAAAGCACTTTTGGGACAACCTGGATGATTGAGAAGCATCTTTTGACTTTTGAGCTATACAATTTGGCATGGACACCCTTTGAATGGTGTGGGAATAAGGAATGGATTTCCAGAGGAAAAAGAACTGCAGACTACAGGAACCAGGAGCGCCACTCGGGTGACCCTGAAGACACAGATAAACCTCCAAGCGGCTTCAACGACCCTCTAAAAGGATGCAAATGACCAGTTGTCTGCAAGGAAGATAAATCCTTCCATTCCCCACTGCAGAGCTGAAGAAGCTTCTTGGGTGAGAAGCAAAACATCTTTAAAAGAAAAAAAAAACAAGAAAGTCCAATTGCCTCCTGAAGAAAGCACCTTTGGTACGATTGAATTGTACCAAACTTTCCACTGCCAAGCAAGCCAGTTGTTAAGTGAGTTTTCCGTCATTTTACAACCTTCAGCTGCGAAACACTGCAGTTGTTATGAACCCTGCCGTTAAGGGAGTCTGGCTTCCCCATTGGACTTTGCTTGCCTGAAGATCACCAAAGGTGATCACACAATTCTGGGACACTGCACCTGTCATAAATACATGCCAATTGCCATGCCTCTGAATTTTGACCACGTGACCATGGGAATGCGGCAAGTGTGACTTTTTTCAGTGCCGTTCTAACTTTGAACAGTCACTAAATGGATGGTTGCGAGTCGAGGACTACCTGCGTAGCTCAAGCTATCTTCACTCCTCATGTGCGCAAATCACATGCTGCTCCGCGCTGTTCCCCCACATCCTTACAAAATGAAGGTGTCTGCATATACTGTGCACACAATAAAAGCCATTTTATTTCATGTAGCTTTTAAGTTGCTTTCAATTGGATGTGCACTATCCAAACTCTAAGGAGGGTGGCTGACTGCATTATTTTAAATTGGATGAGAGACCGTTTTGAGAATATTTCTATAGTGACCTTTTTCCTTGTTTATTTCCAAATGCATCAATCTGTATTTTTTTTAAAAAGAAAACAGAATGTTATTCTAAATTTAAGGAATTGGATCGGTATAGGATTGTCCCTGATTACGGAGATTAATTTTTGCCACATGCAGAGAATCTACTGAACATATAAAATCCTCAATTGCACTGTGCTGAATAGTACATGCCCTTTAATTTATGGGCTTCTTGATGTTCACAAGCTTCTTAATACCAAATTTCTGAGCTCAATGGTAACAAAGAAAAATACATATTGTAGTCAATCTGCATTCAGCATTTTAATTGTGCATTCAATAAGCAAAGGGCAAAATTCTTGACGCCTATTTCTTTATTCTTCTCTCTATTGTTACCTTTAAAATCTTAACAATGCAAAAAGGATCACCTCTTTCCTAACCAAAGTTGTGATGCAAGGATTACAGCTTTCTCTCAGTTTTAAAAAAAGATAACTGTTACACACTCGAAGCTTTTATCAGTGATAAGGGGGAAAAAAAGGAAGAATATATTTCGTGTTTTCAGAACTGTACAGCAACATGTGCCTGCAAAGCCCATTTGTATGAGCCTACAGGAGGATTTCCATAATTTATTAAAAAGAATACATAAACACACCATATTTTTCGGAGTATAAGACGCTTCGGACTATAAGACACACCTACCTTTTGGGGGGAGGAAAACAAGAAAATGATGGATGCCTCTGCATACCATCATCCATCGGTATTCCCTGATCCCCGCCCCCCGGAACCGGCCAAAAATGCGACCCTTAGAGGCCAAAAAAGGGGAGTGCGGAAGCCGAAAAAGTGACACACGGAGGCGGCAATCAGCAACAATGTGCTGTGGTGATCTCCACATCCTAGAACGAGTCTAAAATAGAGCATGTGGAGGCTAAAAATTATTGTATTGTATTGTATTAATTATATTATATTAATTATATTATATTATATTTATTATATTATATTATATTATTATATCATATTATATTATTATATTATATATTATATTTATAGGCACACACACTGTATATACCAAATTCCAAGCCTCTGGCGACTGCCTGAGTGCAATAATACTTAGCAATATTATTTCAGAGGTATCCCACTGAAGCAGAGCAAGCAGATCAAGAAGATATTAAGACATTTTTTATGAGAAGGAGAACCCTCTAAATTTTCTTTATCTAAATTAAATCTAATGTGAAAGTTCCGATTTCCAGCTCTAACAAAGGAACATTTTTCGAATTGTTTCTTAAAAGAGTGCAAAGCGGGGGGGGGGACGGACGGACATTGTGGGCACAATTGGAAAGCTTTCATGTTGTGTCCTATTATGTCATGGCAGGGACTTGGTTCTATTCTAAACACCAGTTCTACTAGACACTAAGATAATTGCATTTCAAAAACTGCAAATATATATATTTATTATTTGGAAGTCATAGATAGACTGGAGCAACTTGAAGATAAAGGTTCCCCTCGCACATATGTGCTAGTCATTCCCGACTCTAAGGTATACTCTACGTCTTTTGAACTGCTAAGTTGACAGAAGCTAGGACAAGTAACAGGAACTCACTCTGTTACGCAGCGCTAGGAATTCAAACTGCCGAACTTTCTGATCAACAAGCTCAGTGTCTTAGTCACTGAGTCACTGTGTCCCTTTTCGGTGCAACTCACTGTTAGCCAAGTGTTCAGATAATTTGATTTGACTACAAAAAAAATCCTTATGGATTGCAAGCTGAGAAATGGAATTACTAGTTCATTTTATTCCTTTCTCTTCTTTGGATAGATAGATAGATAGATAGATAGATAGATAGATAGATAGATAGATAGATAGATAGATAGATAGATAGATAGATAGATCTCTATTATTTGCTCCACAGCAAATAATACAGTGCAAGAACCATGGACATGCAATTTAATCTAGATATTGAAATAAGAGGAAATATCTGCTAGACTTTTGTTGTGGTGGGGATGAGGAAATAGGATTCAGCAACACTTTCTTCTTTAGCAACTTCAGTATTTTTTATTTTTACCTGCCATGGTCGGGACCTGCACAAGAAGAACCTATTTTAATGGTGAAAGAGCAGCAAATGAAATTTCAGCAAGAGTGATGAAAGGACAAATATCCACTCCTAGAACAAGCCGCAAAAACAAAGAAGAATGAAAGCTGTTCCGTTTCTGAGCTTGTCTGCACATTCCCCAACTTCGAATTCCCAATCAGCCACCTGAGAAAAGCACACACAACTACCACGCTCCCATCGGCCTAGTGCAGTGATGGCTAAACCTTTTTGCTGTTGCGTGCCAAAAGCAAAGGCGCGTGCAAAAGTGCATGCCTACACCCATAATGGAATGTTCCCACCACTCTGTACCCCATTTTTGGGCCTAGAAGGCCTCCTGCCCCAACCTGGAAACCATAACGGGACGCAGGGATGCTATGTCCTCCTGGACCCACAGCTGACCTTTGACCATCATCTGACGGCTGTGACCAGGGGGGCATTTGCCCAGGTTCGCCTGGTGCGCCAGTTGCGACCCTACCTGAACCGGGAGGCTCTCACAACAGTCACTCGGGCCCTTGTGACCTCTAGGCTGGAATACTGCAACGTGCTCTACATGGGGCTGCCCTTGAAGAGCATCTGGCGACTTCAGCTAGTCCAGAATGCGGCCGCGCGAGTGATTGTGGGTGCACCTCGCTTCACCCACATAACACCTATCCTCCACGAGCTGCGCTGGCTACCTGTTGATCTCCGGGTGCGCTTCAAGGTGCTACTTACCACCCATAAAGCCCTTCATGGTAGTGGGTCTGCGTACTTGAGAGACCGCCTCCTGCCAATTACCTCCTTGCGACCTATTAGATCGCATAGATTAGGCCTCCTCCGAGTTCCATCCGCCAGTCAGTGTCGACTGGCAACCACACAGAGGAGAGCCTTTTCAGTAGTAGCTCCGACCCTTTGGAACGATCTCCCCGTGGAGATTCGTACCCTCACCACCGTCCAGACCTTCCGCACAGCCCTCAAGACCTGGCTATCCCGTCAGGCCTGGGGATAAAGATCGTAATCTGTCCCCACCCGAATGATGAATGAATGTTGTGTACTATTTTTACTTATGTATCATTTTATGTTTACTGTTTTGTACCCCCCTCCCTATATTTTGTAAGCCGCCCTAAGTCCCCTCAGGGAAAAGGGCGGCCTATAAATAATAATAAAACTAAACTAAACTAAACTATGTGAGGGCCCAAAATGCAATGAGCATCGCCCCCCACACTTGTGCACCCCGTACCAATTAATGCGCATGTCGCCCACATATGCCCCACCCCCTGCACATGCACAGCAGAGACCTGAAGACCACCTGGCCGGCGGGAGGCATGTGTGCGTGTGTGGTGGAGCTGGGCTGGGGCGACAGCTGGCACACCCACAGAGAACGCTCTGCATGCCACCTGTGGCATGCGTGTCACAGGTTCTCCATTACTTGAGAGACCGCCTGCTGCCAATTACCTCCAACAGACCGATTAGATCCCACAGATTGGGCCTCCTCCGAATTCCATCCACTAGCCAATGCCGATTGGCGACCACCCGGAGGAGGGCCTTCTCTGTGGCTGCTCCGGCCCTTTGGAACGAACTCCCCGTGGAGATTCGGACCCTCACCACCCTCCAGGCCTTCCGCAAAGCCCTTAAAACCTGGCTGTTCCGACAGGCCTGGGGCTAATGAGTTCTTGTCCCCGCTCGAATGGTATGGTTGTTGAGTGTTTTAAATTGTGGTATTGTTTTGTCCATGTTCTTTTTTCCCCTATTTGTATCCCCCCCCCCCCCCTTTGACTTGGTTGTGAGCCGCCCTGAGTCCCTTCTGGGAATAGGGCGGCATAGAAATATAATAAATTCAATTCAATTCAATTCAATGAGCCTAGTGGGACTACCTGCCATCGGAGCTACAGTCTCTGGCAATGATCATCAAGCTTACTTAACAGGAGAAAAGAGCTACCCGTTGCATCCGGTTTCTTAGAAAGTAGAATCCAGACTGTAAAACCTACTGAGCATAATAAAGGAGAATATTTGTAGCTCAGGGTTGACACGAAGGGGTCCTTGTCACTCTCTCAGCTTGGTTGTTTTCTTGCAGACGTTTTGTTACCCATACTAGGTAACATCATCAGTGCTGGTAAGCAATGCTGTTTGTTGCCAGTTTATATTCTAGTGGCTTGCCTGTCAAGTGGGGTGGTGGACTTAAGAGATTCAGCATCCAGATGAGTATAAATTAACTCCAAGGTTAACATCAGGCTAACAATCAAGTAAACTATAATCCAGAAACTGCCGAAGAAGCTAACAGCAAAGAGCCCAACCAAAGAATCTCTTAAGACCAGGGGTGTTCAAAGGCCAGGGAGATCTAGCCTGTGAGGCCACCCTGGAAACAGTGAAGGACCGACCCACGGGGCCTCTGCCAACCGAAAACAAAGCTTGCGAGGGCCGTGTGTGCCTCCCACCCCCTCGAGTTCCGTTTTTGCTGGCAGAGGGTTGCAGGAGGCTGTCGCAGCCAAAAATGGAGCTCGGGAGCTCATTTTTGCTGGCAGAGAGCTTGGCCCGCCACAGGAACACCCCCCCACACACACGTGACATGCTGACCACGCCCACCATGGCCCCCCGATATCAAACACAAAGCGGCCCTCAATGAAATGGACACCCCTGTCTAGGACCGTTCCCACCCACACTGACGGGCAAGTCCCTAGAATATAAACTGACAGCAAACTATGCTCTTTACTAGCACTGATGACGCTACCTAGTTTGGGTAATGAAACATCTGCAAGAAAACAAGCAAGCTCAGAGAGCACCAATGGCCCCTCTCGTATTGAGCACTTTGGAAGAAAACAAGCAAATATTGTTTGCTCAACTCCCTAAAGAATCTTCATGCTTTTAATACTTCTTTCAATGCCTAAAAGCGATACTCAATGTTTGGGGAGTGTCAAAGAACACGGGGGCAAAGGCTGATGGACTTCCTTTTCACTCACTTTTGAAACTGGTAAGCAACCACGAAAACAGGCAAGCATTTCCTCTTCGTGAACTGCACATAATAACCTGGTGCCCATTCTGCATCGTACAACCATCTCTTGAAGTTGGCCATTAGAATTTGAATTGCACACACACACACACACACACACACACACACACACACACGGAACCAGCCATCGGGGCTAAAGCTACTTTGCAGCCCAGCTCTTGCAGGAATATGAACTCCTCCAAAATCAAACACGACAGAAGCCCACTACCTACTGTGGAAGATGAATTTGCCAAATTCTTTCCGCCACTACAGGCAATCCTCGACTTACGACCAGGACTGAGCCCGGGATTACAGTGGTAAGTCACAGTGGCCGCTGAAGCAAATTACCGCATGACTGGTGCCTGGCTTTTAAGGTTTTTTTGCAGTGGCTGTTTAAGCGAATGGGCCAGATAAGGGAATGTGGGGATCGTAAAAACAAATCCTTTATACTCAGTGAGCATTTTTTTTTTAAATCAGAAACTAGAGGCAATCACGAGAAATTGGCAAAACTACATTGTCCCAAAGATGCTTTTTTCAGGAGGCAACTGGACTTTCTTCAAAGAAAAAAACAACAAGACAGCCCAGTTGCCTCCCGAAAAAAACCCTTTGGGACAACCATGACCTGGATGACTGAGAAATCTCTACAGACTTTTGAGCTATATAATTTGGTGATGAACACCCTTGGAATGGTATGGAATAAGGAATGGATTTCCAGAGGAAATAATTGCGGACTACAGGAACCAGGAGCGCCACTCAGGTGACCCTGAAGACACAGATAAACCTCCAAGTGGCTTCAACGACCCTCTAAAAGGATGCAAATGACCAGCTGTCTGCAAGGAAGATAAATACTTCAGCCAGAGCTGAAGAAGCTTCTTGGATGAGAAGTGAAATGTCTTCAAAGAAAAAACAAGGAAGTCCAATTGTCCCCTTAAAAAAGCACCTTTGGGACAACCATGACCTGGGTGACTGAGAAATCTCTACAGACTTCAAAACTACATCGAAAAATCGTGATTGTGTGATGACTGTGGGATGCTGAAAAACTGCCCTAAATCAACCCAGTTGCCAAGCAGCTAAAATGCGACTCCATGCCCATGAAGGGTGGACATTGGAACACTGGAACTGGGTCATGAGTACCTTTTTGGAGCTCTATTGTAACTGTGACCATCACTAGGCGTTAAGCGAGGACTACCTATACGTGTTTCCTAATTGGCAGAGACCATCAATATACGTTTCCACAGACTTACTGGTTCAACGGTCTCAGTTCTTTGCTAAAGGGAAGTACAACTATTAATACTGTAATTTAATTTCATACACTAATCTATGTAGAATGCTAACTTCTAGCCCTCCCTCCCCCCCCAATAATTTCAGAGTTAAAAATAGGGAAAAAATAAGACACAATTGTCTTTACCTAAAATCAAAGTAAATTAAGCTACTGCAAGAAATACTGTTTATGTCATACATTCCAGGCCTATACGTGACTGCAAGGAATGGGAACAGTTGAACAAACATTGGGTGTCAGATGCAAGATAAAACAAATGTTTTGAGTCATTTGTGTATCTTGCGCTAGACATCCTTCCTTATTCTCTTTTCTACTGCTGACATCTAGTGGCAAATTTTAAGTATGCGGCTTTAGATTGGTGCAGGACCCTAATGACTACAGAATAATATGTTCATTGATAGGGACGTTTGAAAAGATATTAAAAGCAATCAATGTGTCGGTTCTCTTCAGTGTGAATAAAGCATTACTGTTTTTTTTTTAAATATTCATGGCAATAAAAGCAATTCAAGTAAACACAAAGCAGGAATCTTATAAATAATAGGCAAGAGTTTTATTTAGGGAGATTTAAAAATACCCCAAAATCACAGTTCATTTTTTGGGACTTCCAATAGAAGAATGGAAAACTGAAATTGTGCTACAGCTACACCTATAGCATTCTTTTTATCATTTTGATATCAATGACATTTGCATTTGGACTAGGGGTGACCTGATAGCAGTAGCCCAGTATTTGAGGTGTTGCCACCAAGAAGAGGGGGTCAACTCATTTTGCAGAGCACCAGAAGGAAAGACAGAAGGGATGGAAGCTAATCAAGGAGAGAAGCAATCTGGAATTAAGGATACACTTCTTAACAGTGAGAACAATTAACTAGTGGAACAAATTTCCTACAGTTGTAGCGGCTTCATCACTGGAGGGTTTTAAGAAAAGACTGGACAGCCACCTGTCTGAAACGGTATGAGGTCTTCTGCTGGAGCAAAGGGTTGGACTAGAAGACCTCCAGGGCCCCTTTCAGCTCTATTCTATTTTATATAGGATTCTATATAGGATTCATTTTTACTAGCAGGTCAACTGTACAATAAAATGCAAACTAAGCTGCATCACATTTAGGTAAACAGGATTTACAGCAAGTCCTAATATTTGTGAGAAATCATACATGATATCTTATGGTCAGCATATTTTGCTTTTTTAAAAAATGCATTATAATAAATAACTAAATACTTAAAGAGTCATGGAGAGTTCATTATTCTGTGTAGTAAGAGAGCTGCAGGGAAAGCCATGTAAAAGAAAACAGCACGTTAAAAATGGAAGACATGTTTATTTATTCATTTACTGATTCAGAAAAGGTAGATGTTATCATGCATTAAGGTTGCATTATGTCTCTCACTTAAGAAAAAAAAAGAACAATATTGCATTAACAACTGTTTTAAAAATCAGCTTCCAGATACCATCCCCAAACCAAATGTAGGTAACAATCTTCACTGCAAAAACTAAACAAAGAACAAGGGTGGTGGGAGAAACAAGCATTCACTGTGTAACAAAACAACATTCTCACCTTCAGCCAGTGCTGCTGTTTTTGTTCCCAATCTAAAAATATAAAAAGAGGAAATGAAAACACGTCCAGTCAGTTTTCAACTAACACTTTGTCTGTTTCTCACCCCCCCAAACAGAACATATTTTTAGTCACACCCGAGTCCCCTTAGCAAATGCACTAAGGTCTAACAGAAGCTTCTAAATATCAAATTTAGCACATTTTCTATATACAGTAGCTACCCTAAATATAATTGCAGATACAGTTAAAATATTAAAAAAAACGGGAGTATATTTTGGCAGATTTTTTCTCCCTCAAAAGAATACTAATCCGGCTGTGGAGAGGGTGACTATGTCATAAATGCTTATCAGTCAATTCTTATTTGGAAGGCGCTTGGATGAAATCTCATCACGCAATTTACCCGGCTTAAGCAGAAGGTCTTAATGCTGATACCATCAACACTTGGGTCAGATATCAGGATGTGAAACCAGCATTTGAAATAAGGATGCAAATAAAGGCTAAGTCATTTCCCCTCTTTCTCCCACTTCACCGTCTGCAATACGACAAGAGACTTTGCTGGCATGTAGGGCACCTATTACTTTTCATACTGTTCAAGTTTAGCATGCATCAAGGAGACTTCAAATGGGAGGAAGGTGGAAAAGAATGGTTGAGAGGGGTAAATCAGCTCACAACATACCAAGTCAACTATTTATATGGAAGTTCTATGCCAGGGGTGTCAAACTCAAGCCCGGGGGCTGGATATGGCCCGTGGAGTGCTTAAGAGTTGGCCCACAGGGCTGCCTTGGAAACCATCAAAGGAGTGGCTCGCGGTGTCTCTGCTAGCGAAAACGGAGTTCGGGAGGGCTGTGTGTGGCGCTCCCAAGCTCTCTTTTCACTGGCAGAGTTGCAGGAGGGCGTTGCAGACGAAAACAGAGATCATGAGCCCATTTTTATTGGCAGAATGCTCGGGCCACCACAGGTGCCCCCGGCACAAGTGAGGTCAAGCTGATCACGCCCATCCCGGCCCCCCAAACACAACCCTGATGTGCCCTCAGTGAAATCGAGTTTGAGTGCCCTGTTCTAAGCACATGATGAGGCAGCCATTTAAAACATCTTCCTGCACAAGATCCAATATATAGTGTATGTCTGGGAGAATTGATGGACAGCAAAAATAGGTTAAATAGACAAACTGTTTTCACATGCAGCTGGAACATCACCTAGTAATTTCAGAAGCAACGAAGCATACAATATGGACAAGAATCTCACTATGTATCCTGCAAGGGGATTTGGGCTGAAATCGGCTTGTTGGCCCTTCATATCCATTTCGTGACAAAAAGAGAATCCGAATCCATTCAAATTTTCCCTCAGTACTTGCACTGTATCAACACTAGAGAAAAATCTTGAGGCAGTAATTGAGTATGCCAAACATTAAGATTGAAGGAAGAGGTTAAAAAAAAAGCACTGGTGGCCCCAATAAGAGATTACTATTTCAGCTACCTCAAAAAAATATGTGGTCCTACCTGCCATAAGAAATTTTATTTGAAGTCTGGAACAGATTTTATGATTGGTATAAGACAAGGTGACAAGATTGGAACAAACTGTATATATTGTGGTTGGACAGAAGGACAGATAATGCACTAAGTAGGCTAATAGTTAATGGTTGAGACTGATGGTGTATAATGTGAATGTATGGTCACTTCGACTCTGCGGTACTGTATTGTTTTAAATGTAAAAATAATAAAAATATATTTCAAAAAAGAAAGAAAGAAAGAAATTTTATTTGAAGGTATCTGGATGAAGGTATCTGGAGTTCTCCTTGACAAAATGTACTATCAGGTTGATCGTATCTGGCTGTACACCGAATGCAATTTCAGATCTGGCACTGACCCTGGGAAAACCATCGTTATATCTTGATGGATGGACCATTCTGAATGATTTGCAAGGGGTGTTGATATCACTGACCATGGTGTTAATTAAACCGCAGCCTCGACACCTATTGTGCATGTGCTTTACTTAACCTTTTGCTTTTTCAAGGGGCAAGTGGACTTTTTGTTGCTGTTGTTTCTTCTTTGAAGAAGTTTCGCTTCTTATCCAACAAGCTTCTTCAGCTCATGGAAGAAGCTTCTTGGATGAGAAGCAAAACATCTATGAAAAGGAAGTCCGGTTGCCGCTTGAAAAAGCACCTTTGGGTTAAGAAAAGCCAGTCCAGGATTCTTGGCCCTGAGATTCCTTTGATGATAGTCTTCTGATATAATGAAGGCTATCTTGACTCCCTCCAGCACACTTGTTATGGAGAGCACAGTGTGGATGAGAGGGAAGATGCAAATGTGGGGCTGGAGCTAAATACAGGGATTACTGCTCCTGTCATCTTATTTATACAAGTACTATTAATGATGATATAGGCCTAGGAATATTCAGGCTCAAAAGTCCAACGACAGACATGGAAGCTCACTGAACGAAGTGAGTGGCATTAGGCTAGCTATAACACAAGATTGTTTTTGTGGGGAATATATATTTACTGTATTTTTCGGAGTATAAGACGCACCAGAGTATAAGACGCACCAAGGTTTTGAAGAAGCAATTTTTTTAAAAAAGTAGATAGGTAGATAGAGGAATAGAGAGGGAGAGAAAGAAATACAATAGGTAGGTAGGGAGAAAGAGAGAGAGAATAGGTAGGTAGGTAGGTAAAGGGAGAGAAAGAGAGAAATAGAGATATACAGTAGGTAGGTAGGGAGAGTGTGTATGCAGGTAGGTAGGTAGAGGGATAGAGAGATAGAAGTAGAAAGAGAGAAATACAGTAGATAGAGGGAGAGAGTAAGTAGGTAGGGAGAGGGCTAGAGAGAGGGAGAGGGAGGGAGAAATACAGTAAGTAGGTAGGGAAAGAGAGAGAAAGTGTAGGTAGGTAGGTAGGTAAGAGGGATAGAAAGAAATAGAGAGAGAAATACAGTAGGTAGGTAGGGAGAGAGAGTAGGTAGGGAGAGACAGAGGGGGAGGGAGGGAGAAATGCAGTAGGTAGGTAGGGAGAGAGAGAGAGAGAGTAGGTAGGTAGGTAGGTAGGTAGGTAGATAAAGGGATAGAGAGAGAGAGAAATAGAGAGAGAGAGAGAGAAATACAGTAGGTAGGTAGGTAGGTAGGTAGATAGGGAGGGAGGGAGGGAGGGAGTGTAGGTAGGTAGAGGGGGAGAGAGAGAAAAATAGAAAGAGATAAGAGGGAGAGAGAGAAATATAGTAGATAGGTAGGGAGAGAGAGAGAGTAGGTAGGTAGGTAGATTTTACAGATGTATTTATCCATGTGCTGGAGAAGGAAACTGCTGACAATCTACAGCACCTCTTTGTTCCTGCTGGCACAGCACTTTTAATTCTCATCAATCAGTTAAAGAGCTTTCCAAAGGGGGGGGGGGAGTTTTTGCACTATGCAAACCTCCCCAAAACGGGCCCATTTTTTTTTCAAATAAAAGGCATGAATAGCCGTGGGGGGGAGCTTGCAGAGTGCTCTGGGGGGGGAGGCCAAAAAGGAGCAAAAAATGGCCCATTTTTCATGAAAACGGGCCTGTTTTCTGTCAAAAAACCTGCACGCATAGTCTTATGGAGGCTTATAGAATGCTGCTGGGAGCTGGGAGGGGGCAAAAAAGAGCCCATTTTTTGCTTATTTCTGCCCTCTCCAGCCCCCAGGAGCTCTCTGAAAGCTTTCATGAGGCTATGCACAACCATTTTGGTGAAGGGGCGGGGCTTCAGGAGGCAAAAAAATGCTGTATTCAGTGTATAAGACGCACCCAGATTTTCAGCCTCTTTTCTGAGGAAAAAGGGTGCGTCTTATACTCCGACAAATATGGGTATACGTGAATTAATGGGCAAACTATCAGCCTTCTGAACTAAATTTCAGGCACAGAAACTTTTCATCTGGTCTTACTCTTTTTTAACCTCTTCTATTTCAAAGTGAAGAGCAAGAGTCTGTCACCTACATCTCTATAACTGTCTGGTTTGGTTCTGCAACCGAACAAGACAGACACAGACTTCGGAGGATAATTAGAACTGCACCAAAAAAACCCCAACCCAATTACTACCAACCTGCCTTCCATTGAGGACCTGCACACTGCAGGAGTCAAAAAGAGGACTGTGAAAATATATACAGATCCCTCACATCCTGGACATAAATTGTTTCAACTCCTACCCTCAAAAACGACGCTATAGGACACTGCACACCAGAACAACTAGACACAAGGACGGTTTTTTTCCCAAACGCCATCACTCTGCTAAAGAAATAATTTCCTCAACCCTGTCAAACTATTCACTAAGTCTGCATCACTATTACTATTAATCTTCTCATCATTCCTATCATCCATCTCCTCCCACTTATGACTGTAACTTTGTGGCTTGTAGCCTTACGATTTCTATTGATTGTTTCCTAGTATGATTTGATTGCTTGTTTGTACCCTATGACTATCATTAAGTGTTGAGCCTTAGGATTCGTGACGAATGTATCTTGCCTTTTATGTACACTGAGAGCCTATCCACCAAAGGCAAATTCCTTGTGTGTCCAATCACACTTGGCCAATAAAGAATTCTATGCTATGCTATTCTATTCTCAAGAGGGTTGCCCCCCCCCCCATTATGCATCTCAGATCATTTAAAGGCATTTTAGAATCCAAATCATACAACGGCTCGTGTATTAAGCAAGAAATCAGTTAAAATCTCCACCACTGCTTGCAACTGGGAACCGAGAGCTATTTGATAAGTCCCTGTCCTCATGAGGATTGGAGTACGATGAATCCAATGTTGCTGACCTTTCAAGCTGTCTCAGTACGAATTACGGTCTCAATTACCTAAATTTGTCAACTGCAGACTCAGGTGCCCAGAGTGGCTCATTTTAGCTTGCTCAGTTTTTAACTTAAAAAGTCATTTGCAAGGCAACATATGCTTTGCCACAGATAAGTGAACACACAAGAAACAAAACTGCACACACCATCATATATTTCCCTACTCTGTACAGCTGGCAGCCCAATTAGACACACTTGCTGAATTCAAACACCGCCAACCGACAGGCACGCATCAAATGTCCCCACATTTTTATTTTATCAGAATTGCTCCCATTAAATACTAAATCACATTCGGCTAGATCATTGCTATGCCCTGATAATGGAATCCCTTCAGTGCACCTGTGAAAATTATAAATAATAACAACGCTCCTACAGACAAGCAGAAAATGTATTTCGGAAACCCCTGCTTTTTGGAGAAGTGAGCTTCCTCCAAACATGGAAAATAAATCATCAAGGTTAAGGGGAAGATAAAGATTCCCCTCGCACTTATGTGCTAGCCGTTCCAGACTCTAAGGGGAGGTGCTCATCTCCGTTTCAAAGCTGAAGTGCCAGTGGTGTCCGAAGACGTCTCCATGGTCATGTGGCTGGCATGACTAAACGCCACGGAACGCTGTTACATTCCTATCAAAGGTGGTTCCTATTCTTCTACTTGCATTTTTACGTGCTTTCGAACTGCTAGGTTGGCAGAAGCTGGGACAAGGAACAGGAGCTCACTCCGTTACGTGGCGCTAGGGATTTGATCCGCCAAACTGCTGATCTTTCTGATCAACAAGCTCAGCGTTTTAGCCTTTCAGAGTGCTAAGTAGAGTGCTGGGGGGGGGGGGGGCAAAAGCGAGCAAAAAACCAGCCCATTTTTCACTCACTTCTGCCCTCCCCAGCCCCCAGGAGCACTCTGGAAGCCTCCTAAAGGCTACGCATGGCCATTTTTGCGAAGAGGGCAGGGTTTTGGGACGCCAAAAATGCTGTATTCAGTGTATAAGACGCACCCAGATTTTCACCCTCTTTTTTGAGGGAAAAAGTTGTGTCTTATACTCCGAAAAATACAGTAACTCCATCTGTAGCACAGGGCTGTGCAAGCTTTTGTTGACAAAGAGCCGTATTTAACATCTTTTGTGTGGCTGGAGGGCATAGTGAGTGGTTTCATGACGTCAAGTGGGTGGAAATATGATTTTATGGCAGTGGGTGAGAGGAGTTTTGAAGTTTCTCTTTATTAAACCATATTAAGGCAATTCCAAGGCTGATATCGCCGTTTTTGAGCAGCTCTTTCTTCTACAACAGCACTGGGGAAAAAATGACTTACGACCTTTTGTCACAGTTGAAACCTCTGCAGCATCCCCACGATCATGTGAACAAAATTCAGAGGCTTGGCAACCGGTTCATACTTTATGACCGTTGCGGTCTCCCAAGGTCATGTGATCCCTTCTTGCAACAAGTAAAGTCAATGGGGCAGCCAGATTCACTCAACAACTGTGTCACTAACTTAGCAACTGCAGTGATTCACTTAACGACTGTGGCAAGAAAACTCATAAAATGGGAAAGGTCATAAAATAGGGGCAAAACTCACTTAACAAATATGAGCCGCGGTGGCGCAGTGGTTAGAGTGGAGTACTGCAGGCTACTTCTACTGACTGCCGACTGCCTGCAATTTGGCAGACCGAATCTCACCAGGCTCAAGGTTGACTCAGCCTTCCGTCCTTCTGAGGTGGGTAAAATGAGGACCCAGATTGTTGGGGAAAATATGCTGATTCTGCAAACCACTTAGGGAGGGTTGTAAAAGCACTGTAAAGCAGTATATAACTCCAAGTGCTATCTCATTTAGCAACAAACATTTTGGGCTCAATTGTGCTCGTAAGTCGAGCATTACCTGTATTTAAAAAGCAAGAACCAGCAGGCATATCCTGAGCTGCTTATCCTAGTGCCACTTAGACATCCTGGAAGAGCCATTCTACAAATGCTTCTTTGCTACCCTGACAAGAGACATTCTTAACCTGCCACATACCCATGAGCCTATTTTGGGTCTGCTTCACATAAAACACTAAGAACTGTTGGACCAAATCTCACATTTACTCATTTCTCTTCCCTTTGCTGTTCCTTCCTCTTTCTGCAAACCAAAGTAGCAGAGCTGAAAATTACCCTTTAAGGCAAATTTCCAGGGGTGGCACAAACTCTAGATTTCTTCTCCAGATGCAATAAAGTAAAACAGGCAACGCTGTGCTGTGGCAAAGTCAGAAACCACAACAGTGAGGCCGAGGGGGAAATGGACATTGAAAACACTTTGAGTCCCATGTGGCCAACAAGGTCTTGCATTGTCATAGCCGCTTTACCTGTGGGAGAAAACCCACCACTATATCTTGTACATCTCCCAGAGTGGAAGGTAATCATTCTCTTCAACTTTTGGGAGCTACATTTTCTGAAATATGCTCAGGTATACATCAAATGGCAACACTGCATTTGGTTTGCAGTATAAACAAGCATACACTTATCAAAATTATCCTCAAGGAAGATCTAGTTATCTAATAACCCTAAACTAGAATAGAATGCAGGCATACAGCCAATAATTGAACTATAATGAAAAGGAAGTCCTACATAGGTAAAGGTAAAGGTCCCCCTCACACATATGTGCTAGTGATTCCCGACTCTAGGGGGCGGTGCTCATCTCTATTTCAAAGCCGAAGAGCCAGCGCTGTCCAAAGACGTCTCCATGATCATGTGGCCGGTATAACTAAACGTGGAACACTGTTACCTTCCCACCAAAGGTGGTTCCTATTTTTTTACTTGCATTTTTACGTGCTTTCAAACTCCTAGGTTGGCAGAAGCTGGGACAAGTAACAGGAGTTCACTCTATTACGTGGTGCTAGGGATTCAAACCGCCAAACTGCCGACCTTTCTGATCGACAAGCTCAGAGTCTTAGCCACTGAGCCACCGTGTCCCACACTCTACATAGGTAAACAACTCTAAGTTAATCATCCATGCTTCTCAAAAAAAAAAAAAAGAATTGCAAGGCGGTAAGTTGGAGGAAGCTCTCCAGTAAGATTGACACAAGGCAAATAGAATTATGTGGAATTGATGTAACCTGATTTTTTCCCCTTTTCAAAAAGGAACAATCCTGCCTTCTAATGCAGCAGCCCCCAACCTTTCCAGGTCTATAGACCAGCAGTGTTGGGGGGGGGGGAGAGAAGATGGGTTGGTTTCATGTGTAGTTTGTGCAAATGCAGCTTTGTGTGATCGCACGCTTGACTGCTGTTGTGCAGCCCACTTCCTAATATGTCGTGGCTCGACACCAGGCTGCGGACCTGGGGTTGGGGACCCCTGTACTAATGGGAATTGCAGTTTATATACTAGGTTTGGGGCGCGATGGCTCAGTGGCTAAGACACTGAGCTTGCCGATCAGAAAGGTCGGCAGTTTGGCGGTTCGAATCCCTAGCGCCGCATAATGGAGTGAGCTCCCTTTACTTGTCCCAGCTTCTGCCAACCTAGCAGTTCAAAAGCAATGTAAAAATGCACGGAGAAGAATAGGAACCACCTTTGGTGGGAAGGTAACCGTTCTGTGCCCCTTCACTGTTTAGTCATGCTGGCCACATGATCACGGAGATGTCTTTGGACAGCGCTGGCTCTTCGGCTTTGAAACAGAGATGAGCACCGCCCCCTAGATTCGGGAACAACTAACACATATGTGTGAGGGGAACCTTTACCTTATACTAGGTTTAGATCATAGCTTTGGTCAGTATTTGAAGCCTTTCACATGGATGGGTATTATTTTTTAATCAATATGAACATTTTGAAGATACATACCAGGTAAACTATGTCTTGAAACTTCTACAGACACTTACTCCTTGCACGGAAGATGCACCAGCTGTTGTATGAAGTCTGGAAAAAAAAGAAAAAAAAATGAAATACAGTAAAACTAAACCATTCAGCTAAAGACCTGTCTAGTGTATATGGTAGCTACTTCAAATAAAATATGCGAGATGTAGACTTATGCAGTAAAATCCACTACCAATTAATTGGTAGTGTAATGAGCATACACAATGGAGGACAGCAGTCTTCATTTCTCTACTGCACAGACTAATGATAAACCCTCAAGAGATTTACACTAGATATTTTGCTTATTTTGTCGAGTGTCAAAACTGTGAAGATAATATGACCCTGATACAGATTCTGCTCTTGAAGAGTTTATGTATTTGACTGTCATAATTACTTTTTTTCCAGAAGGATAAAAAGCAGTCCAGAGAAAAGGGTTACTTCCTCCTTAAAGAGGAAAGACGGAGTAGATCCACACAAGGTCACTAAACTCGAATGCTTCACAGGAAGGAAAGGAAAGTTATCTGAAATATTCATTGTCACAGTAGCTGATTCCAATCTTTCATGACAAATATTTTCAGAATGACAATTGTATCATCCAACGGCATCTAAAAGCACAGATTTAAGACAATACACAATATGCTGCACAATTTCACAAGTCCCACTTCCTCCTCCACAACAGGATTTTCCAGTTTGCCATGATAGCAATAGCAATAATAGCAGTTAGACTTATATACCGCTTCATAGGGCTTTCAGCCCTCTCTAAGCGGTTTACAGAGTCAGCATATTGCCCCCAACAACAATCCGGGTCCTCATTTTACCCACCTCGGAAGGATGGAAGGCTGAGTCAACCCTGAGCCGGTGAGATTTGAACAGCCGAACTGCAGAACTGTGTGATAAATGTGCAAAGACAATGATAAAAAATAAAATAAAGAAAACTGGATCTTTAAAGAAAAAAAATAACACTATAAGCTTACCTTAAATTTATAATACAGTACACTAGGGACTTGCTATATGCATGGGAAATCTGTATTTTCTGCCATGTTGCCTCTACTGCCCATACAATTCATTTAAGGCAATGCTTTATGAAATACTCAAAACAGGAGTGTCCAATCTCGGAAGTTTAAGACTTGTGTACTTCAACTCCCAGAATTCCTCAGCCAGCTAGATTAGCCCAACTCTCTGCCTGAAAAAAAAATCATCTGTGGTTCTCAAATTTGGTAACTGCCAAGATATACAGACTTCAACTCCCAGAATTCCCCAGGCTAGCAAGAATTCTTGCAAGTTCACACAGCTGGAATTGGTTCAGTTTTGGGAAACATTAATTTTACTCCAATACCAATCAGAAAAAAAGTAACAAGCTGGCTGCACCCAAGAGTTCTCAAAACCAACTCATGGTCAGAAAAAATGCATTCCACATATTGGCGTGTTAATATAAATACCTCATTTACCAATAAATCTAGTTAACTTTTTTTGTTTTTGTTTCAACTTCTACCCTCTAAACGACGCTACAGGGCACTTGCACACCAGAACAACTAGACACAAGGACAGTTTTTTCCCAAATGCCATCACTCTGCTAAACAAATAATTCCCACAATACCTTCAAATTTATTTACTAAGACTGTTTTACTATTTTTCTTCTCTTCCTTAGAAGTATTTATATCTTATGACTATAACTATGTTGTTTGTATCTTTACAATTTATATTGTTTTTATTTGTTTCCTAATATGATTTGATAGCTTATTAGTAACCTTGACTATCGTGAAATGTTGTATCTTTTTATTATTGATCAATGTATTTTATTCTCCTTATGTACACTGACAGCATATGCACCAAAGACAAATTCCTTGTGTGTCCAATCACACTTGGCCAATAAAGAATTTTATTCCATTCCTTTTTCTCTTCTCTTCTATCCTATTCTATCCTATTCTTAAAGGATGTTTAAAGATGCTTTCTCCCTTAAAGAATAACATACCGTATTTTTCGGAGTATAAGACGCACCAAGATTTTGAAGAGGCAAATTTTAAAAAAAAGTTTTTGCACTCTGCAAACCTCCCAAAAATGGCCCATTCCCCCCCCCCCCAAAGAAGGCATGAATAACCTTTAGGGGACTTGCAGAGTGCTCCTGTGGGGTTGGGGGGCAAAACCGAGGAAAAACAAAAACGGGCATATTTTTCTTTTTTAAAAAAGGACATGGATAGCCTTTAGGAAGCTTATAGAGTGCTCCTGGGGGCTGGGTGGGGGTGTGGGTACAATGGAGCAAAAAACAGCACGTTTTTTGCTCATTTCTGTCCTCCCCAGTCCCCAGGAGCTCTCTAAAAGCTTCCTACAAGCTATGCATGGCCATTTTATAGCAATAGCAATAGCAGTAGACTTATATACCGCTTCATAGGCCTTTCAGGCCTCTCTAAGCGGTTTACAGAGAGTCAGCATATTGCCCCCAACAATCTGGGTCCTCATTTTACCCACCTCGGAAGGATGGAAGGCTGAGTCAACCCTGAGCCGGTGAGATTTGAACGGCTGACCTGCTGATCTAGCAGTAGCCTGCAGTGCTGCATTTAACCACTGCGCCACCTTGGCTCTTTTGGTAAAAGGGTGGGGTTTTGGGAGGCAAAAAATGCTGTATTCAGTGTATAAGATGCACCCAGATTTTCAGCCTCTTTTTTGAGGGAAAAGGGTGCGTCTTATACTCCGAAAAATACGGTAATCCCCCCACCCAAAAAAAGAAAGAAAAATTGTCATACAATATTTTATAACGGAGCATTTCACTATAGACTCTCCCAATTCTAGAATTGTAAGTCTCCATTCTCAACATCATTTCTAGAGGGGAGATGAATGCGTAGCCCTCCAAATTCTGTTCCCCTGCAACTTAACTGTAGTTACCAGCCCCCATTAACATGCCTGGGTCAGTGATCTAAGTTTAACCAATTTCTGGAGGGACGAATATTCCCCACCCTGCCTGACGGGAACCAAGTGGTTGCCATTTGTTGGTAACTGAATCCCACATTATTCCAGTAATGTTTGAATGATTGGAACATATGGGTTTATTACCCAAGCCATCAAGGGCTGGAGGGGGGGCGCGGGATACAGGCTATGAATAATAGCCATGCAATGGCATTTACTCAGCCAAAGTTGTTAGCGATCCATATCCAGATGAAAAGTAACAACCGTGACAAGTGGAAAGATCAAATTAGGCCTTGTTTTCACCAGTTTTAAGTCTGACACCGTTCAGTCCGCTTGCTAGGGACTTTATTATGACATCAGCTTTCAGGAACCTGTGACCATTTTGCCAGCTGCAATGGGGTATATTATGCTGAGAAGAGAGCTTATGTGCACTAGGGATATGCAAAACAGTTCAGGGAGTTGCTGGTGGTTTTTATCAGAAGGGAAATATGGCGGTCTTTCCCAAAATCCATCCCTTTTTTTTTTCACTTAGTCCTCAACTTAGGCCCATAATAGAATCTGGAATTTCCTTCGGTTGTAATCAGGGTACCCATGTGCCCAACCCGATTACACAAAACATTCTGGGGCAGTCATTAAGCGAAACCCATGGTCTGTGATGAGCATTTTTGCCGAAACACAGAAATAAGTGAGCCACGGTGATGCAGTGGTTAGAGTGCAGTACTGCAGGCTACTTCTGCCGGCTGCCGGCTACCAGCTGCCTGCAATTTGGCAGTTCAAATCTCACCAGGCTCAAGGTTGGCTCAGCCTTCCATCCTTCCGAGGTGGATAAAGTAAGGACCCAAATTGTTGGGGGCAATATGCTGACTCCGTAAACCGCTTAGAGAGGGCTGTAAAGCCCTGTAAAGTGGTATATAAGTCTAAGGGCTATTACTAAATGACAGTTTCCACAAAAACCATCATGCAGCATGGTCACATGACCATGGGATGCTGCAAATAGCTTTAAATACTGGCCAGGTGCTGAGAACTGAAAAATCATGTGACCTTTGGGGAGGGCGGAGTCACAACTTCGTACTGGATTGTATGTACCATCTGTGTGTGTGTGTGTGTGTGTGTGTGTGTGTGTGTGTGTGTGTGTCGCTTCTCATCTAAAAAGCTTCTTCAATTCAGTTCAGTTCTTGCATGAGGCGAAATGTCTTCAAAGAAAAACCAGAAAGTGCAGTGGCCTGTTGAAAAAGCATTTTGGGGGAACTGTTGTTGCCTGCCAGTGGAGCTGGCAGCAGTGAGAAGGTTGGGGAGGAACATGGGTCAGTCCTGGAGTCTGGGGAAGGCTCTGATGAGGGCTCTGTGTTGGAGGCAGAGAGGGGGCCAGGGCCGTATGCCAGTTATCAGCTGCCTTCAGAGTCAGATATCAGTGAGGCAGACGAACAGCTGAAGCCTGTTCCCAGTGTGCACATGCACAGAGTTGCCAGATGAAGGGAACAGCTAAACAACAGGGGTTAACTTGGGAGTAAGGCCACAGATGGACAATAGATGGCCCCTCCCATAGGAAATAAAAGAGGAGTGAAAGGAGAGTGGGCTTTTGCAGGAAACAATTCGTTCATTCATTTCAAGAGTGTGAAGATCTGTCCGTGAATCTCAGAAACTCTGTGCCAAGTCTTTCCTTGCATAGCACTGCGTTTGGAAACTATTTACATGGCAGCTTTCCAAGCTAGATAAGGTCTGTGGTCATAAATAAATTCACATTTGAAAGACTGTTTACCAGGCCTTTGCTGAACATGAATGAGCGGAATTAACATTCGTTTAATAAAAGGGGGTTTGCTAGGACCAGGGATCTGCTTCATGCTTTTTGAGGAAGCCTACGTCAGAACAGGGACAACCCTGACCTGGATGACTGAGAATTTCCATGGACATCTGACTTTACAGTGGAGTGATGGAGAAACTGAAGCCTCTGAGTTCCAAACAAGCATTTGTGCTCATCAGCTACTGCGATTCGAGGTTGAAGGGGTATAATCCCTCATGCTCACAGGAGGATGGGACAATCTTGAGGCATTGGACAGCATCTATCCGGAATGGTGAAGGATCTCCTGCTTAGGGAGGGGAGGTTAGACTAGAAGACCTCCAAGGTCCCTTTCAACTCTCATTTGTATTCATTGAGCAAATATTCCCACCCAGCAGCAGCTAAGATTCAATGGGGATTCTCCAACAGTCCAAGTCCACCAATCTCAACCTGTGGCAACAAACTTGCTTCCTCACCAAAAGAAAGACAGGCCCTGTTTGCTAAAAGCCAACTGAAGTTTAGTAATCTGAATAAAGACCTATTTAAATCTGTTTGGAGATAAGAGCTATGAGATGACCGTCCGTCCTTACGGAGTGGACTGAGTCGAAAGCTGGGTGTGCCTAGCAACAAGGGCATGTCTTAATAATCTTCAACAGACTCAGTCCAATCAGTGAGCAGACAAAGTCAACCCATGCCTGGATGCTATCTCCACCTCAATGGAGAATACTATGTTCTGCATTACCTCAGTGGAGGAAGGTAAGGGGGCAGACCCATTCCATTCCACACCCATCTAAATTTCATTGAAATTCACCTATCATCCGCCTGCCTCTTCAAATTCCCACAACCAACTGCCATGGCTTACCTAAACAAGCAGTCCTCAACTTACAACCCCCCCCCAGTTGAGACCAGAATTTCAGCCATTAAGCACTGTGGTCATTAAACAAGTCACCATGGGACTGGCGCCGATGTTATGAACATTTTTACCATAGTTGTTAAGTGAACCACGTGGTCATTAGGCAAATCTGGGTTCCCCAACTGAGTCTGCTTCTTAAAAGCTGGCTGGGAAGCTGGCTGCAAATCACGATCATGTGACGGAAAGACACGGCAACCTGTCATAAATGTGAGTCGTTTGCCAAGTGATCACGTGACAAGTGTGATGGTTGCGAATTTGAGAATGGATCTTAAAGTCACTTTTTCTAAGGCTACTGAAACTTTGTTGTAAAATGAATGAATGTAAGTTGAGGACCTTCACCCACAGCCAAGAACAATGCTGTTTTAGCCCCAGTCTCAGACCCTGAGAGTTAATTTTAAAGCAATCCCTCAATGGACAGGCTGGAATTTATTTTCTGCCAAGAAACCCTTTTGCCTTGGAGGAGGTAATTAATTTGAAAGAGTTGTTTGTTGACTTGCTGGAGAGATCAAAGCTACAGAGCCAGTCTATTAGTAACCCCCCCCTTCATTTTCCATTCAATTAGCATACCTCCAGGGCAAAGTAGATCTATATTGGGGTACTTAATTCAAGAAAGGCAGCAGGAGAGGAGGAAATTTGATTGCATAATCATAGCATCAAAATCTCGTGAAATATTAGTACTGTTTTATAAAATTTTAGTAAGACCACACTTGGAATGGCTGCATCTAGTTTTGGTCATCACATTACAAAAAAAAAAAGACATTGAGACTTTGGAAAAAGTGCAGAGAAGAGCAACTAAGATGATTAAAGGCCTGGAGACTAAAACATATGAAGAATATTTGCAGGATTTGGGTATGGCTAGAAGGACCAGGGGAGACATGATAGCAGTGTTCCAATGTCTCAGGGGCTGCCACAAAGAAGAGGGAGTCAAGCTATTCTCCAAAGCACCAGAAGGAAAGACAAGAAACAATGGATGGAAACTGATACAGGAGGGAAGCAACCTGGAATTATGGAGAAACTTTCTAACAGAGAGAACAATTGACCAGTGGAACAGTTTGCCTTCAGAAGATGTGGATGTTTCATCACTGGAAGTCTCTAAGAAGAGGTTAAACAGCCACTTGTCTGAAATGGTATAGGGTCTCTTACTTGAGCAGGGGGTTGGACTAGAAGACCTCCAAGGTCCCTTCCCACTCTATTCTGATTGAAAGAGAGGGAAGGAATTGCTTCCTATTCTTTGTTGTACTGAATGCCAGATAATTGGGCTACCAAATGCCTCTGTTGATCTGGCTAGGCTAGCCAAGAGAAGGACCAGGGGAGGCAAGATAACAGTGTTCTAATATTTGAGGGGCTGCCACAGAGAGGAGGGGGTCAAGCTATTTTCCAAGGCGTCAAGTACAAGTGAAGAGGTGTCAAGTACAAGTACAAGTATTTTCCAAGGCACCCGAAGGCCAGACAAGGAAGCAATGGATGGAAACTGAACGAGGAGAGATTCAGCTTAGAAATAAAGAGAAATTTCCTGACAGTGAAACCAATCAACCAGTGGAACAGAAATTGCAGGAGCTTCATCATTGGAGGCTTTCAAGAAGAGACTGGACTGCCATCTGTCAGAAATGGTGTAGGGTCTCCTGCTTGGGCCGGTGGTTGAACTAGATGACCTACAAGGTCCCTTCCAACTCTGTTAATCTGCAAATCTGTTTAGCCTCCAACTTCTGGGTGAAAAGGAAGGAGCGAGAAACTTACACTGTTTCCGATGCTGGAAAAACCACCTGAAAACAGTTTTAAGTTTTTGTTTTGGTGAAACAGCAAAACCAGGTTTTTAGCTTGGGCCTCTTCAACCACAAGCAATCTGAGCAGAACTTTCAATGTGCCATGTGTTATTTTTTTTCAGGACTGTCATTTTTGACTTACAGCACCGATGTACACCTAGAGAAGTCTTAGGGGAGGTGGCCACCATGAGGTCAGCGATACCCGAACACAAAGATGCCAACAGTAATAGATATCTAGAGAGCAGCTAATCACAAAATAGCTGCTGGCAGTGACAGACATTCCTGCACCCGACAGCCTAATCCTTATGAGAGAGCATTATTATCTTGCGCTCGCTGAAGATTTTAACAGCTGAACCTTGGACAGAACTTTCACTGTCTGGCACTAAAGCTTTTAAAAGAAGAAATTCAGTGTGGATTCACCCTCTATTCATAGCCTACTGAGATCAGGAGCAGCGTTAAAATATATTTATTATGGTATCTCTATGTTGCTTTTCCATTGGTCCAAAATCATTTGCTCGGTGATTAAAGCAGAAGGGTTCAACTTTGATCTCTTTTAAGACTTATGGACTTCGACTCGAAGTCCATAAATCTTAAGGTTGGACACACCTGGATTAGAGCACATAGATCAGAGATAGCGAGCCTTTTTGGCACCGAGTGCCCAAACCGGAACGTGCGTGCATATGCCAGAGCACCAGAAAACCCAGACTGGCTGGCCAATGTGCGCATACCTGTTTTTTTGGCCATTTTGAGGCTGTTTTTCAAGCCATTTTCCAGTGCCCGCAAAGACCAGCTGGCCAGCACATTGGAAACCTGAAGAGAAGCTGGCGATAGTATGTGGGGGCTCTGCTCTGCATGCCACCTGTGGCACATGTGCCATAGGTTCGCCATCACGGATATAGATGTTCACATACAGGTATAGGTAGTTCTCGACTTATGACCAGTCATTTAGCAACCATTTGAAGTTACAACGGACCTGACCTAGATATTAAGCCCTTTTGTCTGCCATATTTTGGGCACATGGCAACCAGCCAGCATTGATGGCCCTCTGCAGTGTCCCACAATCACAATGTTTCATCCAGAAACTGGTGTTTGCTTCCAGTTTCCAGAAAAAAAAATATGGCCCATTGCAAACAATGGGTTCATTTAGGGATCATGTTTACTTAGTGACCACCACCAAGAAGGATGTAAAATGAATCACGGTAATGAGATAATGACACACTTTACAAACATGATGACGTACGGCGGAAATGACTGACAGTTATGGTTGTAAGTTGAGGACTCTCTGTAGTCCTCATTTAGCAACCGCATTTGGGACCGTTAACCTGGTTGTTAAGCAAAAGAGTCACTAAGGAAAATGAAACTGCATATTACCATTTTATTTTAGTTTTGGTTTGCTTTATAGACCCTGCATGGGTTACAAATTTGAGGACTGCTTGCAAAATTCATTTTTTTATCACCAAAACTGCAAATGGTTGCTAAATGAGACGGTTGATAAAAAGGATTACATGCAATATTAAAACGGTTATTACACTGATTTTTTTTATCATAAGTGACTAATTAAGGGGCAAAGAAGAAATGCAGAGTATAGCATACATTAGATGAATTTATTGCAAGTATATATTAATACTGGATGTATATATCTTCAAAAAAATAATCTCCCCATGACTCTAATTAATTTTGCTTTACATTCCAATTAAGAAATTGGGTTTCTGCAAACTATATCAAAATCATTTCTAAAAATCATGAAACTCTATTACTGAATTACCTAAAAAAACTTCCTACAAACCCTTTTAATGCGTTAAATTAAAAAAAAAAAACACTACAAACATCCAGGAACAGCAAATCCAATTCTCTTTAATGCTACTCATTATCAATAGATCTTTTACACACATTCTCCCCCACACACATTCTCTTCCTCCCCAGAGATAAGGGGAAAGGGTGACCATTTCAATTTGCAAATACTTGAATAATGAGTGTTCTCCAAGCATGATAAATGAGCACACATTTGGTTAAAAAAGTACTTACAACCCACTCAGAAGCGGAGATAAATTATCATCACCTTTACAGGACAAAGAAATGAATCTAAAGCACAATTATAGCAACATTTGATTATCAGGGGGAAAAATCCACAATGTGTAAATATCATAATATTATTATTAGGGTTGGTCGCCCAGTCAGCCAGATGTCTAGACTGGATTTGGCAGTTTTATTGTCCACCTATCGAGTTGAGATAGGCAGATGTTTTTTTGACAAAGTTGAAGATATCATTACAGATGTTAAACTCGTCTGAATAAACTTTTTATTTTTGGCAACTGATTGATAGGGATTTTTGTCAATTGTTCAAATGGTGCTCACAGGTTTTGGAATTGCATCCAAGGTGTCTATTACTATAGGTAGTCCTCGCCTTACGACTACAATTGTGCCCAAAATTTATGTTGCTGTTGCAGTGAGACAGTTGTTAAGTGAGTTTTGCCCTGTTTTACTACCTTTCTTGCCACCGTTGTTAAGTGAATCACTGCGGGAGTAACACGGTTGTGAAGTGAATCTGGCTTCCCCATTGAGTTTGCTTGTCAGAAGGTCTCAAAAGGGGATCATATGACCCCAGGACACTGCAACCGTCATAAATACAAGTCAGTTGCCAAGTGTCAGAAACTTGATCATGGGGATGCAGCAAAATGATTGTGTGAAACATGATCCTGAGTCGCTTTTTTCAGTGCTGTTGAACGGTCACTAAATGAAATGTTGTAAGATTATACCTGTATTGCACCACCTTTGCTTTCTTTTGCCACTCACTCTACTTCTATTTGTAAATATTTATCATTTGGGTACCTGTTCTGAACCCCTCATCCCACACCAAAACACTCCAAGCCAAAGATACTTTATGGAATTTATTCACAGACAGACAGGTCCTTGGCAGCAAACCAACAGATAAGCCGGGGCAGCAATCCAGCCAAGCTCACAGTACTGTTCATCAAACATTAGTTAATGCGTTGACTTCTGCAAAAAGGGCGTGTGCACAAGCCATCCTTTTACTGTCTGGAGAGGAGCCTAATGACCACCAGCTGAGTGCAATTACCTCCTGTAACTGCACAACTGTTCCTGACGCCTATTAGCTCTTTGGTGCCGGGCAGCCAGGAACAACTCACTGTTGGCGTCCGGATCACTCTCCCTTGTCTCCTCTACACTGGTCCAAGGCTCAGGCGCTTCCAGGGTCCTCCACATCCTCCAGAGCCAACTCATAGGGCCCCTCGCTGTCGGAGTCTGGTGGCAGCTCCAACGGCTCCTGCTGGGCCACAACAGGTACCTTAGAACAGTGGTCACCAATTGGTGGTCCACGAGAAAATTTTGGTGGTCCGCAGAAAAATTATTTGCATTTTTTTCTATTGCACGAAATCAGGGGTCCTCAAACTATGGCCCCTGGGCTGGATACGTGCAATGAATGCTTGCATGGCTGGAGAAAGTCACCCCCTTCGGGGTCTTTTTGTGTGGATCTGAACAGGGCAGAAATTCTGACTTGGGGTCTGCTTCAGCCTCCTGGTGTGGGGCTTTGGGCGAAGGTTGGAGGGAAGTGCTGCTGGTGGCAAAGAGCCAGAGGGCCTCGTTTCAGTGGGACTGCATCATGACCTGGAACTGGCTGACCATCTCAGCCCAGTGAGCCTCCAGGGCTGGCACCTGGCCTTGCACTCCCGCAGATCTGCTTGGAAAATCTATGCTCGTAGTCTTCGTGAGATGCTTCTGCTGAGCCTCCTTCTCAGATCCAATTTGAACTGAGCCAGCTGTTTTGCCAACTCTTTCTCGTGGTGGTTGCTTAGCTCCAACAACTGCTTCCTGTTGGGGCCCCAAGGAGCCTGGGCGGGCAGGCGAGGAGTGGCTGGGAGGGGAGGGGCGAGTAGAAGCTGGTGAGGTGCCCCTTGACCTGAGTGACATCAAGTTGGACACAGCCACCCAGTCACATGACCACCTAGCCACGCCCATCCAGCCAGTCATTAGGCAGATGATATTAATGGTCCACAGGATTTAAAATTATGGATTTAGTGGTCCCTGAGGTCCAAAAGATTGGTGACCCCTGCCTTAGAGTCAGTCTTTACTTGGCAAGATTTTGGAAATGGTTTCATTGCCTGCTTCCTAGAGCGAAGAGTGACTGGTCCAAGGTCACCAATTGGCTGTGTGCCTAAGATGGGGCTAGAACTCAACAATCTCCAGTTTCCAGCCTGATGCCTTAACCACTACACCAAACTGTCCCTCAATACCTTTACGAAGAGCAATTAAAAAGTCCTGCAGAAATCACCAGGCAGAATGTTACAAATAACTGGGGATGAGAAAACCCAAGAATATTCAAGAATGTGATCGGACACAAGGCAAGAGATTTAACCAGTATGAATATGGAAATTGCAGACTGAACACATTGGACTTGTACATTGTTTAGGTCACATATTGTCCAGGTCACATATTATGTAAATAATCACGTGATATTAATATCATGGAAAATAACAATGGTTTATCAACCACAAAGGAGATTGGGATCAGTGATGGATTTCTGGCAGATGCTATTAAATGTACTGCTTTAGGATAGCTATGAGATTAAAATTAATGCGAAACAGAAGGTTATATGCTTCCCATGCCCCAATCCTGGTACCAGTGATTAGAAGATGTACAAATTCTATAATTGTACTGAAGCAATAGATGGAAACTAATCAAGAACCCACCAACTAAGGAGAAATTTCCCGACAATTAGAACAATCGATCAATGGAAACACTTGCCTCCAGATGTTGTGGATGCTCCACCACTGGAGGTTCTTACGAAGAGATTGGACAACCATTTGTCTAAAATTGTATAGGGTTTCCTGCCTCAGCAGTGGGTTGGACTAGAAGACCTCCCAGGTCCCTTCCAACTCTGTTATTCTGAGCTATGTTACTTATAATGGAGCTGGATAGATGGCAGTAAAAGCAAGAATAATGATACATTATAATTTGTAGGAAATGCATAAGGAAAAAAAAAATTAAAATGCTCTAAATACATATTTCAAAGCCTAAACAGGAACTATTTTGTGAATCAAATGAAGTGAATAAAATGAAAGTTAATGCTCAAATAACTGAAAACATTTTGTGCAGTCCTGTACTTTCCATCTGCAAACCATCTCAATTATTTCTTGGCACACAGCATCTGTCCTCTACCTCACATGCTGAGTCAGCATCAGGCTTTGATAGGTGTGCTAAAAATGCTTCATCAGTAGAATGTAGCCTTGGCCAAATATATTGGGAGGGAAAACCCAAAGAGATAGCAAAAAATGAGAAAGAGCTTTGAAAATTAATCTAGCTATCTACGGAAACCAAAGACAATACCCAAGGCAAGCCAATTACAAGAAAGATAAGCTGTGCAGCTTTTTAGCTGATCTACTGAATTAAAAAGAAAAAAACCCTGCAAGGTAGAATTTCTCATATTAAAAAAAAAATTATATACAATCTGTATGTCTTTAGATGCCACTGCTAATAGTTCTCTGCTCCTCTGAGTGCTATTTTTCTCTTTTTTGCAATGATTTTAAGGAACAAAAAGGGTCCACATGGGGAAAATGAGGCTTGGAAGGATCCCTGCAGCCTGAAACAGCTGGTTATTGGGAGGCCCCTGCTGAAATTCAAAGCGAAACTTGTTGTAGGAGGCAAATTGCTGGGAGGCAGAGGCAGATTTTTTTTCCTTGTGCTAATCAGGCTGTTTGTTGTTTGCTTCAAGGAGCTAAGTCAATAAGTATAAATGCCTATAGAATGTTCAAATTATTAGACTTATTTTTTTAAGACTGTGTTATTATTGTTCTACAACTTAACAAAATGAAGCTTTTTAAAATAAATGCTTGATATGAAGAGGCACAGTGCTATTGTATCTTCTTTTAAATAGCAGAGAATAACTATACTTCCAGAAAGCACATCCATTTTAACAGCATCTGTACAAGTATAGTCTGAAATGTAACACCACAAACAATGTATATCATCCGTGCTGTTTGCTGTTTGTTGCAAGGAGGCAAATTGCTGGGAGGCAGAGGCAGATTTTTTCTCTTTGCTTTCCTCCCCAAAAGCTAGGTGCATCTTATACTTCGGAGTATCTTATACTCTGAAAAATATGGTAGTTTTAAAAAAAGATCCAAAAATTGAGCTCATTTGGGTCCTTGTTTCATCTACTTTTTATAAAAGAATTTACTCAATCCTGCATGTGTGCTACACATCTTCGAGTATCTTATTTCTTTCTTACTGGTTGGCTGATCCAGATTTGGTAGCAAATTGTAAACTAAGCCATAATAATATCTCAGGGGTTACCACAAAGAATAGGGAGTCAAACTATTCTCTAAGGCACCTGAGGGTAAAACAAGAAGCAATGGGTGGAAACTAATCAAGGAGAGAAGCAACTTAGAACTGAGGAGAAATTTCCTGACAGTTAGAACAATTAATCAGTGGAACAACTTGCCCCCAGATGTTGTGAATGCCCCAACACTGAAAGTCCTTAAGAAGATATTGGATAGCCATTTGTCTGGAACAGTATAGGGTTTCCTGCCTAGGTTGGACTAGAAGACCTCCAAGGTCCCTTCCAACTCTGCTATTGTATTGTAATGTTCCGTTTGGTTTGTCAAGCAAACCACACCGTGCTAGGGGTTCAGATCATCATATCAAGCCCTACGCTTATAATTTAGTGTAATGTATGAACCCTGTTCCAGAATGAGTTGGAAGGGACCTTGGAGGTCTTTTAGTCCAACAATGGAATTGTGGTAGGCCCGGCTTAATAAAGAGAAATTTAAAAGAAATTTACAGGTGACTTTCAACTGAGTTGGATTCCCAGATGATGACATCATTGAGTTTTCACAATGATGCTATTGCATTAGTTGCAAACCTTCTCAAATTGGTCAAACCTTGGCAGAAGTTTTCTATTATATTACAAACTAATTTCTGCAATTCATACCGTCAAGGCTCTACGAGTTTCAACTGGTAAAATTTGGCAGCTGGTCTGTTAACCAATGCAAGATATTCAGAGAGCTTTACACTCCAATGTTGGGAAACCTGCTTTTGTCACCAGCATTTTTAATACACATTTATAGCCTTGGATTGAAGCTCTAAAGCCACAAATGACAGAAAACTATTTGAATAAGGTCCACCCAACTCAATAATGAATCTGAGCAGTCCTTGAAGAAGAGATCAACAATGCTTTTATTTTCAGTGCCCAAAGCATTTTCTCCTGAAGTCTTCTTCCAAACAAAAATAATCAGGGCTCCAGGGCAGGGTATGCCTCATAAAAGTACAGGTACAGATAATGACATTTAAGTTCACATCTTGGAAAAGCTGACATTACAGATTCATGCCCATGCATGCCTATGATCATAAATGCACTTTTTCTCTTCAGACTATAAACCACTGTATTATCAGATGTCTTTCTAAATTATCCTTACAGTAATTAATATCTAAGTGACAAAATGGATACTGCAGTGCAGTGGTTAGAATGCAGAATTGCAGGCTAAACTCTGCCGACTGCCAGGAGTTCGATCCTGACGGGGTCACGGTTGACTCAACCTTCCATCCTTCCAAGATCAGTAAAATGAGGACCCAGATTGTTAGGGGGCGATATGCTGACTCTGTAAACTATTCAGAGAGGGCTATAGAGCATTGTGACGTGGTATATAAGCCTACGTGCTATTGCTATGTAGATAGTGAGTCTTTAGATGTTCAGCAATCTGTGTGAAGTGTTGCTGGCAAAGTCTTTTGGATATCAGGTGATATTTGAAATTGGCTGAAACTGATCTTTATGGATCAATACTGCACACTGGGTTTATGCTTCTCAGCCTGTTAAATAAGTATTAGGAATTCACTGTGAAATAAGTACTAGGAATGGAATGGGACTGAAATATCTAAGATGTTTTTCTGTTAGCTACAAATCTCATGCCATTGTGTGAAAAAGTATCATGCAAAAGCTACAGATATTCTCATATTCCCAAAATGAATGAATGAACAACAGTGTGTGTGTGTGTGTGTGTTTGTGTATCCGTGTGGGTTCTTTCCTAAGGTTGAGACAAAGTGAACAACTGAATGTCACTCAGTTGGCCTCATATCCAACGTAGGATTAGAATTCACACTCTCCCAGTTAATTTTGTACTGGATGTAGAAAGCAACAATTTCATCCTATATAAGAATAAATATGCATGACATCAAACATACAAAATATAGAATACCAGTATGGATGGCAAAACTCGAGATGCACTTGTAGTAAGCTATCTATTATCTTTTTCTCTCTCAAGCCTCCGCTCGACTATGAATAGATATTATTAAGAAGAAAACTAGCATACTCAGGGGGAAATGCCATTTTAAACATGGAATTATAACCTGGAATTCTGAAGGATACTGAATGAAAGGCATTCCTGCCTTTCATTAGGGCAACAGGAAATCTTCCAATGCAAATAGTTTGTGCACTCGTACAGAGATGTTTTAATATAGATTTTTGCATGCCAAACAGTTTGTTAAGAAGGCACTTAAGCTGTAAAGCTGCTGTTGACATAGAACAAAAGATACGAAGATTGATTCCTAAGAGCTCAGTTGTACATTTTGTAGGGAAAATAAAAGGCATTATAAAAATATATGTTTTAAAATCTGACAGCTACAATGAGTTGATTATCGTATTTTTCGGAATATAAGATGCACCTTTTTCCCTCAAAAAAGAGGCTGAAAATCTGGGTGTGTCTTATACACTGAATATAGCATTTTTTTGCCTCCCAAAACCCCACCCCCTTTACCAAAATGGCTGTGCATACCCTTTAGGAGTCTTGCAGAGTGCTCCTGGGGGCTGGGGAGGGAAGAAATGAGTTTTGCTCATTTTTGCTCCCCAGCCTCCAGGAGCACTCTATAAGCCTTCTAAAGGCTATGTGTGCACCTTTTTTTGACAAAAAAACGTGCGTATTTTTCCAAAAAATGGGCCTTTTTTTTTGCTCGTTTGGGGGAGGGGCCACGCCCAGGAGCACTCTACAACCCTCCTAAAAGCTATTCATGCCCTTTTTAAAAAAAAAAAAAAAAAACAGGCCCGTTTTTGGGAGGTCTGCAGAATGCAAAAACTTTTTTTTAAAAAATTGCCTCTTCAAAGCCTTGATGCGTCTTATACTCCGGTGTGTCTTATACTCTGAAAAATATGGTATGTTCTTATAAATGTTGATCAAAAGCAAATAGGAGAAATGATGTTCAGTTGACTAGACTACAACTACAGTATTTCAATATCCAAATCTATACTTGAAGATTGAGGGTATGCAAAACGTTTACTCTGGAACCATTTCAAGTGTATAACTTCAAGAAATCTCCCATTTTGCATGTAAAACTGACATTCTGAGTGCAAAATAGGCAGTTGGAAAAGTTCTAAGCTCAAAATGGAGATCTTTTTGGGGTCGGGGGATGTTTGCAACATTCTCGCTTCCAACCTGAATCCTAAACATTTAATGCTGGCAATTTTTCACTTTTGTGCTCAAAAACAAGATGCTTCCCAAAGGTCCATGCTGGTTTTGCAACCTCATTATTGGAAGATCTCACAGGTATCTTATCCTGTGCTGTGCTTCTAACCAAGCCATAGTTATTCCACAGGAAATACAATATATTTTACAACCATAGCACCAGTGATCTTAGTGAAACTGACACCTCATGTGGTGTGCAAATAAAAACAAATAACTTTTAAGTGAAAGAGGAGTTTGTAAAAATATATATATACAACGTTCTTGTCCAAAACCGACAGTTCTACTGTGGCTTTCAAGACTGGAAAAGGCTACCTACCGATATAGTGAGTAATCATCTGAAATTCGGCTCAACGTTTTTCAGGCGAGCAAGAAATTTCATTGAGTAACAACTACACACCCCAGTCAGTTTGTTTCAAGCTTTAGCTATGTTCAGTTAGTGCTTCCTTCCTTCCTTCTACTGGGTGGTGTCATATCCTTAGGTTTAGTTTCTTTTTAGAAAAAGGGAAATAAATCACACTAAGAGGCCAGGGCTGCAATCCTAGGAAGAAGTTTCTTTCTAGAGTATGGAGATAGATAGATTAGATAGATTAGATAGATTAGATAGATAGATAGATAGATAGATAGATAGATAGATAGATAGATAGATAGATAGATAGATAGGCAGGCAGGCAGGCAGGCAGGCAGGCAGGCAGGCAGGCAGGCAGGCAGGCAGGCAGACAGACAGACAGACAGACAGACAGACAGACAGATGAATAGATAGAACAGAGATTAGATAGATAGATAGATAGATAGATAGATAGATAGATAGATAGAGATAGATAGATAGATTAGATAGATAAAATAGATTAGATAGATGATAGATAGATTACAAGATAGAATGATGGATGGATGGATGGATGGATGGATGGATGGATGGATGATTGCTAGATAGAATGATAGATGGATGGATGGATGGATAGATAGATGATTGCTAGATAGAATGATAGATGGGTGGATGGATAGATACATGATTGCTAGATAGAATGATAGACAAGATAGAATGATAGATGATAGATAGATAGATAGAAATAAAAGAAAGAAAGAAAGAAAGAAAGAAAGAAAGAAAGAAAGAAAGAAAGAAAGAAAGAAAGAAAGGCAGACAGATGATTTGAAAAAGCACCTTTGCCATGTCCTGGATGACTGAGAATCTCCATAGACATTAATCCAGGAAAGAAGCTCTCTAAGCAATGGGTTTTCTATGCTCAATTGTATCATTTGGTTGTCTTTTTTTACACCTCTCAAAAAACCATTTGGAATTCTGACATATAAAGAAAAGAGTGGGCTCACTTGACAAGAATAACAATTAAATACAATTTAAAAAAATACTGCTAAAGGGAAAATAACTGAAACTACAATTTTATTGTAGGACTGTAAGGATTCTATTCATAAGATAGGCTGAGCGCCAAAGAATGGAGGCCTTTGAACTATGGTGCTGAAGAAGACTCCTGCGAGTCCCTTGGACCGCAAGGCGATCCAACCGGTCAGTCCTAGAGGAGATCAACCCTGACTGCTCTTTAGAAGGCCAGATCCTGAAGAGGAAACTCAAGTACTTTGGCCACCTAATGAGAAGAAAGGACTCACTGGAGAAGAGCCTAATGCTGGGAAAGATTGAGGGCAAAAGAAGGAGGGGACGGCAGAGAATGAGGTGGCTGGATGGAGACACCAAAGCAGTAGGCATGAGCTTAAATGGAACTCCAGAGGATGGTAGAGGGCAGGAAGGTCTGGAGGAACGTTGTCCATGGGGTCACGATGGGTCGGACACGACTTCACAACTAACAACAAGGATTCTATATTTCAAAATAAATGCAAACATTTTTGACCAAGTATGTTTACACAAGTTCAAAAAGCACACCCAGATTATTTTACTTTACCTATATTATTGTGTTTTTAATATAAACAGAGAGAAATCTAAAACCTCACAGCCACTGAAATCCTAAATTTTGAAGAAAAGATAGCACAATGTTCCCTCACTGCAACAGAACTCCAAAGCTATTTTGGTTGCATGTTCTTACCTGAAAGTGGCTCTCCAATTAAAACTAAGTCCTTTTTAAGAAACAAGGATCTGCAGAATCTACAGTCATAAGATCCAGCACCGGTCATCAAAACAGCATCTCCAGATGACCAGGCATTTCCACTGATGGACAAAGCTGTCAAAAAGCACGTAGCCCTTACAGTAAAACGGAACCATTGTCTTTAGCACACAGCGGATTATTCAAACCTTGGGATAAGCAGGATCATGTTCCACTTGTGAACTCCTAAAAGCAACTTTCTGGACATTACAAATAGTCCTCGGGTTATGACAGCAATGGGGAAAAGAATTCTTGCCACTAAGTGATGCATTGTAAAGCATAACACCATACGACCAGATCACTTAACGATGGCATCATTCTATCTTGTAATTTACCTATCATCTATCTAATCTATTTTATCTATCTAATCTCTCTATCTCTCTATCTCTCTATCTATCTATCTATCTATCTCAGTGATCATGTGATTACAGCTCCTTTGATGTTATAATCATTGTCATGCATCCAAGTACCCAGGTCATGATAGTATGACTGTGGGGTTGCAAAGGCTGAAATTTCAAGGACTGGTCCTTGTTCTGACCGCCCTTCATATGGTAGTCACAGCAACACAAGGTTACTATTAGCCACGCTTTATTCACAGTAATTACAGACAAGACTTTGGCAGCAACCCAGACTCCCACAGATAAGAGATACACACAAGAGCTTCTCCAACTTTTGCAGGTTGTGTCCTGCAAAAGG
Organism: Thamnophis elegans; assembly: GCF_009769535.1. Classification (NCBI taxonomy): domain Eukaryota; kingdom Metazoa; phylum Chordata; class Lepidosauria; order Squamata; family Natricidae; genus Thamnophis; species Thamnophis elegans. The sequence goes on from NC_045548.1 coordinate 70,115,748, forward strand.
TCTCCTCCCAAAGTCTCTTCTTATATACTCTCTTGGGAGGAGCCAAATCACAACCACCTGGGCCTGATTATCTCCTATGTCTCCGTAATTGCTGCCTGCGCTTCTCCACCCTTCTCTGCCTGGTGTCCGGGACCAACTCCCTTTGCTCCTCCCCGCTGCTCCAGGGCCTGAATCAGGGACAAACTCCCTTTGGCTTTCACCACTGCTCCATGCCTCAGGCACCTCTGGTGGCCAACCAGCCTCTCTGGTCACTGCTCGGAGTCTGAACCCTGCCCAGGGTCCTCCACATCTTCCAGAGCCGACTCATAGGGTCCCTCGCTATCCGAGTCTGTCGGCAGCTCCAACGGCTCCTGCTGGGCCATAACAGGTCCTTATGTCCATTTTTTCAGCACTTCCGTAACTTTGAACAGTCACTAAATGAATGGACATAACCCAAGGACTACATATTACAGTGATGGGATACAGAATGCTAACTTAAGATGAGTTTTGTTCTTTTGAATCAATAAGACTACACACTACTCATATTTCCCCAATTTTTGAAATTTGATCCCCCCCCCAAAAAAACCTATAGTCTAAATATGATCATGTAGGACTATATTTATCAGTGTCTTAAGTTATACAGCAAGTATACTGTGGGCGTGGCAGGGCAAGGATACTGCAAAATCCCCATTCCCTCCCAATCAGCTGGGACTCGGGAGGCAGAGAATAGATGGGGGTGAGGTCAGCCAGAGGTGGTATTTAGTAGTTCTCCGAAATACTCAAAATTTCTGCTACTGGTTCTCCAGAACTGGTCAGAACCTGCTGAATACCACCTCTGGCAAGGATACTGTAAAATCCCCATTCCCTCACCACTCCAGGGGAAGGATACTACAAAATCCCCATTCCCTCCCTATCAGCTGGGACTCGGGAGGCAGGGAATAGATGGGAGCGGGGCCAGTTAGAGGTGGTATTTAGCAGTTCTCTGAACTACTCAAAATTTCCACTACCGGTTCTCCAGAATGGAACCCTTTATAAATGTCGTTCTTCTTCATTAGTTGCATCCCTATATTTAGGATGTTTTTCCTACCAATCTCATTAACAAGGCAATACCATGTCCCAGTTCCTATTTGATAAATATAGCCTTTAATACCGGTTTTTTTTTTCTTCAACTGCCAACTGCCTACGCTTGCTTCAAACCCACAGGAGGGACAGCAAACCTTTCAGAAACAGATTCCTGCCCTTACTTCAACTGAAATCTTCTATGGGTATCACAGTCAGCTAGCAGTGGGAATGGGTGGGAAGCAATCCCTGGTGAACATGGGAGGTCTGCCTTAATTTTGCAGTAAAAATTTGCTTCAGTTGGAAGGGGAAGAATTTAGGGATCCGGTTCTGTCCTTACGGAAGAAACTCTCTAGGTGATTTGTCTGTGGACATTCTCAATCATCCAGGTCATGGTTGTCCCAAAGGTGCTTTTTTTCAGGAGCAACTGGACTTTCTTGTTTTTTCTTTTGAAGAGGTTTCGCTTCTCATCCCAGAAGTTTCTTCAGCTCTGACAGGATAGGAATGGAAGGATTTACATTCCTTGCAAACAGCTGGTCATTTGCATCCTTTTAGAGGGTCACTGAAGCACTTGGAGGTTTATCTGTGTCCTCAGGGTCACCTGAGTGATGCTCTTGATTCCTGTAGTCTGCAATTTTTTCCCTTCTGGAAATCCATTCCCACTCCCACACCATTCAAAAGGTGTTCATCGCAAATTGGATAGCTAAAAGTCTGTAGAGATTCTCAGCCATCCAGGTCATGGTTTTCCCAAAGGGGCTTCATCAGGAGGCAACCAGATTTTCTTGTTTTCTCTTTTGAAGATGTTTCACTTCTCATCCAAGAAGCTTCTTCAGCTCTGACAGGATAGGAATGGAAGGATTTATCTTCCTTGCAGACAGCTGGCCATTTGCATCCCTTTAGAGAGTCATTGAGGCCACTTGGAGGTTTATCTCGGTTGCAGCTCCGACGCTTTGGAACGATCTCCCCGTGGAGATTCGCACCCTCACCACCGTCCAGACCTTCCGCACAGCCCTCAAGATCTGGCTATCCCGTCAGGCCTGGGGATAAGATCCTAATCTCGCCCCGCCCGAATGTCGAATGAATGTTGTGTTTTATTGGTTATTTTCCTTTATTCACATTTTTTTTTTGTGTCCTGTCTTACACTCCCCTCCTATGAAATGTAAGCCGCCCTGAGTCCCCTTAGGGAAAAGGGAGGCCTATAAATGTCAATAAAATGCTAAATGCTAAAATGTTATCTGTGACTTCAGGGTCACCTGAGTGGTGCTCCTGGTCCTGTAGTCATTTTTCTCTCTCTGGAAATCTATTTCTTATGGTCCCACACCATTCCAAGGGTGTCCATCCCAAATTGTATAGCTAAATGTCTGTGGAGATTCTCAGTCATCCAGGTCATAGCAATAGCAATAGCAGTTAGACTTATATACCGCTTCATAGGCCTTTCAGGCCTCTCTAAGCGGTTCACAGAGTCAGCATATTGCCCCCAACAATCTGGGTCCTCATTTTACCCACCTCGGAAGGATGGAAGGCTGAGTCAACCCTGAGCCGTTGAGATTTGAACCGCTGAACTGCTGATCTAGCAGTAGCCTGCAGTGCTGCATTTAACCACTGCGCCACCTCGGCTCTTGAGGTGAGGATGAGAAGGGAAACCTCCTCAAAAGGAAAAAAAAAAACCCAAGAAAGTCCAGTTGCCTCTTGAAAAAAGCAGCCAGTGATTTCCAAATCCATTCCAATCTCCACTTCCCAAGAGCTATTTCACTCTGACTCAGCAAAGCCTTCTATGTATACAGGAAGCTTCCTCAGAAGCAGCCACTTCTCTTATTTCCTAAACAAATCACTCAGCTCCCTCCACAAGCACAGAGGAAATGCCAAAAACTGGACTTGGCAATTTTTGCCTTCAAAAAAATGTGCTGTGCTACTGAACCGGGAGCAACCTAAATACCGTATCAGCACTGAGGCAGATTAAATTTTTGCAAGCTCAAGGAAGTTCACAGACGAAAAAAGATTATTATCAACCACAGGTACCATGTTTCCCCTAAATTAAGACAGGCTCTTATTTCCTTTTGACCCCCAAAATAAATGCTTGGCCTTATTTTTGTGGAGATCTTATTATTTTTGAGGTGCAGGAGGCGGTGAGTGTGGTCACCTCATGGCTGCTGCTGTGTTGCGCGCATCGCTGGGCCTACTGCTCTTTTTGTGGCGGCCATTAGCATGAGGGAAGGAGCCCGGAGGCTAGGGTTGCGGAAGCAGCCGTTAGGTAAGAGCGTGTGGGGTACATAGGGCATGTTCCCCCCTCCCTTCCCCCCTCTGGCCTCACCTCACCTCATGTTGTTTGCACGGCAACCAATCAGAGGAAATGGCGGGGACCGGCTACAGATGCATTTAAATATTTTCGAGGGCTTATTTTTGGAGGACGGCTTGTTTTAGTGTAGGCACTCAAAAGCCTGATTGGGCTTATTATCCAGGGAGGTCTTATTTTGGGGAAAACAGGGAAGCCCTCAATGTACAAAGTTTCTATTGCTCAGCAAGACATTTCTTAAGTGAATTTTGCCCCATTTTGCAACTTTTCTTGCCACAAGTTGCTACATGAATCTCTGTGGTCATTAAGGCAGTAACATACTTTTTAAGTGAATTTGGCTTCCCTATTGACTTTGCTTGTCGGAAGGTCGCAAAAATGGATCACATGATCCAGGAATACTATGACTGAGTTAATTGCCAAGTGTCTGAATTTTGAGATACCGCAATGGTTGTAAGCAGGGGTGGGTTCCGGTAGCCACTACTGCTAGTTCGCGTGTGGGCACATGTGTGCATGCGCAATGCAATAACTGTTCTGTGCATACACATAAGTGAAAAAGAAGATGGCGGTGCCTATGGTGCCGGCCGAAGAACCAGTTTGGGGGCGTGGCAGGCCTGGGTCGCTGCCAGTTCCAGCGACCCAAGCCGCCAAACCACTACCGGTTCAGCCGAACCACTCCAAACCGATAGGAACCAACCACTGGTTGTAAGCGTGAAAAACAATCATAAGTCACTTCTTTTAGTGCCTTTGTAACGGTCAATGAATGAACGGTTGTAAGTAGAGGACTTCCTATATTTTTAATGTTTTCTCTCTGATAGGAATCCTGATGGTATATTTGAGCATCAGCTTGAGCCTGATAATGTGCTCTGAAGGTTGTCCCTGTGATTCCCAAGAATTTTTTTGTAGGAAAAAAAACACATATAAAGTTATGGAAATCAGCAATCGCAAAGGAATTCTGCAACATCACCTGGAATCTATACGGATGCAGGTATTTGACTGAAGGCCATCCTTAACTTACAACAAGGGTGTCAAACTCAAGGCTGCTTAGGTCAGGCCCGCGGGACCACCCTGGAAACAGCGGATGACCGCCCCACGGTACCTTTGATCCATTTTCACTGGCAGGGTTGCAAGAACCCGTCACAGACTAAAACAGAGCTCGGGAGCCTGTTTTTGCTGGTAGAGCATTTGGGCCACTAGAGGCACCCCCAACAAGTGTGACATCGAGTTGGCCACGCCCATCCTGGCCACTTGAAATCAAACACAACCATGATGTGGCCCTCAATGAAATAGAGTTTGACACCCCTGCCTTACAAGAATATAAAAACACCTGCCACCTTTGTTGTGCTTTTGTCTTGACCCACATAAAATTAAGCTGTATTTGGAAGCCACACAAAAGACTCCCTTTGCCATGTGTCCAGATTGAAACTGATGTGTGCAATTTTAAGACCTCTGGCTCCTTCCAGTTGTTTGCAATGCAAAATACAGCAGCAAGGAAGGAGGCGCAAGACAAGAACAGCTCCGCTCACTTCAGCTATTATCCCAGAGATGTTTCACAACCCAACTGGGATGGTAACATTTCAAGAGGAACCTGTACAATTACCGTATTTTTCGGAGTATAAAACACACCAGAGTATAAGACGCAGCAAGGTTTTGAAGAGGGTTTTTTTTCTAAAAAAAAAAGTTTTGCACTCTGTAAACCTCTCAAAAACAGCCCGTTTTTCATGAAAACGCCCCCCCCCAAAAGACATGAATACCCTTTAGGGAGCTTGCAGACTGCTGGGGGGGGCACAAAAACAAGTTAAAATGGCCCATTTTTCGTGAAAACAGGCCCGTTTTTCATAAAAAAAACTGCCTTTAGGAAACTTATAGAGTGCTCCTGGGGGCTGGGAGGGAGGGAAACTGAGCAAAAAATGGGCCAGTTTTTGCTCATTTTTGACCTCCACAGCCCCCAGGAGCTCTCTGAAAGCCTCCTACAAGCTATGCATGGCCATTTTGGTGAAGGAGGCGGGGCTTTGGGAGGCAAAAAAAAGCTGTATTCAGTGTATAAGATGCACACAGATTTTCAGAAAAAGGTGCGTCTTATGCTCTGAAAAATACGGTAAGTTAAGAAGGAGACAGCATTATTAGTTCTGTTTGAGATGCAAATAGCCCTCGACGTACATTTTGCTTTGTGACTGTTCAAAGTTGCGACAGCACTGGGAAAAGTGACTCACAACCGTTTTTGAAGCTTACAACCATTGCAGCATCCCCATGGTCACGGGATCAAAGTCGGATGCTTGGCAACTGGTTCATATTTGTGACGGTTGCAGTGTCCCGGGAGTCATCTTTTCCAACCTTCTGGCAAGTAAAGTCAGTGGGAAAATCAGGTTCCCTTAACAAGCGGGTTGCTAACTTAACAACTGCATTGATTTATTTAACAGCTGTCATAAAATGGAGCTACCCCCACTTAACAACTGTCTGGCTTAGTAACAGAAATGGTGGGCTCAATTGTGATTGTAAGGTGAGGACTACCTATATTAGGCCCTTTATATAATTTTGCTAGGTTGAGACATGGCTTCCATGATATGACTTAGCACCAGGTTTTTAACAAAGCTCAAGTTAACTTACGTATGAATTAGACCCTGGGATATGATCCCATAAGCCTGGGGGGGAGGGGGGGAGAAATCTGTATGCTAAGATTGTTAAGGCATATAAGAGTTGCAAATCTAGGCAGCAAATAAATACTGTGGGATTGAATAAATACATTTCTTATCCAGTCATATAGGAATAAAAGAGTCACAGTAACCAATGTACAGTCAAAACTTTCCTAATTCCTGTAAGAATTGCAAAGATTTATAATTCAAGTTGAAGATGCTTCTAATAGTATTCTGTTAGTTGCAAAATTGTGCCTGACCCATCGCGACCCCATGGACAACGTTCCTCCAGGCCTTCCTGTCCTCTACCATCCTCTGGAGTCCATTTAAGCTCACGCCAACTGCTTCGGTGACTCCATCCATCACCTCATTCTCTGCCGTCCCCTCCTTCTTTTGCCCTCAATCGTTCCCAGCATTAGACTATTTTCCAGTGAGACCTTCCTTCTCATTAGGTGGCCAAAGTACTTGAGTTTCCTCTTCAGGATCTGGCCTTCTAAAGAGCAGTCAGGGTTGATCTCCTCTAGGATTGACCGGTTGGATCGCCTTACGGTCCAAGGGACTTGCAGGAGTCTTCTCCAGCACCATAGTTCAAAGGCCTCCATTCTTTGGTGCTCAGCCTTCCTTATGGTCCAAAAGTATTAGATTAAAAATTCTAAAATCAGATTCTAAAAGCCCCACATTAATTAATATATTAATTCAGCAACTTTTGTGGGTCATAGGGCACATTAGACAGATGGAATGAATAGGACCCTGAGAAAGGTATATGCACATCCTCCCACAGTGAGTGTGAAAACTGTGGTAGTAAATCATGGGTTTGGCAGGAAATACAATGCAGGAAGTAGACGGTTACTTACTGAAGATGTCTACCACCAGTGAATGTTAAATGCAATACACACACACAAAAGTATGTGTGTATGCAATTGTAGCTGATTAACAGATGCAGTGTTTGCATTTAAAATTTGGTCTCAGGAACATACTTAAACAATAGTTTCCCCTTAGCAACAACTGGCATCAATAATTTGGTCTTTAAATGAAGCACGCAACTGTGTTATGGATCTTATTTCAGCATTCTCTTTATCTTATAGATCTGCAAAGGTCCCAAATGCCAGGGCTGCTTGTAAAGTTAAAGTTTTCCAGCACCATCCATAATGGCAAAATATTGCAGTCATTAAACAAGGACAATCTGTATTGCCAGATTGCACAGGACTTGGTCAATGACAATCACTCTGTCCTAACTGCTTAGTGGACTTCATTCTTGGGACTTACTCTTTTACTAGTCTGTCCGCTGACCAGACTTTAAACTGTTCCTAGCATAAATAACATTCTGATTTACAAATCTAGCTCATAGTTGAAAGCGTTTTTCAGAAAGCAAATTCAACATCACTGTGTAACTCACAAAGTCTTCAGAAATTGATCTGTGATAAAAATGAGAACTCTTAGCACAAATTCAAAGAAAGTTGAACAGAGCTTTCTACAAAGCCTACAATGGAGTTAGATAATTGCAATGCCTTGTATTCTAAAAGGAAAAGCACATTTTTTAGACAGAAAACAAGTTGCAAATACACACACACATATGCATACATAATGTACACACACTTACACACACACTCTCTCTCACACACACACCCTAGGATATTCAAAGGAAACTCACTACAAATTATACAGAATTTCCCCACCTGTGAAATTTAATGCAGAATAGGGATGCATTAGTGCAAAATAAAATAGACAGAACTAATTTTAAAATTGCTAAGAGAGCTGGTCTACACCTGTCAGGCATAGAAAAAATAAAATCCTCCTGCAGGGTATTTATAAAATAGTTTATTTATAATGACATTTACTGTATAAAAAAATATAACGCAGTTAGATCTTCACATTATTTTACTCACCTACTAGGTCAATATAATTTAAAAGGGGGAAAAAAGGAATATTACTGCTATTTACTAGTCATTATAAATTAAGCATGTTCCTGGGAATCATTAAAGCACCTGGAATAGCTATTCTAAATTGCATAATAGAAAAAAGTGGACTATATTAATTTCAATTAAAGGACGACTTGACAATAACAGTACTTCAGTCAGCTAATTTTTATGCATAAAGTGCCAAGGTCTCTGATGTTATACTGATTTTAGAGTAATCAGAATAATAATAGCAGTACACACATTTGGGGCCTTGTAAGCATGATATAATATTAAAGCCTTTCCATTATTTATTTTTTTAACCCAATCCTTCATTTGATATGCTTTTTCACAAAGAAAGAGGGAGAAAAATCCGAACGGTGAAAAGTGAATGAATGAATGGTATTAACCACATGATGGTATTAACAATTTGAAAGCAAAAATGTCAGATGTATGTGATATCAATTGTGCACCAAGCAGTGAAAAAGTCAAAGAAACGGAAGGACTCTCTGGAGAAGACCCTAATGTTGGGAAAGATGGAGGGCAAAAGAAGAACAGGACAACAGAGAAGGAGGTGGCTGGATGGAGTCACTGAAGCAGTCGGCGTCAGCTTAAATGGATTCCAAAAGATGGTAGAGGACAGGAAGGCCTGGAGGAACATTGTCCGCGGGGTCACGATGGGTCAGACACGACTTTGCAACTAATAACCCATAGAATAAATTAGTGCTACCAAGATTATGTACAATAGATCAAATAGGAAGACAGAAAAATGAAGCATTAAACCCTCCATGATTCACCTATAACTCAGTAACACCTAAATAAAAACCACCGCATTGTTAACTATCAACATTATGACCATGGAAGAAACATGAAAGGACTGCCACTCTGGAGCTGAGAAAATTCACTTTTGGAGTAAGTTCTATCAGCTTTATTTCCAAACCCATCGTGTTCAGTTACAGAACTGTACAAGAGAAAACTGAATCAATCCTTCTGGAACTTTGTGCCAAGAGTTTTTTAATTATACCTTGAGCCCACTTCAGGATTCTATTATCTCTGATAAGTTATTTCATATCTTGATGATGAAACCATTGAAGTGGGATCATAGGTCATCAACACGCAAATGACTCTCAGATTTCTCTTTCATCTTGAGGAAACAGCTGGGGCTCTATCTGCCCTGAGCCCAGTCTCTGGATGGAGTTGATGAGGACAAGTTGAGAAGCCATTATAAGCAAGCCAAGTCCATGGTGTCAACTGCTAAAATGAATGGCATTCAGATGAAACTGTGGAAGGGAAGGTCAGCGCCCACTGAAAAACCTTAACTGTGAGGAAGACTAATGGATCTAGTGCTCGCATCAATGGCTTCCAAGTTATTGTGCGCAGTTTAGTAATCTTTGTACAGTTAGACATGCTTTCATAACCTCCCACCTGTGTTTCTGCAATAGATCACATGAGGGAATGTCTTTAAATAAAGTCCAGAAATTACAGTTTGCCTAATAAAGTGTTGCAAGATTACTGCCTAGCATTGGGGCTTATGACCATATTACATCAGTTTTTAGCAACCATCTCAAGTTACAATGGCACTGAAAAAAAGGGACTTATGATCATTTTTCACACTTACGACTGTTGCAACATCCCCAGGGTCATGCGATTAAATTCTGGATGCTTGGCTACTGGTACATATTTATGACAGTTGCAGTGTCCTGTGTGTGGTGTGTGTGTGTGTGTGATCAAGTGTCATTTTTCTCACTGTGCGTTGGGAGTGAGTTAGGCACCTCATTTCTCATGAAGTACGTTTAGAGAGATGTAACTTACATTTTTCTCAAAATGTAACATCTAAAATCTACATGGTGTGTTATGAGCAACATAAATCTTTCCAAAGTTTAGCATATACGTGTTATTATATAAAATACAGGTGTTCCAAACAAAAAAAATAGACTCATATTCAAGAAATTGTAGGGGGAAAACTGATTAATACATGTTTAAATTGGGCACAAGTTAGACAATAAATGCATAGAGAACTAACATGAGCAGGAAACCCATGTAAAATTTACCACACAATCCGTTACACTGCAAATGCTTTTCTTAGAGGCATGTAAGAATAACAGGCATCCTTTCACTATCAGTATCCGACAAACAGATGTATATTGTCTCTAATATCCAATTATTATGAGTTTATTCCATGAAGATTTCTGTTGTTTTAGAGCCTCCAAAACTAGCAAATCTCATATCACGGGGTACTGTAATTGATGGAGGGATGAAGAAACAGATTGAGATATGAATTCTACATTCAAAATAAGATAAAGATAATTAGTATATTCAAGTCAGAGGTTTTAGGTATATTCTTCATCGGTCATTTCAGCAGAGTATTAATACTCAATGTGATATTGTATGGTGCATTAAATTGGACATATTTAAAATACTTGTATGAATAACAAGGCAAAAAGTAAGCATGACATGTGATACAGAAAACTAACATGCAACTTTAAGAAAATGGAGCAAATAGCCTTGAAACAAGACCAGAGATCTATACATGCAAAGAAAAATAAGGATGATATGTGGTATACAGAGGTCAGATCTGCAGAGGTTTGTATCTTATGCAAATGTACTCTCAGCTTGGTTCATGTGATGAGTTTATCCACAATGAACTCATTTTTCTGGCCACAAAGACTCAATTCACACAACACCCTAGGCTAAGATGGGGTTAGCTAATTTGCAAGATCTTATAGGTTCACAATCACTTGAAAATAAGTAAACATAGGAGTAGTGTTATCAACAATAAAGATTGGTTTAAAAAAGTGAAAGAACAGATGGGCAGAAATGACAATGTCCTGTAACAAAACTTAAAGCAAAACAAGAGTTCTCAATTGATGGGAGAAACTATGAAAGAATTAGAAAAAATGTGAACCACAACATGGCCTAAGAATTTGCAGAATGACAACTGCCTCAATCTGTAATATTCATTCATTCGATCAATTTGTACAGTCACCCATCCTGACTAATGATGCTGGGTGGCGAAGAAGTTAAAATAAATTAAAATAATTCCAACTGCAGATATAAACATTGAAATACACACCAGCCAAGAAAGATATAACAAACCACAATGGTTAATAGGCCAGGAGACAGACCTTTTGTACAAGATTACAAGACTACAGATTAACAGAGTTGGAAGGGACCTTGTAGGTCATCTAGTCCAACCCCCCAGAATTCAAAACGATGCTAGATAGTACCAGATGTCAGGGTTGGGACATGGAAGTAGGTTTTTAAGGCCTTATGAAAGTCCAGCAGGGTTATAATGAGTGAAGGTGAAGATATAACCTGGCCTTAAATTGCTTAGAACCAGGACTGTTCTAGGTAAAACCCATTACAGCAGTAGTCCTCGATTTATGACCACAATTGAGCCCATCATTTGTGTTGGTACCACATTTTCTTGACAAAGTTGTTAAGGGAATAGCTGCAGTTTTTCTTTTTTTCATATTTTATTTATTTTATTCATATTACTTTCCATCTCCACCAAACAGTGTGAGATCTGGGTACAATTATTTGAACAATCATAATCCACGCATTTGTTGTTATGTTCATCACAATAATATTAATAGTATAACTGTATATCAATATAATTACAACAACGCATAGTATCTTCATCATCAAATTTTCTCCACATTTAAATTTCCCTCTTTTTTATATCTCCCCCTATCTAACTTCTGTTTCTTTGGTCTAACCATTGATAAAATACATCTCACATCAGAAAATATTCGATTTCTTCTTTACCCTTAATAATGAGTATTAATCTGTCCATTTCTGCGCATTCTAATATGGCTAAGGAATGGCTGCGGTTGTTGAGTTAGTCACACAGTTATTAAGGGAATCTTACTTTTCCATTGACTTTGTCAGAAGGCCGCAAAAGGGGGAAATCGTGTTACCCCAGGATCCTGCCACCGTCATAAATGTGAGTCACTTGTCGAGCATTCGAATGTAAATCAGATGGGGGTGGTGCAATGGTCGTAAGTGGGAATAATGGTCATAAGTCGCTCTTTTCAGCGAGACTTTTGGTTAAGGGAGCGTCGCCTCACTGAACCACCTTTTCTTGCCAGAGTGGTCAAGGCAACCGCCTTGTTGTTCAATTAAGTTGTTGGTAAGGGTGTTGCTAATTTAAATGGCCGCCGTGATTCATTTAACAACCCTAGCAAGGAAGGCCGTACAATGGGGCAACATTCACTTAAATGTTTTGCCTAGTGGCAGAAATAATTGGGCTCCCTTGATTTTGTAAGTCAAGAACTATCTGTATAGTTTTCACCATGGGGTTGAAGGACTCTCTTAACGAATGTCTCACTTAGCAACCTAAACCCTGGGCACGGTCGCGGTCGTAAGTCGGGGACTACCCGTAAAAGGTGGAGGGGGCGCCAAGGGATTCAATTGGGTGGGGGGTGGGGGAGAGAAATGCATTGAAACCCACCCACCCACCCAGTTTTTGGGGAAGAGGCCAAGCGAGGCAACCACGAGGAGGAAGAGCAGCAAACAGAAACCACGTGGAAGGAAGAGAGCGGGGGGGAGGGAGGGGCCAAGGGGCGGTTTCCTAGGGAACCGCGCGTGAGGGGCTCGCGCCGAGGGGCGGGGCCGCAAGGCAGGGGAGGGGGCGGGGCCGGCCCATGTGCCGCGCGGGAGGGGCCGAGCGCCTCTTGAAGACGGGAGCCTGAGAGGAGGAGGAGGAGGGGGGGGTGAAAGCGCGCGCAGGGAAAAGCCTTTTTTTCCCCCCTTCCCTTTTAAAGCGAGGCCTCTCCCGCCCTCCGCCCTCGTATTTCCTCCAAGCGCCTACTCACCGCGCTGTTCCCTCCCTCCCCCGAAGCTTGAGGGGAGGGACTCAGGTGGGCAAAGCGGAGCCGCGCCGGAGCCGCCCGCACTGACCACGCAAGACGGGGTGTGTGTGTGTGTGTGTGTGTGTGGAGGAGGCGAGGACGGCCACCGCCGGGCGTGCGTGCGTCACGCGCGTGCGCGTCAACCAGCCGGATATATAAATATATATGTATATACCGGGAGGCGCAGCGCAGCTGCCCGCGGAGAGGATGGCGTGCGGCAGGGCGGTTGTGGCGGCGACTGTTCGAGACACTGCGCATGCGCCAGAGCCGGCAAAAAAAAAAAAAAAAAGGTGGGAGAGAGCGAGAGAGAGAGAGAGAAAAAAAAATCCGAGTTTCTCCTTGCCTCCCTCAGGGTGAGAAGTGGAGTCGGGCGGGCGCCAATAAAATAATAATAATAACACCACGGGGCTAAATCGCGTGCTTTGTAGTTCCCCGGGCTCTCGGGTGTGTTGAGCCGTTTCGGATCCAGGTGGAAAAGGGCAGAGGAATTTTTTTTTTTGGACCGCGGATCGGGTGGAGAGCCGGTCCCTTGAAAAAAACCAAGACTAAGTGGCAATTTTTGGTTAGGGGGGGTTCAGTTTGGAGGGGGCGAGTGTTATCAAACCTTGAAAACAGACCCTGTGAAAAGGGAGGACTCTGGAGAATCCTGGACCTGATCCATAGTTTGCTTTGACCATGGTTTGTTGAATAAATCATGGTTTGTTGAATCCTTATTTGCATGTATTGCCTATAGTGTGCAATAAGCATATAAACCAGAATTGGTAAGCCGGGGTGCAAATTGCCAACAGTTCCCAACCTAGAAACTATGGTAAATATAAGGGAAGGTGCAGGAAGGAAAACCAAAAGTAATGTATATAATTATGGGCTATCAGTCATGTTCAACTCCTTAACCTATTTCTTCAGATCTTCCAACAGTATCTAACATTTCATAAGGTTGCCAGATTTTGTCAGATTTCAAAATCAATGGGGCGACTTTTCCCAATTAAGTACCAAAGGCAGTGGGGCAGGATGGGACAGTGCAGAGGCACTTACGTCCACAGGTAGTCCTCAACTTATAGCAATAGCACTTAGACTTATATACCTCATAATGCTTTTACAACCCTCTCTAAGCAGCTTACAGAGTCAGCCTATTGCCCTCAACAATCTGGGTCCTCATTTTACCCACCTTGGAAGGCTGAGTCAGCCTTGAGCCTGGTGGGATTCGAACCGCCGAACTGCAGCTAGCAGTCAGCTGAAGTAGCCTGCAGTACTGCACTCTAACCGCTGCGCCCCCTTGGCTCATATTATGACCACAATGGAGCCCAGAATTTATGTTGCTGAGTGAGAAATACGTTTAAAGTGACTTTTGTCCCAATTTTATTACTTTCATGTTAAGTGAGTCGTAGTAGTTGTTAAATTAGTAACACGGTTGTTAAGTGAAACTGGCTTCCCAATGGACGTTGCTTGTCAGAAGGTCGCAGAAGGGGATCGCGGGACCATGGGATGCTGCAACCGTCGTAAAAGTGAGTCGGTTGTCAAGCTTCCGAATGTAAATCACATGACCATGGGATGTTGCAATGGTCATAAGTGTGAAAAATGGTCATAAGCTTTTTTTTTCAGTGCCATTGTAACTTCAAATGGTCACTAAATGAACTGTGATAAGTCGAGGACTACCTGAAGTAGGTTGGGTTCACTCCATTTATAAATAAAGATAGCCACCATTAAAACAACACCCAAAAAGAATTGGCTATTGCTTTAGGGAACAAAGTGGGTGGGTAATCCTCAACTTACAACCATAATTGAACCCAAACTTTCTGTTACTAAGTGAGATATTTCTTAAGTGGGTTTCTCACCCCATTTTACAACTTCACAATTGTTTACTTTGCTTGTCAGAAAGTCACAAACAAGACCCGGGGACGTTGCAACCATCACAAAAACTGTATTTTTCGGAGTATAAGACACTCCGGAGTATAAGATGCACCAAGATTTTGAAGAGGCAAATTTTTTAAAAAAGGTTTTGCACTTTGCAGAAATGCACTCCCCAAATGACCTTTTTGTCCGTCCCCCCCAAAAAAAGGCACGCATAGCCTTTAGGAGGCTTATAGAGTGCTCCTGGGGCTGTGGTGTGTGCATGATAAGGGAGGAGCGCTTGTGGCTTAGAGGTTAATATAACTGCCCAACATGTAAAAACAGCCCATTTTTTGCTCATTTCTGCCCTCCCCAGCACCCAGGAGCAGTCTGAAAGCCTCCTAAAGGCTATGCACGGCCATTTTGGTGAAGGGGGCGGGATTTCGGGTGGCAAAAAAGTACTGTATTCGGTGTATAAAACGCACCCAGATTTTCAGCCTCTTTTTTGAGGGAAAAAGGTGCGTCTTATACTCCGAAAAATTACGGTAATATGAGCCAGTGGCCAAACCGCCTGAATTTTGATCACATGACCATGGGGATATTGCAATGGTTGTAAGTTTGAAAAATGGCCATGTGGCTTTTTTCAGTGCCGTTGTAACTTCCAATGGTCACTAAATGAACTAGTGTAAGTCTGGGACCAGAGGTGGCATTCTACCAGTTCGGACCAGTTTACCCGAACCGGTAGCAGATATCGCGGGTGACCACGCCCACTCGCCCGGCTCTACAGTATCCCATTTAGGCCCTTTTTTCACCAAAAACGCATGCGCAGAAGCTGAGCGCATGCACGGAGTGGCACCTGTGAGCGAAGAGAGCACGCGTGCACACACGCTCACACTTGCAGACCAGTAGGGAAGAGAGGGGAGTAACACACCTGTCCGGAACTATCTTTATTCATTCAGCTCTATTCCATGGTGAGCAGCAGCTAATACCATATGGCTTCTTCCCTACAGGAAGGGCACAGCTATTTCCTCCTTCAATGGGTCCTTCGTTAACAGACCCTGGCCTGCAACAGTCTCTCCTTAGAGCTTAATCCGATTAGTATTGCAGACCCCGGTGGGGTTTTATTCTTCTGAATGGCACTGTCACAACATTGTTAGAAGCGCCAGAAGCAAGAGTCTCGGGTCAACTTCAGACTTGAGGTTCTCATCGGCCAGATGGCCACGCAGGTGGAGGCGGCGGGGAGGGGGGAACTGGGGTTGTCGCCCAACACGCCAGGAGGACTGTGAGTTTGAAAAGAACTTAAACAGAAAAGAGGATTTCTGAATCTTGGGATTTAAAAAAAAACAACCCGCCAAGCTTTAGATAGAGGCCATCAGCTGTTCTTCTGCATTGCCGGTACATTAATTCCACCCTACTGGATGATGGGCTTAGCCTTGGTTGCAGAGTGTTAAAAAAAATGATCAGGGACTCAAGAGGAAGACCCTCCCCCAAGCCAATGGGATCTTATCGCAGATCTCATGAAGGTGACTGTGCCTTTATTAAAAAGCCTAACTTCACAAACTATAAACAACTAGACAGGAGGACATTCCCCCCCCCCATGCCATCACTCTGCTAAACAACTAATTTCCACACACTGTCAAAACTATTTAAAGGTAAAAGGTTCCCCTCGCACATATGTGCTAGTCATTCCCGACTCTAGGGGGCGGTGCTCATCTCCGTTTCAAAGCCGAAGAGCCAATGCTTTCTGAAGACATCTCCGTGGTCATGTGGCCAGCATGACTAAACAGCAAAGGTGCACGGAACACTGCTACCTTCCCACCAAAGGTGGTTCCTATTTTCCTACTTGCATTTTTACATGCTTTTCAACTGCTAGATTGGCATAAGCTGGAACAAGTCATGGGAGCTCACTGCATTATGTGGCGCTAGGGATTTGAACCACCGAACTGCCGACCTTTCTGATTGTCAAGCTCAGCGTCTTAGCCACTGAGCCCCCCAAAACTATTTAGTAATAGGAAAGATGAGGTAATAGGAAATATATTTAGTAATAGGAAAGATAGGTAATAGGAAAGATGAAAAAAATAATAGTAATAGTGTCTTACAAAACTATTTAGTAAGACACTATTACTATTATTTTTCTCATCTTTCCTATTAACTATCTCTTTTTCTACTTAATGACTATAATTTGTTGCTTGTAATCTTTACAATTTATATTGTTTAATTTGGTTTTATTTAGTACGATTTATGTTGATTGCTTATTTAGTATTCTATGACTATCACTAAGCGTTGTATCTTATGATTCATGATGAGTGTATTTTTATGGTGATTATGATCATGATTTACCACTCATAGCTTTTAGGTTCAATGAGAGCTTATGCACCAAAGACAAATTCCTTGTGTGTCCAATCACACTTGACCAATGAAGAATGCTATCAGTCAGAATAGAGCTGGAAGGACCTTGGAGGTCTTCTAGTCCAGCCCCTTGCTCAAGCAGGAGACCCTATACCAACTACTCATAGATCAGAGAAGAAATCTCAACTGCACCTTCTCCAAGACCATCTTCTGGACAGAGGAAACTGAATACGGGAGAGCTACCAAGGGCTTAGTAGTAATATAGCCTTTATTGTCATTGTAAAACATGCATACAACGAAATTGATTGTGTAGATTAGTAGCAATATTATTAGTATTATTAGTCTTCAACTTACAACTGTAATTACAGTGGTAACTCATGCCAGTCATTAAGCGGCTCTCATTGTGACTATGCCCGATTTTTAAGACTTTTTTTTGAGGTGCATGGTAAGCAAAGATCAATTATTAAGCAAATCCATTGTCCACAATGGCTGCTGTTGTTGTTTTTGCTGGAAACCGGAATTAAATGCTAAATTTCCAGGAAAAAAATGTTGGCAATCACAGCCACATGACCACAGGCTGCTCTGAGCAGTTGTAAATGTGAGCCAGTTGCCAAGCACTTGAAACGTTATTGCATGGGGTGAAGCATGGGGCTGTTCGAAGCGCAAATACAGCTCATTAAGTGGCCCTGGGGAGGCCCGTCGTAACTTTGAACAGTTGCTAAGGGACTGGTCATAAGTCCAGGATTACCACTAAACCATTTCATTCTCATTCTCTCTCTCCCTCCCTCCCTCCCTCCCACTCTCTTTTTTTCCCCCTGTAACCTGACAATTAGAACATTCACAATCCATAAGTGAGTGATTTAAAAACAAAATCAAAAGTTAAAGGGCACAGGGCTCATGAACGTGGCTTTATCTGGAAACTAACTGGGCACAAACACACAACTGTCTTAACACCTAGTCTAAAGCAACCTTGGCCAGTATGGAAATTGCTAACTAGACTCCGTGGGAGGGAGGAAGAACAATCAATCTTAAGATTAAGGAGTTTTATTTTGAAGTTACTTTATGTATTTTGAAGGTACTCTGTGAATGTGGAGAGCAATCCATCTCGCATATGCTATGCTGCATACAATGTCCTTCCACAACATGTATGGAAGGAATGTCTATGGAGGTCCCGGTTGTCCCCAAGGTGTTTTTTCAAGAGGCAACGGGACTTTCTTGTTTTCTCTTTTGAAGACGTTTCACTCCTCATCCAAGAAGTTTCTTCAGCTCTGACTGGATGGTGGGGAATGGAAGGATTTGTACTCCTTGAAGGCAGCTGGTCATTTGCATCCTTTTTAGAAAGACATTGAGGCCATTTGGAGGCGTGGCACGACAAAACCGCGGTCCACTAAAGCGCGCCCGATTAAAGCGCGTCGCTGACATCATCATCAGCGCGACAACAGCGACCGCGGAGAAAAAAGGGCGCTTTAAAAAGCGCTTTGAAAGCAAGCCGATTCACGTTAAGGTAAGGGTTAGGTTTAGGGTTAGGTTAAGGGTTAGCGTTAGGGTTAGGTTTCGGGGGGTTAGGTTTAGGGGTTAATTTTAGCTTTAGCGCTCACAGCATGCTTTTTTTGTCGCGCTGTGATGACGTCAGGTACACAGTTTCGTCGAGTGCGCTTTAGTCCACCGCGGTTTTGTGGTGGAACCGTTTGGAGGTTCGTCTGTCCTCAGAGCTCCCTGAGCAGTGCAAATGGGTGGATAAACCTCCAAGTGACCTCAATGACTCTAAAAGGATGCATATGGACCAGCTGTCTGCAAGGAGTATAAATTCCCCACCATCCAGTCAGAGCTAAAGAAGCTTCTTGGATGAGAAGTGAAACGTCTTCAAAGAAAAACCAGAAGGTCCAGTGGCCTCTTGAAAAAGCACCTTTGGGATGTACAGAGGAAGACCTCATGCTGGCAAGAGATAACATCAATGTGTTCCAATACTGGTCGAATATCATTGAGTTCTAAATCTATTTATTTTATATATTTTTAAAAACATACTATACTAGCTGATAAACCAGTGTTGCCCGGGTATTTATTTATAGTGGGAAAATGTCTGTCCCAAACGTAATTTCTAATGTTGGCTTTTCCCCCCCTTACCAGAGGAAGCCTCCTTATGGAGTACTGTGACGCGGTTACCATGTCAACTCCACTGCACTGTACAGAAGAAGCTATTTTATGGCAGTAGAAGCCATTTTAAGGTACAACAGGCTGTATCTTAACAGAACACCACCACCCCCTCAAAGGGTGTGAGGGGTGTCTTACCCTCACAGTATTTGTTTCCAAAGAGTAAGGCATCTGTGTACCAAGTTTGGTTCCAATTTGGCCACTCTTTGCCTAAAAGGTTTGCCGTCAGGGATCTATTGGATACCTATTATATCTGCTCAGGGTTGAATGTTATGTCTGTAATTTGTAGGTGCTTTAGACACCAATAAAGAAGCTGGAGATTTAGTTGGCATTTTCATTCATCTGACATTGGCAACATTATTGCTGCTGTTTTGATACAGTATCAACAAAAATTTAGTGGAAGTTTACCGAGAGTGAGTTTGACTAGTGCAGATGTTCTGGCCAATTCTGACCAATAGTTGTCAGGGCCTGCAATTATTCTGACAAACATATACCGGTTCCACCACAAAACCGCGGACAACAAAATCGCGGTCGACGAAAGCGCGCATTTGACGTCATCACAGCGCGACGAAAACATCGCGCTGTGATCGAAAAATGTAAAAATAAAGCAAAAACCTTACCCTAACCCCCCCAAACCTAACCCTAAACCTAAACCTAACCCTTAACCTAACCCTAAATCTAACCCTTAACCTAATGCTAAACCTAACGCTAACCCTTAACCTAACGCTAAACGTAACCCTAACGCTCTAAACCTAACCCTAACCCTTAACCTAACCCTAAACCTAAACCTAACCCTTACCTTTATGTGAATCGGCTTGCTTTAATTTTATTTTTATTTCAATTTTTAATTTTTTTCGTCACGCTGTGATGACGTCAAATGCGCGCTTTCGTCGATCGCGCTTTTGTGGACCGCGGTTTTGACGGGTCACGCATATACCATGCAGCACAACATAAGGATAGTTCAAAGCATTTACTTTTTACCAACTGGGTCAGGCGTCACATGGGGGCCACAGCTTATGCTCTGTTTGAGGGGCCTCTGGTGCTCTCTGAGCTAGGTTGTTTTCTTGCAGATGTTTCAAAACCCAACTAGTGCTAGTAGAAAGTGGGGTTTGCCCTCCGGTTATATTTATAGTGGCTTGTCCTATCAATGTTGGTGGCACTGATCTTGGAAGCTCTTTGTTTTGGGGTGTTCGCTGTTAACTTGTTTGGCAGTTCCTCGATTGGGGTATTGTTTATTTCTTGATTGTTGGTCTAATGCAGTAGTGGGATTCTAAAATATTAGCAACTGGTTCTCTCCCTGATTGCTGGGTGGGCATGGCCTACTCCGTCTCTTGCACCACAGAGGGGGTAGGGTTCACCCTCCCCAGGCTCCAGAGGCTTTCTCCGAGCCTCCGGAAGGGAAAAACAACCTCCCCGAGCTCTGGAGGCCGTCCAGAAATGGGCCCATTTCTAGACTTCCAGTAGGCCCATTTTCTACCCTCTGGAGGCTTTCCCTGAGACTCCAGGAAGGCGAAAATGACCTCTCCCGGGCTCCAAAAGCCGGATACAGGCCCATTTTCGGACTTCCAAAAGGCCTGATTTTTGCCCTCTTAGTTCCTCCATGCAGCCCCTGCGCTTACCTGGCATCCAAAACGGGCCGCGTGGAGACTCCTGGGAGGGGAGGGGCAGGTGGGCGGGGCCAGCGTGTCCTTCCAACTACTGGTTTGCCTGAACCGGTGCAAACCAGCTGAATCCCACCACTGGTCTAATGTTAATCTTGATATTAATCTATGCTCCTTTGGGTGTTGATTGCTGGTGGGAAGATGTTTTGGACTTTTTGGCTTGTCAATGGCCTCTTTTGCAGTGTATGCAGATGTTGCTTATGTCTATTTGTTTATCAGTGGCCGATTTGTCAGAGTACCAGGTTTATAACAGATTAGCAGAGTTGGAAGGGACCTTGGAGGTCTTCTAGTCCAACCCCCTGTTCAGGCAGGAAACTCTATACCAGGGGGGGTCAAACTCACGTCATCATGGCGGTGTCACATGACGTATTGGGACTCCCCCCCCCCTTCGCTAAACTGGCTGTAGATGTGGCCAGCCCGTGATGCATCCAGCTCACGGATTCCACAATAATTCCACTGATTAATTGTCCTCACTGTTAGGAAATTTCTCCTTAGTTCTAGGCTGCTTCTCTGCTTGTTAGTTTCCATCCATTGTTTCTTGTCCCGCCTTCTAATGCTTTGGAGACTAATTTGACTTCTTTGTGGAAGGCCCTCAAATATTGGAAGACTGCTATCCTTTGTCCTTCTCTTGGTTAGACCAGCTATATCCACCTCCTGCAACTGTTCTTCGAATGTGTTAGCCTCCAAGTCCTTAACCATCTTTGTTGCCCTTTCTAGAGTCTCAACTTCTTTTATATCGTAGCAACCAAAATTGGATGTAACATTCCAAGTACGGTCTTGATTTTGTCCCTCTGTTTATACAAACAAGGATTGTATTGGCGTTTTTGACTGCCGCCGCACACCGCTGGCTCATATTTAAGTGATTGTCCACTAGGACCCCAAGATCCCCCTCACAATTAGTTCCAGGTGGGGGGCTGGTTGGCTGGACATCCTGCCTAGCTGTTCCCCTGGAGTGGCACCAGTGAGAAGGGGCACCATCTGGGCACAATTTAGTAAATAGAATCAATAAATAAAGTGCAGAATTATTTCTGCACTGGGATTGCCCTTATCAGATAGAACGTGGAAACCTTCAGAGTAAAATGTTTGAGCAGAGACATTTTAAAAGATCTTGCTATACTTATGAAATGCTGGGTATGGCTAACTTTACCATAGTTCTCGCAAAACATTTTTGAGCAAGAGGTAGGTTGGAATTCCGGTTCTCCTTCCTGTCACTCCCCCCCCCCCCCGGCAAGGACGTCTCCTGCAAACTTGAGAGACTGAATTGTACCTGCAATGCTTTCGAAGCAATGCAGCATTGTCTTTAAAATGCTGCAAGTGCCTTTTTGCGAAGACTCAAGGTTTCAGTGTAATTTAAAATTTCCTCTTATTCTCTAAGCTGGGCAAGGTCTCAGGGACTGCGCATTCAGATTGCACAACTTAAAACAGCCAAGACTCAAGCCTTAGAAATGTGCCAGATGTCAACTTCTAGAACCCCTGATGAGAAAAATCATTCAATTGGAAAGTGGTTCTTTTTTTTTTTTTTAGAAGCTGCACAGCTATTTCTACCATCATAGATACGCCAAGGTGATACTGCCAGTATGTCTATGGAGGTTCTTAGTCATCCAGGTGATGGTTGTCCCAAAGGTGTTTTTTCAAAAGGCAACTGGATTTTGCTTTTTCCTTGAAGACATTTCGCTTTCAATTAATATATAAAAGTGTGTGTGTGTGGTGTGTGCATGATAACGGAAGAGCGCTTGTGGCTTAGAGGTTAATATAACTGCCTAACATGTAAAAACAGCCCAAGTTCGAATCCCTGCAAGGAAATAGATCTATACTAGTCTCCTGCCAGCCTCTGCTTCGCTGCTGCTTTTCAGCTGCCATTGAAACGGGGGGGGGGGGGGGGGGGCATGGTATTTGGGAAGGGAATCATTCTGTAGTGGAGGACTGTTTATTAGGGAGTTATTCTCATCATCTCTTTGCGCATGTGGAAGGAAGGGAGTTTCCCGCCAAGGCCAACTGTCCAGCATTCCATCCTGATTATGATTTTTGAAGATGTCTCCCACCTGACAGTTGGGTGAAATATGATTGGACTATGGACTGGGGTACCAAGGGGAGGGGAATGAATCTTGCATTGATATCTATCGCTTTCGCGCCTTTTTATTCAGATTCAGCTTTGCTTTACTTCTAATCGTTTGTAGCCAGTAAAAGCACACTTAATTCTGAAATATGGAGTTGAGTGGTTTCTTTCTTGGTTATTAAATGAAGGGGCAGTGACATCTCCCTTCATTTATTTATTAGCAAAAATGCAAGTGTGTGTGTGTGTGTCCAAATACATACACACACAGAGAGAGTGTGTATGTATACATACATACATACATACATACATACATACATACATACATACATAATTTTCTTTTGAGAGCAGGCATCAGAATTTAATTTTTTAATGTGTGCTGCTGCGTTTACAGAAAAAAGTAACAATAATGGTTATCTTATCTCACTCCAAAATGCATAGCTAAATGTCTCTGAAGATTCTCAGACATCCAGGTCATGTCCCAAAGATGCTGAAGAACCTTCTTGGATAATAAGCGATATGTCTTCAAGGAAAAGCAAAGTCCTGTTGCCTTTTGGAAAACAAAAACACGTTTGGGATATTGATTGCATGGTGACTACTGATTATGGTAAGGCAATTCTTTAACCAGCCCAAGGAAATTGCCTCAGCTAGCAAGTCAGTTAGCAAGTCAGAGGGATTTGATAGTTAATAGCACTAGCACTTAGACTTATATACCGCTTCACAGTGTTTTTACAGCCCTCTCTGAGTAGTTTACAGAGTCAGCCTCTTGCCCCCAACAATCTAGGTCCTCATTTCACCTATCTCAGAAGGACGGATGGGTGAGCGAACCTTGAGCCTGGTGAGATTCGAACTGTCAAATTGCAGGCAGCCGGCAGTCAGCAGAAGCAGTCTGCAGTACTGCATTTTAACCACTGGGCCGCCACAGAAAAAAAAAAATGACAGCACCATTTATCTGTTCTTACAGCCTAAAAGCAAATAAGGTATAAGAATTCAGTAGATCATCTGGCAAGAAATCAAGCCATTTTTGGTGACTATCCAAATCGATTTATATTCTCTTTCTCCTTATTTTTCCCTCATCACAACCCCCTTGTCTTCTAATGGGAAAGTAATGAAGCCAAGTTCCTTGCCCTGCCACATTTATACTGCAACCCAAAAGATACATGATAATTTAAAAAGTAATATTTGAGCCAGGTAAATGTGATTACTGAATAAAGGGCTGTTTTAAAGCCGTCCTTTCCAAGTGGGGAGCCCTTTAGGTCTGCTGCTATTACATCTCTGGAGTTCCCTCTCTCCCATCATCCCCAGCCAGATGGTGCACAGAGTTGAGGACAGAATCTAAATGTTATTTTTTCCAGAGGAGATGCCCGCTGAACTTTCAGCTAGCCCACAGAATACAGTTTGGCTAGTTTTCCACCACATGTGGAACTAAAACCAATCAAAATCGCCCCGTAGGAGTTAGCATAATGTGGGAAAGTAGGAACGGTATTTGTTGAACAAGCTTTAACAAAATCAACATTACCTTAAGAGTGATTTGTGAACAGGGACAAGGGCAGAACTTCAGTTAAACATGCCCCTTTCCATAATAGGCTAATCATCCGTTCTTCCATTCTATTCTTATCAATGGACAGAACAGCTTTCTGTGTCACCCGGAGAGTTCTGATAATAATGTCGATATTGGAAAGTCTAGGGTTTCCAGACCAGGTTTCAATTATCCAAGTCCACTGAGAGTGTCACTTGGGAAACCTGAAGAGCAGCATCCAGTGGTGGGCACTCACTTGAAGCTGATGGATTTGGAATTTGAGGAGATCATACAGCTCTATCCTTTATCTCCTCAGTTAGCCTTCCTTCCTTCCCTTTTCCTGCCCTCCCTCATTTACCTACCTCCCTTCATCATTTTCTTTCCTTCCTTCCCATATCATTCCATCCTATGATTCCCCCTTCCTTTCTCCCTCCCTCCCTCATTCATTTACCTTCCTCCATTTTCCTTCCTTCCATCCTTCCTTCCCATCCCATCATCCTTCTTTCCTTTCTCCCTGCCTTCCTTCCTTCTTCCCTCCCTCCCTCATTTACTTTCCTCCTTCATTTTCCCTCCTTCCCATCCCATCGTCCTTCCATCCTTCCTACCTTCATTCTTCCCTCCCTCCCTCATTTACCTTCCTCCCTCCATCATTTTCCTTCCTTCCTTCCCATATCATTCCATCCTATGATTCTCCCTTCCTCCCTCCCACCCTCCTTTACCTTCCTCCATTTTCCTTCCTTCCATCCTTCCTTCCCATCCCATTGTCCTTCCACCCTTCCTTCCTATCTCCCTGCCTTCCTTCCTTCCATCCTCCCTCTCCCTCCCCCAGGCAGAGAGAAGCCTCTTCAAAGATGGCTGCAAACACATTCATTTACCTGCAAACGGTTTGGGGAAATGAAGATTATGGTGCAATTTTTATTAGCCTTCACTCTGAAAAATCCCAGGCATGATTTTAAAAAGTTGCCATCTTGATTTTTTTTTTTTTTTTGTCCACACCCAGATATTCCTTGCCAACATCCCATTTGCAAGCAACAGCGCTGGTAGGTTTTCGTGAAACCCACCCACGTCTACCACAGGTTGTGCAGAAAAGGAACAAGTCTGTTTCCTAAAAGGGGAAACTTTTTGTTTCCACTTACTATCACTTTGTGTCATACCATTTAAAAAAAAAAAAATCCCCAAAGAACAGGGAACTAAAGTCACACGTTGACAGCAGGGGAAACTTCCAGTTAATGTGGTCCAGAATAATCATTTGGTTCCTTCTTTGGAGAAATGAGATTTGTGTCTTAAAATATAACCCCAACTGATGGTGTGGAAGAGCTAAGATGTGGTGTGAAGGACGTCTTGGAGATTACAGAACTAAGCAAGGCAAAGACATTTCCCAAAGAAGCCAGATTAGCAGGTTGGGGATAATGGGATTTGTAATCCAAACCTTAAATTGGTGCAAACTCTGAGCACAGGATTAAAACGCACCACCTCCCTTCTAGGTGTGTCAACCCACATTCAGAGCTATCATTGGTGCCCCTGCTTTGAAGTGTCCATACACACACACACACACACACACACACACATTAACATCCTTGCTGACTGCAGGAGCTGGGAATTGTAGTTCAGTAGCATTTCAGGCCCTTCTGTCTTAAAATATAACCCCAAATTGATTGTGTGGAATAGCTGTGGTGTTAAGGACGTCTGGATGACCACAGAACAACCCAAGGCGAGGAACATTCCAAAGAAGCCAAACAAGCAGATTGGGGATAATGGGAATTGTAATCCTAATCTTAAATTGGTGCAGACTCTGAGCAGGATTCCAACATGCCATTTCCCTTCTAGGTCTGCCGACCGACATATAGAATCTATGATTTGTGCCTCCGCTTTGAAGTGTCCACACACATCCATTAACAGCCGACTGCAGGTGCTGGGAATTGCAGTTCGGCAGCATAATCGCCATTCCTGCTTTATTTGCCCTGCAGATTTTTTTCAGGACAAGATGCAACAGTCTGGATTTAAGATGAGCTTGCTTCTGTACAATCGCCTTGGGTTCACCTTTTCCTACAGCCTGCTCATAAGGGGTTATGGAAGCAAATGGAGTGGAAAAATATGGGGTAGTTGGGGGAACCCAACTTGTAGCCACTGTAGCTGGGAGAAGGAACTTGAAAAGCAAGGCAACCCCAGAAAGAAGCTGCAGACATGGTTGGAATAATATCACCAGGCCTGTTCCCAATAAGAGCACGTCGTTCCCAACTCTAGGCGGGTTCACCGACAAAAGGGCAAATGACAAAACCGCGAACGACTAAACCGCGGTGACAAAACCGCGTGTTCTAAAGCACTCCGATGAATGAGCACTGAATCATGCCGACAACAGCGCGGCGACAGAAGCCCGCTGTAAAACTAAACTTAACCCTAAACATAACGCTAAACCTAACCCTAAACCTAACTCTTACCTTAAGTTAAAGCGCCCTTCTGTCTCCACACTGTTGTCTCCGCACTGTTGTCGCCGCGCTGATGACATTGCAGTTTTAGTGATGCAATTTAGTCGGGCGTGGTTTTGTCGTTCGCCCTTTTGTTGGGTCACGCTCTAGGGGGTGATGCCCATCTCCATTTCAAAGCCGAAGAGCCAGCGCTGTCCGAAGACGTCTCCATGGTCATGTGGCCGGCATGAGTCAATGCCAAAGGCACACGGAATGCTTTTTCCTTCCCACCAAAGGTGGTTCCTATCATATTTTTCAGACTATAAGATGCACCGGAGTATAAGACGCACCATGATTTTGAAGAGGTACATTTTTTTAAAGTGTTTGCACTCTGCAGACCTCCCAGATTCTCTGCATGCCTCATTTTTTGCAAAAAAAAGGGGGGACATGCAGAGCTTTGGGAGGCTTGTAGAGTGCTCCTGGGAGTTGCAGGGGCAAAAATGGGCTGTTTTTGCTCATTTTTGCCCTCCCCAGCCCCCAGGAGCACTTTGCAAGCCTCCCAAACCCACTGCACATCCATTTTTGCAAAGGGGGCAGAGTTTCAGTACGCCAAAAAGGCTGTATTCAATGTATAAGGCGCATCTTATATCCGCGTCTTATACTCCGAAAAATACGGTATAATAGCAATAGCTGTGCTGTCCCAACAGTCTATAGCTAATGTGTAGGAATTAAGAACTGTCTCCTTTAAGAAACTACCTCATGGGAAATGTATCCACCTTAGGGGAAATGTAGGCAGAACTGCCTTGTGGGAAATGTAGTTCCATAACATGTGACCACATCTGTGTTCCCTGATTGGGCAGTGGGTATTCTGCCCAGGAAAGTTGATTTATTACTGGTAATAAATTGCCCTGGGTTAACTGGGATGGCAGCCACCGCTCATCCCTTCATCATCTCCGCTCATCAAGGGAGATAGGAAACCACAGACTTTTTACACTATGTGATGGGACAGATCATGGAAAGTCAAAAGTATCTTAACACTGAACTGTACGTTTGCTATTAAGATTGCCTGATAATAAACTTGATCTAACAGAGCGTCCTAAGCGTGGAGTTTAACTACATGCCCTGAAACTCGGGAAGCAGAACAATAGCATTTAGGCAGATCTAGAGCAACTCACCACAGCTGACTCACCTGGCCATCTGCTGTGGGACAATTCAACCCAGGATAACTCAAGAGAGGGACTAGTGAATTGCAGCAGGCCTTTGTGTTGCTTTAGGTTTGAACCTTCTCAAGTTAGAAGTCCTCAAGGCTGGGATGAGCTGCAATTCTACTTGTCCCTCTCTTGAGAGATCCTGCACTGAACTGTTCCGTGTTGAGTTGTCACGCTGTGTGACAGCCAGGGACTGGAGGCTAAAACATACAAAGAACGGTTGCTGGAACTGGGTATGTCTAGTCTGATGAAGAGAAGGACCAGGGGAGACATGAGAGCAGCCTTCCAATATCTCAGGGGTTGCCACAAAGAAGAGGGAGTCAAGCTATTTCCCCAAAGCACCTGAAGGCAGGACAAGAAGCAATGGGTGGAAACTGATCAAGGAGAGAAGCAACCGAGAAGTAAGGAGAAATTTCCTGACCGAACAATTAATCAATAGGACACCTTGCCTCCAGAAGTTGTGAATGCTCCAACACTGGAAGTCTTTAAGAAGATGTTGGATAGCCATCTGTCTGAAACGGTATAGGGTTTCCTGCCTAAGCAGGGGGTTGGACTAGAAGACCTCCAAGGTCCCTTCCAATTATGTTATTCTATTCTGTTCTTACAATACAATACAATAGCAGAGTTGAAGGGACCTTGGAGGTCTTCTAGTCCAACCCCCTGCATAGGCAGGAAACCCTATACCGTTTCAGACAAATGGCTATCCAACATCTTCTTAAAGACTTCCAGTGTTGGAGCATTCACAACTTCCGGAGGCAAGTTGTTCCACTGATTAATTGTTCTGTCAGGAAATTTCTCCTCAGTTCTAAGTTGCTTCTCTCCTGGATTAGTTTCCACCCATTGCTTCTTGTGCTACACTCAGGTGCCTTGCAGAATAGTTTGACTCCCTCTTCTTTGTGGCAACCCCTGAGATATTGGAACATTGCTATCATGTCTCCCCTAGTCCTTCTTATCATTAAACTAGACATACCCAGTTCCTGCAACTGTTCTTCATATGTTTTGACCTCCAGTCCCCTAATCATTTTTCTTGCTCTTCTCTTTTCTGTTCTATTCTGTTCTATTCTACTCTAGCCATGGCAAGTTGTCCCATTCCACATTTAGGCTTCTATACCACCCTATAGAGCTTTACTGAATAGTTTATGATGTAAAAGCATTATTTGCACATACTCAGCAACAATCTGGGTCCTCATTTTACTGATCTCGAAGGCTGGAAGGCTGACTCCACCCTGAACCAGTCACGATTAAACCCCAGATTGTGGGAAAGAGTATAGCCCGCAATTAACCACAGCACCACCAAGACTCAATAAACTGACTTTGCTATACAACTGGCACCAGATCACTCCTTGTGGGTCTCCTCCAAAGTGTCTGAAAGGGCTACAAAGAGCTTTGGATGTGATTCAAGAAGGTGCTTCAAGGATACGAAGCAGGGGTGAAATCCAAATCGGTAGTAAAAAAAATGTTTAACAAAGTAAAAGAAAAAAAAGTTCCCATGATCAGCTGTACTGTGTGATGGTAGGGACATTTTTTTAAACTACTTTTTTAGCATTTGGGGTCCGTTTTTACTCCCAGAAGGCTTCCCTGAGACCTGCTAGGCCAAAAATGGGGATGCTGCGAAAGAAAGAAAGAAGGGAGGGAGGGAGGGAAAAAGGAGAGGGACGAAGGACCATAAACCTGGCACTAGACGCAGCTTCAGAGGATATCTTGAAAGAGCACAGCAATCCAGGGCTGGAAGGGACCTGGAGGGCATCTAGTCCAACCCCCTGCTCCAGCAGGACATTGTTAAAGTGAGTTTCTGTATCTTGAAACCCCCCCCCCCCCCGGCAGTCCCATGATCTCCACCAAACCACGCCCACAGAACCGGTAGGGAAAAAAATTAAGATTTTACCCCTGATACAAATACAACGCTCGTCCATGCATTCTTTTTTTCAAGATTGGCTGCAGGAGAAGACCTATAGATTCATTCATTCATTCAATTTTGACGCTACTCAACCTGATTCTCTGCATTAGATACATCGTAAGACACACAACATAAGGAACAGCATAAAAACAACAAGTAGGTAAATATACAATGAATGTAAAAAGAGTCTTAAAGTTTAAAAGAATTTACATCGTAAAATTTGGCACGAATCGCTCAACCACTGTCTTGATCAGCAATGAAAATTCTGGTCCTAATAGTCAAGGACTATCTGTACACAATGGCATCCAAAATTTCTGTTGCTAAGCGAGACAGTTGTTAAGTGAATATTTCCCCATTTTCCAACCTCTCTTGCCACCATTAAGTGAATCACTGCAGCTGTTAAGTTAGTACACGGCTATTAAGCGAACCTGGATTTCCCATTGACTTTGCTTGTCGGAAGGTCACAAAAGTGGATCACAGAACTCCAGGACATCTGAATTTGGATCACGCGACCACAGGGATGCTACAATGCTCATTTAAGTGAGACAAATGGTCATCAGTCACTTTTCACTGTGCTGTTGTAACTCCAAACAGTCGCTAAATGAACTGTTGTAAGTCGAGGACTACCTGCATTGCTAAGGTGATGGAAGATTCATTTATTAAATGAAGAACACACGGCAAGTTCCTACTGTGCCCTAAACGCCAACTTGATATCTTAGCACTGTAGCAATAGCAGTAGCACAGTGGTGGGTTCTGGATGCCCGGCGGCATCCACATGGATACACCCAGCGCGTGCCTGCATCTTAGCGCCTCTGAGATGTTCCAGCTGCTCAGCGGAGCATCGCGCAGGCGCTGTGCTCGTGCACGGAAGTGCAGAAGACTTAAAAGACCGGTAAAGAGCTCAGGTGGGCCCTCTGGAGCACCGTACCGGAACGGTATGCGGTGCTCCGGGCTGGCTCCAGTACGTCTGTACTGGGGCGTACCGCCTGCAGCCCACCACTGCAGTAGTACTTAGACTTATATACCACTTCATAGCCCTCTTTAAGCGGTTTATAAAGTCAGCCTCTTGCCCCCAACAATCTGGGTCCTCATTTTACCCACCTCGGAAGGCTGAGTCAAACTTGAGCCTGGTGAGATTCCATCTGCCAAATTGCAGGCAGTCAGCAGTCAGTAGAAGTAGCCTGCAGTACTGCACTCTAGCCGCTGTGCCACTGTGGCTCTTATGAATCCATCCAGTGTTTTCTTTCTAGCCAACCCCTTTCTAAACCGTGAAATCGCTTAGCGGCTACGATTCAGCCTATGGCAGATGCATCCTTCGATAAGCGAGCAGGCGAGATGGGAAATCTCGGGCTCTGCATCTGGTCTGGCATAAAGAGGATAATCTGCTTTTTATTCAAACGAAATCTAACCAGCTCAGCCCACGATAAAAGCGGCTAGGGCATGTGATGGATGCTAACACTTGGATAATTGTAGCCAGCTTCTTACAGATGTCTCAGACAGAAGAAACCATTGGCTTAAAGTCTCTAATCACTGGGAAGGAACTCTGTGCTAATCGGTGCCGCTTAATAGATTTAAGTTAGCACGTGACAAAACAACAGGTAACGACTGTAGATGGCCTGGAAGATTTCAATTAAAAATTAAGGTCAAAATTCTCCTGACAAATTATGTTTTAATTTTACACTTCCTCTGGAAAACTAGGTGAAACCTAAAACCTCTTGTCCCTGGTTTCCTAGAGCATCATAAATTTGCAAAACATTTTACAATCTTGTTTTTGCTTTCCATTCTGCTTTTCATTCCAACATCAGATAAATAGGGGACATAAACTAAGAGCTAGTAGAATTATTTACATCTCTCTCTCCCTCTCCTCCTTTCTCTCCCGCTCTCTCTCCCTTCTCCCTCTTTCCCCTTCTCCCTCTTTCCCCCTCTCTCTCTCCCCTTCTCCCTTTCTCCCTCTCCCCTTCTCCCTCTCCTTTTACAATATCTTTATTAAATTTCAGATGCAAACATTAAAATACAAATTAGCATAAAAGGGAAAAGGAAGGGGAATAATATAACAAATTAAAAGTGACAAAAAGTACAACAAACCAATTTATAACAATGATGATCTCAAACTATCTTTAGTCCAGAGATAATAACAATTCAACAACCTCTACATTTCAGCAAACAATACCAATGTTGTAAATTACTAAATAATTAAGCTTCTAAAAGATCCATACTCATAAAATATTCTTCCCTTGATTTTAATCTAACAGAAGATAAATTGGGAAATGAGAGTTATATTTTAAAAGGTGCAACTTTTCTCTTAATTCGGTCCAATCTAGTTGTCAAATCCCAAAGTCAAAATTTTACTCCTTGTTTTGTAAGAAATTGAACAGTGGTCTTCAAGGGTTTTGTTTTGTTTTTAATAATAAACTCCACTGAATTTGCCACTGTAAGAGCCAAAATAAAGTGGCAAAAATCTATTAGTGATGAATCCCAAGTGGAAAGTTGTGGGCCTATCAGATTTGATCTTAAGGTAAAGGTAAAGGTTCCCCTCGCACATATGTGCTAGTCGTTCCCGACTCTAGGGGGCAGTGCTCATCTCTGTTTCAAAGCTGAAAAGCCAGCGCTGTCTGAAGACGAAGACAGTCATGTTGCCGGCATGACTAAACATTGAAGGCACACGGAACGCTGTTACCTTCCCACCAAAGGTGGTTCCTATGCTTCTCCTTGCATTGTTACATGCTTTCAAACTGCTGGGTTGGCAGAAGCTGGGATGAGTAACGGGAGCTCACTCCGTTAAGCGGCCCTAGGGATTCTAACCGCCAAACTGCCAACCTTTCTGATCAACAAACTCACTGTCTTAGCCACTGAGCCACCACATCCCAGATTTGACCTTAGAACTACAATAGTTGAATGGATTTAGAGACTGAAACTCTAATTAGTTCCTAAAAATACAGATGCCTGAAGATTCAAGACCAGCTAAGAGGGAGATAGTGAAAAGGCTGTTTACAAATCTCTGCTTCTGCTTGAAGACGTTTCATTACCCCAATAGATAACATTACAGATTAACAGAGTAGAAGGGACCCTGTAGGTCTTCTAGTCCAACCCCCACCCCCACCCCCGCCCAAGAAGAAGACCCCTACACCATTTTTGACAGATGGCAGTCCAGTCTCTTCTTGAAAGCTCCCAGTGAAGAAGCTCCCACAACTTCTGAAGGCAACTTCTGTTCCATGGGTTGATTGATCTCACTGTCAGAACATTTCTCCTTATTTCCAGGTTTAATCTCTCCTTGGTCAGTTTCCATCTATTGCTTCCTGTCCTGCCTTCACGTGCCTTGGAGAATAGCTTGAATCAGGGGTGGGTTCCTGCCAGTTCTAACCTCTTCCAGAGAAGAGGTTCCAGAAATCTACAGTGCTGTTTAGAACCGGTTCCAGCTCCCTCCTCCCGCAAGTCCGCACATCATCAAGATGAAAAGCGAGAGGAGGAATTCTGGGAGTTGAAATCCACAAGTCTTAAAGCTGTCAAGTTTGAACACCCCTGGGATTTTTTTCTAAAGGGTTAGGGGTGTAAAGGTCTTGTAACTTGACAGCTTTAAGACTTGCGTGCTTCAAATGCCAGAGTTCCTGAGCCAACATTTTGGTTGCTAAGCAAGAGTGTTGTTAAGTGAGTTTCACCACATTTTACAAGTTAGCCACGCCCACCCTGTTACATGGCTGGCAAGCCACTCCCACCCTGTCACATAGCCAGCAAGCCACTCTCACAAAGCAGGTCACATCTACAGAAGAGGTTCTAAAAAAATTTGAAACCCACCACTGGCTTGAACCCTTCTTCTCTGTGGCAGCCCCTCAAATATTGGAACATTGCTCTCATGTCTCCCCTGGTCCTTCTCTTCACTAGACCAGCCATGCCCAGTTCCTGTAAACATTCTTTGTATGTTTTAGTCTCCAGTCCCCTAATCATCCTGGTTGCTTTTCTCTGCCCTCTTTCTAGTCTCAATGTCTTTTGTATAATTTTCTTTTTATAAAACTGGATGCATTACTCTAGGTGTGGTCTTATTAGGGCTTTATAGAATGGTATTAGTATCACGCTTGATTGTATCCCTCTGTTAATGCAATTTAGGATTGCATTGGCTTTTTGGGCTGCCACCACACATTGCTGGCTCATATTTAGCTGGTTGTCCACTAAGCCTCCAAGATCCTTCTCACAGTCACTGCTATTAAGCCTGGTTCATCCAGTCTATATGTGTACTTTGGTTTTTTGCTGCCTAAGTGTAGGACTTTACTTTTCTCTAGATTGAATTTCATTTTGTTAGATAGAGACCATCATCATCAGTGCCGACAACTGTGGATATTACCTAGTTAGGTAATGAAATCTCTGCAATGCGCATGTGCGAGGATTAAGATGGCTGCAAGGCTCCGTCCGCTCTAAAACTACCCGACAAAATGCAGGAAAAACCGCGAGTAACAACCTTAAAACATAATATAAGAGGCTCGTTTGGGAAGCCCAAGACCCAGGGAGCCCAAAAAGGTCAGTCAGCGGTAGGGGCTACCTCTCTGGGGACAGCCCCGAACCGCAAGGGCTCCAGCGTCTTCAGCGGTTGCCGTGCTGGTCGGGCTGCGCGGCGGCGAGGAGGGGAAGTTTGGCTTGGAAATGGCGACGGCGTTCTTTGGTGGCTCCGTCGCCTGTTTCATCTTTTAGCTGTGTCTGCTTGTGACGGGAGCGCCCCACGACTGTGCGACCACCCCCAGGACCATCTCCGGGCCGTCAGGACACTGCAGCTGCGGACTGTGGGGGCTTGGGCGACTTTAGCGATCTCCGCGCTGCTTCTTTTACATCAGCTGTTTGGCGGCGAGGAGAGGAATATCAGCTCGGCGGCAGTGGTGTCGTGTTCTGCCGGCCCCTTTGCCTCCCCCACCTCTACCCCCCGTTTGCCTGCAGTGGGATCGCGGAACTGGGGAGACCACCCCTGGATTTTGCAGATCTGGATGATCCCATTGGCCTCAGAGACTCCGGTGCTTCTCGGGCTACCTTGGCTAATTATTACTGAGGGAGCAAGCCCCATTTTAAGAACAGCGACGGTGTCTCCTGGCAATTACAACGCCTGTTCCACCTCTCTATCCCATTTATTTTTAATGGTGTGCCTCTGGGAACCTCTTGGAGTGGTTTTACCTCCAGAAGGAAGACTCTGGATCTGTACCGCGGGTGGACAGATGATGATTACACTGCGTACTTGCTTTGAACCCCCACAGGACCTTCTGACTAACAAAGGCATAGAAAAAGAGAGGGGTTATAAGTCACTCCCCCACATACTGTATCTGAACTATAACTGGTCCCCAGCCACTTCAACTCTGAACATTGAGAGCCAATTTTTACCATCTGAACTCGCACCTTAAATTAATCAATTGCGCAAATTTTAATTTCTTTCTTTTCTTTCATCTTTTCTTCTCTCTTTGTATGGGATATGTATGAGATATGCATGAGATGAATGGATGTCCCACTTTTATGATCATATTGTTGTAAAATTTTGTGTTTTTTAACTTACGTGGGGATTGTGTGGGGAGTGTATGAGTATGCGTGATTCGGAGGACCTGCCGGGAGCTGTGGGGGCCATGGGGGTGGTTGAGGGGACCAGAGACACGGGAGAGGGTCGGGGTATTACGGTCGTAACAGGGAGGGGCAGATACGGCGGGGACTTTAGGGCAGGCCATTACCGGGGAAGGAGGGTTCGCTACATTACAGAGATCCCTCCTTCCGGCCCTAGGAGTCCCACTCCGAGACCAGATGGCGTAAGTAGTCAGGACCCTGGTCTCAGGCTGTTGTCGCTAAATGCCAGGTCTGTTGTACATAAAGCTCCTCTCGTCCGGGACTTAATTTTAGACGAGAGGGCAGACCTGGCATGTATTACTGAAACCTGGCTGGGCCCAGAGGGCGGAGTCCCCCTTGTAGAGCTGTGCCCAGAAGGATTTCAGGTGCTACACCAGCCGAGAGCCCAGAGAAGGGGTGGGGGTGTGGCCGCTGTTATCCGGGAGTCGTTAGCTCCTCGTAGGGTCCCTGCTCCGGAGATTGTCGGGTGTGAGTCTTTGCTGTTAAAGTTGGACCTCAAGGGTCAAGTGGGTCTGCTGTTAACGTACCTGCCTCCCAACAGCGTTGCAGCAGCCCTCCCCTCGCTCCTCGAGTCGGTAGCCGAGCTGGCAATTGAGTTCCCTAGGTTGATGGTCCTGGGGGACTTTAATTTGCCGTCGCTCGGTGAAAACTCTGATGGGGCGCAGGAGTTCATGGCTTCCATGACAGCCATGGGCTTGACCCAAGTAATTCGAGGCCCAACCCATTCGGCGGGACACATGCTTGACCTTGTATTTCTCTCGGAGCAGTGGATTTGTGATCTTGGTCTGAGGGGGAACGACATCATACCCCTGTCGTGGTCAGACCACTGCCTACTGAGGCTCGACTTCCGGAGACCAAACCCCCACTGTAGGGAGGAGGAACCGACCAGGTGGTTCCGCCCCAGGCGTCTTATGGAACCGTCAAGGTTCCAGACAGAGCTTGGGGTCATTCCTGACACTTTCGCCCACAGTCCGGTAGAGACTCTGGTTGCTGCGTGGCACTCGGCAGCATCGGAGGCCCTCGACCGGATTGCGCCACTGCGGCCCCTCCGAGGCGGCGGATCCCGGAGACCTCCTTGGTTTACCGAGGAACTCCGGGAGATGAAGCGCCGGAGGAGATGCCTAGAGCACCGTTGGAGGTCCGATAAGTCCGAATCGAACCGAGCAATGGTAACCACCTGCACCAAGGAATACACCAGGGCTCTTAGGGCAGCAAAAAGATCTCACATAGCCACCTTGGTTGCGTCCGCTGAGTCCCGCCCAGCCGCCCTGTTTAGGATAACCCGCTCCCTATTGAATAAAAGGGAAGCGGGGGAACCCTTGCAGGGCAAAGCTGAAGATTATGCCCAATTCTTAGCGGACAAAATTGCTCGGTTTCGGTCGGACTTGGACTCCACCCCCGCAGTTCCAGCCGAGGCACAGGAGGATCAAGTAGAACAGCTCTGGGTTGAGTTTCAGGACGTTACCCCCGGGGATGTGGACAAGGCCATGAGGGCTGTAAGTACCTCCACCTGTGTACTGGATCCGTGTCCCTCATGGCTGGTTACTAACTGCAGTGAGGTGACACGAGGCTGGATCCAGGCGGTTGTTACCGCCTCTCTTCGGGAGGGGAACTTCCCCGCCGCACTGAAAGCGGCGGTGGTGAGACCCCTCCTGAAGAAACCATCCTTGGATCCAGCTGTTCTTAATAACTATCGTCCAGTCTCCAACCTTCCCTTCCTGGGGAAGGTTGTTGAGAAGGTGGTGGCCTTCCAGCTCCAACGGTCCTTGGAGGAAGCAAACTATCTAGACCCCTTCCAGTCAGGCTTCAGACCCGGTTACAGCACAGAAACCGCTTTGGTCGCATTGATCGATGATCTCTGGAGAACCAGAGATGGAGGACACTCCTCCATCCTGGCCCTCCTTGACCTCTCAGCGGCTTTCGATACCATCGACCATGGTATCCTTCTGCGACGACTGCGGGAGGTGGGAGTGGGAGGCACCGTGTTGCGGTGGTTCTCCTCCTACCTCTCGGACAGGTCGCAGTCGGTGTTAGTGGGGGGGCAGAGATCGTCCCCTAGGCCCCTAACTTATGGGGTGCCTCAGGGCTCGGTCTTATCCCCCCTACTATTTAACATCTACATGAAACCGCTGGGAGAGATCATTCGCAGGCACGGGATTAGATACCATCAATATGCGGACGATACTCAATTGTATTTGTCCGCCCCGTGCCAACTCAATGAAGCGGCAGACGTGATGAACCGAGGCCTTGAAGCCGTTATGGACTGGATGAGGGTTAACAAACTTGTGCTCAACCCAGAAAAGACCGAGTGGCTGTTGTGTTTTCCTCCCAAAGATTTGACTAATATTCCATCACTCAGGCTGGGGGGTCAAATTCTATACCCCTCAAAGAGGGTTCGCAACTTGGGGATCCTCCTGGATCCACAGCTATCGTTTGACCATCACTTAATGGCTGTGACCAGGGGGGCATTCGCCCAGGTTCGCCTGGTGCGCCAGTTGCGGCCCTACCTGAATCGGGAGGCTCTCACAACAGTCACCCGGGCCCTTGTAACCTCTAGGCTGGAATACTGCAATGTGCTCTACATGGGGCTGCCCTTGAAGAGCATCCGGCGACT
Organism: Thamnophis elegans; assembly: GCF_009769535.1. Taxonomy (NCBI): domain Eukaryota; kingdom Metazoa; phylum Chordata; class Lepidosauria; order Squamata; family Natricidae; genus Thamnophis; species Thamnophis elegans. The sequence continues at coordinate 70,153,727 of NC_045548.1, forward strand.
TCAGCTAGTACAGAACGCGGCCGCGCGAGTGATTGTGGGTGCACCCCGGTTCACCCGCATAACACCTATCCTCCGCGAGCTGCGCTGGCTACCTGTAGATCTCCGGATGCGCTTCAAGGTGCTATTAGTCACCCATAAAGCCCTACATGGTAGTGGATCTGGATACTTGAGAGACCGCCTTCTGCCAATTACATCCCTGCGACCAATAAGATCACATAGATTAGGCCTCCTCCGTATTCCATCGGCCAGCCAGTGTCGGCTGGCAACTACAAGGAGGAGGGCCTTCTCAGTAGTAGCCCCGACCCTTTGGAACGAGCTCCCCGTGGAGATTCGTACCCTCTCCACCGTCCAGGCCTTCCGCACAGCCCTTAAGAACTGGCTCGCCCGTCAGGCCTGGGGATAAAGATAGTTACCCCTCCCGAATGATGAATGTGTGTTGTTTACTATTTTATTATATGTTTCTATCTTAATGTCTGTATTCCCCTCCCCCGATTTTATGTGAGCCGCCCTGAGTCCCCTCAGGGAAAAGGGCGGCCTACAAATACTAATAAAATCACAAAATCACAAATCGCAAGAATATAACCAAGCTCAGAGAGCACCAAGGACTCCAAGCCACAATTGACTAAATCCAACCTCCCTGCCTAGGCCCGTGGTCAGGAACCTTAAACACTCAAAGAGCCACAAAGGTCTTAACCGGAAGATTCTGGAACTGACCAGAAGTCCAGTTCCTCCACCATAGAGTCTCCTCCTAGCGCAGCATCCTTCTTCCTCTACCTGTCCTAACCGAAAGCCCTATCAGTTGTGGAGCCGACTGGCGACAGGGAGACGCAGCAGAGGGATGAAAGAGCCACATGCGGCTCCAGAGCCGCAGTTGCTGATCTCCTGGCCTAGGCCAAAACTGAACGAATCACATTATAGCTTAGGGCACTACAGTGGAACCTCCGGTCATGACCGTAATCTGTTCCAGGACTTTGGTTGGCACCCGATTTGATCGTGACGAGAAGCAAGACTGACTGCGCATACACGTGCGCACACAATAAAAAGACGCAGCAGGGGAAATGGTAGCGGCAGGCAAAATCGCTGTGGCTCTGTTTGATCGCCACCCGAGGATGTGTTCGTGACCAGAGTGAAACATTTAATGGATTTTTTGGTCGGCACCCGAATTGGTCATGGTCAGAAGCATTTGTGACCCAAGGTTCCACTATATAAGAGCCAAGGTGGCGCAGTGGTTAAATGCAGCACTGCAGGCTACTGCTAGATCAGCAGGTCAGCGGTTCAAATCTCACCGGCTCAGGGTTGACTCAGCCTTCCATCCTTCTGAGGTGGGTAAAATGAGGACCCAGATTGTTGGGGGCAATATGCTGACTCTCTGTAAACCGCTTAGAGAGGCCTGAAAGGCCTATGAAGCGGTATATAAGTCTACTGCTATTGCTATATTGCTATATGTGAAACCAGCCAGTGTCCATTACCGTTAGCAGGTTGTCTTCCCTTTTGGAGCTAAAATACATCTCCAGAAAATGCTTTTTCCCCCAAGTTCCCTCAACTTTCAGAAAGGTTGATTCAAAGTCTTCAGGGGGTCATGTGAAGTTCTTTTTTCCTTTCTCCATTGTCTTCCAGCCTCTCTTAGTTCCTCGGCCTTAAAGTCTTAACTTCCCTTACCAAACCAGCCCCACTCAATCAGAGAGCTCTTGAGCCATATCGAACACACCCTTATCAGACTAATCCGTTGAGGAAAAGGAGTCACAGGTTGTGTTTCCCACCCCGTTCCTCACAACTGCAAACAAGGACAGAGAGATTTTGGTGCTGGAATGTGGTCGCAAGTCTAAAAAAGGCCTGTGTTTTTTAAACTAGGCCACTTTAAGGGTTCCACCACAAAACCACGTTCGACTAAACCGCACTCGACTAAACCGCGTAGCTGACGTCATCAAAAGGGGACAACAGCACGGAGACAGAAGCACGCTGTAAACGCTAAACCTAAAATTAACCCCTAAACCTAAATTTAACCCCCCTAATCCTAATCCTAAACCTAACCCTAAACCTAACCCTTAACCTAACCCTAAACCTAACCCTAAGCCTAACCCTAACCCTTAACCTAACCCTAAAGCTAACCCTAAAGCTAACCCTAAAGCTAACCCTAACCTTAAGTTGAATCGGCTTGCTTTCAAAGCGCTATTTAAAGCGCCCTTCTTTCTCTGCGCTGGCTGTTGTCGCCCTGTTGATGACGTCAGCGACACGCTTTAATCGGGCGCGGCTTAGTCGAGCGCGGTTTTGACGGGTCACGACTTTAAGATGTATGGACTTCAACTCCCAGAATTCCCCAGCCAGCCATGTTGTAGTAAAATGGTAGATGAAGAGTCCTCTGGACACCAATCAACACATCTCTAGATCTACCTGTGTTTGCCTCATTAAAGCTAGCTTGTTCTTTCATAGTACATGCAGATAGCCAAGGAGGCTACCCTGAAAACCTGGCCTATTTTGCAGGGGAGGGGAGGGTGTTTCACGTACCTTCCCTACCAGTTCGCAAATGTGCACACGCCCCCCATCCACGCATGCACCCGGCCTTCTGCACATGCACTTTGTTCAAAAAAATGTCACGAAATAGATGCCAGGCCAGGGGACCACATATTTAGTTTTACATATCCTAACAATGATCATATTTGCAAAAAAAAAATCAAATTTAAAAAATAATAAATTAAGATAATAATATACATGCAATTTGAAGTTAGCCCATGATTGGAATAGAGTAACAAGAGTTGGAAGGGACCTTGGAGGTCTTCTAGTCCAATCCCCCCACCCCCTGCTTCGGCAGGAAACCCTATAGCATTTCAGTGACAGAATGATTGACAGCCATTCGTTTAATGATGGTTTCAAATTACGACGACTCTGAAAAAAAGGGACAGGACCATTTTTCACACGACCGTTGAGGCATCCTCGTGGTCATGGGATTAAATTCAGAGGCTTGGGAACTGTCTCGTATTTATGACGGTTGCTGTGTCCCAGGGTCATGTCATTCCCTTTTCCGACCTCCTGATAGGCAAAGTTAACATGAAAGCTAGAGTCACTCAACAACCGGCTTGCTAACTTATCAACTGAAGTGACTCACTTAACAACGGTAGCAAGAAAGGGTGTAAAAAGGGTGCCAAACCCCCCTTAACAAATGTTTCACTTAACAGCGGAAGCTTTGGGCTCAATTGTGGTCGTAAGTCGAGGACTACCTGTAGAAGCCGGACCTCTTACATACCTGTGTGCCCATCGGAATGCATTACCAAAAGCACAGAGCTCACAATGCAGATTTCAATAGAGTTAGGTCCTCCACTTACAACAGTTCCTTTCGTGAACATTTGAAGTTATAACGGCATCAGTGATATTTTTTTCACGCTTAAGAACTATTTCAGCATCCCCAATTACACATGATCAAAATTCAGTTTCTTGGCAACAGTCGTGGTGTCCCGGGTCACATGATCGGGGGGGTGGGCTGGGCTGCTGGGGGTTTGCAGGGGTTCGGGAGAACCTCTAGCTAAGATTCTGTGCAGTTTGGAGAACCTTCAAATCCCACTCCTGGCTGGCCCCGCCCACCCCGCCCCTCCCACAAGCCCCGTTTTGGATGCAGGTAAGTACAGGACGCACACAGAGGCTCGGGGGTGTGTGTGTGCAAAAAAATGGACCTGGGGAGGTTATTTTCGCCCTCCCGGAGGCTCAAGGAAAACTTCTGGAGCCCAGGGAGGCCAAAAACACAATGCAGGCGGCTAATTAGGCGACGCCCGCCATGGCCATGCACACCCAGCAACTGGGCAGAGAACCCCTTGCTAAAAATTTTAAAGCCCACTCCTGCACATGGTCCTCTTTTGCGACTTTCTGGCAAGCAAAGTCATTGGGGAATCCCGATTCCCTTTTAACAATTGGGTTACTAACTTAACAACTACAGTGATTCTAAGGGAAAACCTAACCTTGTACTTAAAACGAAACTAATTTACAGGAACCTCTTGACCTACGACTGATCGCTTGGTAACAGCTCCAAGTTATGACCTACCTGAAAAAGGGACTTACGACGCAGATTCGAAGAGATGGCCAGATCTACCATCCCTTGTTAGAGAAACATGAACGACGGGGCAAAAGTCTCCTGTTTTTCATACGAGAAGTGCTTCTCAAACTCTGCAGCCGCCAGAGTCCTTTCCTTATGGCTTCATCACTTTTTCCCTCAATAGAAAAAAATCACTTAAAACATGATTTCTGGAACTCTTGGGGATTCTTGCCTAACCCAGTCCTGATGAAAATATATATTTCCAAAAATCTAGACAGAGATCTAAGTGTATTGCCTTGGGAATAAGTCTGGTTGCACTTTGGCCCAAACCAGTAGAGGAAGCCCCTTGACTCACAACATTTGTTTAGTGACATTTGAAGTTGCAAGGGCACTGAAAAAAGTGACTTACAGCCAGTCCTCACACTTAAAGCCTCCCCATGGGAATACAATAGAATAGGAAAAAGAAATAGAATAGAATAGAATAGAATAGAATTGCATAGAACAGAATAGAAAAAGGAATAGAATAGAATAGAAAAAGGAACAGAATAGAATAGAAAAAGGAATAGAATAGAATAGAAAAAGGAACAGAATAGAATTGCAAAGCATAGAATAGAATAGAATAAGGAATAGAATAGAATATGAAAAAGAAATAGAATAGAATAGAATTGCATAGCATAGCATAGAATAGAAAAAGGAATAGAATAAAAAAAGGAATAGAATAAAATAGAATAGAATAGCATTGCATAGCATAGCATATAGCATAGCATATAGCATAGCATATAGCATAGAATAGAAAAAGGAATAGACTAGCATAGCACAGCACAACACAGAATAGAATAGCATTGCATAGCATAGCATTGCATAGCATTGCATAGCATTGCATAGCATTGCATAGCATATAGAATAGTATATAGCATAGCATAGAATAGAATAGAAAAAGGAATAGACTAGCATAGCACAGCACAACACAGAATAGAATAGAATAACATTGCATAGCATAGCATAGCATATAGAATAGTATGTAGCATAGCATAGAATAGAATAGAAAAAGAAATAGACTAGCATAACACAGCACAACACAGAATAGAATAGCATTGCATAGCATTGCATAGCATTGCATAGCATTGCATAGCATATAGAATAGTATATAGCATAGCATAGAATAGAATAGAAAAAGGAATAGACTAGCATAGCACAGCACTGCACAGAACAGCATAGAAAAGAACAGAAAAAGAAATAGAATAACATAGCATAGCATAACACAGCATAGCATAGCATAGCATAGAATTGCATTGCATTGCATTCAATCGAATTGAATTATTTATTGACCAAGTGTGGTTGGACACACAAGGAATTTTCCTTTGGTGCATATGCTCTCACTGTACATAAAAAGACAAGATACATTTGTCAAGAATCATAAGGCACAACACTTAATGATAGTCATAGGGTACAAATAAGCAATCAGGAAACGATCAATATCAATATAAACCATAAGGATGCAAGCAACAAAGTTACAGTCCTGCAGTCATAAGTGGGAGGAGCTGGGTGATAGGAACGATGAGACGATTAATAGTAATAGAGTAATGCAGCCTTAGTGAATTGTTTGACAGTGGTGAGGGAATTATTTGTTTAGCAGAGTGATGGCGTTCGGGAAAAAAACATCCTTGTGTCTAGTTGTCTTGGTGTGCAGTGCATGTGATCCAGTGGTGGGATTCAAATAATTTAACAACCAGTTCTCTGCCCTAATGACCAGCTGGGTAGGCGTGGCTCGGTGGTCATGTGACTGTGTGGGCGTGGCCAACTCAACATCACTCAGGTTGATGGGCGCTTCGCCTTAGCTCTTATAATGTAATAAGGGTTAACCAGAGAGGCAGTTTCTGTAAGCAGAGCAATAAAGATGAGGCTAGAAACAACACCAGAATGTTTCCTTCCTGCTTTCCTTACAGGATTAGCCCTGGAAAGTGGGGAAAAACAAAAGGAGATTTCTTCCAACAACCAAACTACTAAGAAAGTTAACAACAGGTTCTCTCAAATAGGTGCGAACTGGCTGAATCCCACCACTGATGTGATCAAAATTCAGGTGCTTCACAACTGACATGTATTTACGACGGTTGCAGCGTCCTGGGGTCATGTGATCAACATCAGCAACCTTCCCAGACAGCTTCCGACAAGCAAAGTCAATGGGGGGAGCCTGCTTTGGCTTTTACAACGATGTGGTTCATTCAACGACCGTTGCGAAATAAAAACCTTGTACAATCAGGCACAGCTCACTTAACAACCGCTTTGTTTAAGCAATGGAAATTCTGGTCCCAATTGTGGTTGTAAGTGAAGGATGACTCATAAGCAACTGTAGCCTGTGTTTCTGAAAACTTCTTACTTACTAAAAGGAGGACCCAGATTGTTGGGGGACATAGGCTGGCTCTGTAAACCGCTTAGGGAGGGCTGTAAAAGCACTATGGGTTGGTATATTACAGCTATGAACTGTGGTGGCGTAGTGGTTAGAATGCGGTACTGCAGGCTACTCCTGCTGACTGCCTGCAATTTGGCAGCTCGATTCTCACCAAGCTCAAGGTTGACTCAGCCTTCCATCCTTCCGAGGTGGGTAAAATGAGGACCCGGATTGTTGGGGGCCATAGGCTGACTCTGTAAACCGCTTAGAGAGGGCTGTAAAGCGGTATATAAATCTAAGTTGCTGTTCCTATTGCTACTTCTGGAGATTCAAACAAGCAAAGACTGAGCCACCATACAGTGTTTCCATACAGGTTTCTTGGTAAAAAAAATATCAAAGCACTGTCTCCTTGTAGGGTTTCCTTCCTGACCCCAGGGTTGGACTAGAACAGTGTTTCTCAACCTTGGCTACTTGAAGATGTCTGGACTTCAACTCCCAGAATTCCCCAGCCAGCGAATGCTGGCTGGGGAATTCTGGGAGTTGGAAGTCCAGACATCTTCAAGTGGCCAAGGTTGAGAAACACTGGACTAGAAGACCTCCAAGATCCTCTTCCCACCCTGTTCTTCTGTTCTTCTAATCTAGCATACAGCCAAAGGATTCTCTTGCGACCCTCCACCCAAATCCTAACCAGATCCAACGCTGCTCAGCTTCCCCAAACCCAAGCCAGCTCCCATCGGGATAAATGTTGAGCCCACCCACCCATCCATCCACCCACCCACCCACCATTTTCTCAGTTCCAGGCATCTTTTTTCCCCCTCCCCTTAACTACACGGCTAAATTCACACAACCCCCGAGACCACCATGCGTCGGCTGCCTTATGTGCTCGGGCTTTTGTCACGTCAAAACAACCCCTCAATGCATCCCCACCGATTCTTAAACAGCGGATCCGATTGCGGAACGGGATTGGGGGGGGGGGGAAGGGGCGCGGATAGAATCGGAACCCCTCTGCAGATTTACCCCCAAATCCCCAGATCTCTCCCTCTCCCCCTTTGGCGATGGGGATTCTTCCCCTCCCCATTCACACCCAAGCGAGATCTAGGAGAAATTTCCCACGCCCGGTGCGAGAGGATGGACCCTCCCGGGGGGGCGTTGCGACCTCCACCCAATTTTAAAAAAAAATACCATCCTTGCCTTCAATCTCACGGAAGCATCGCCCCTTTGCGCCCTCCACGGAGAAATCCCCTCTCCCGATCCCGGACCGGATCCCGACGACCACCGGACACCCCCCCCCCGGATCCTTACGACCACCGGACCCCCCCCCCGATCCTTACGACCACCGGATCCCCCCCTCCAACAACCCCACCGCGTGTGTGGAGCCCAGGCAGAGACGGGCGACGTCCCCTCTTCCATCCGCCCCGCCAGCAGCGCGCACAGGCTGGCTGGCTTGCTGGCTGGGAGCCGGAGGATCGGAGCGAGGCGCGGCGCGGCGCTCGGATCGTGGAGCCTCTGGGCTCAGCGCGTGGCCAGGCGGGCAAACGGGGCCAGCCCCATTCAAAAGAGCTTGGGCTTTCCCTCCCGAGCGGGATCAGACACAAAGCAAAAGGGATCGGGGGAAGGAGACGGCTCCCCTTCGGATCCCCCCTTATCGCCCAATGCCCATTTGCGGATCGCTCCATCGCTCCCTTCTCTTTAAGGATCGGGGAGGGAGGGGGGAGGACGCAAGAGAAAGCACCCGCTAGGCATCAACCCCTCTGCCCGCCCCCGCCCCACTGCGGTGGGTTTCCTCGAGGGTCGTCCTCCTCAGCCCCACACCTCCAAAGCCATCGGAAGCCCCTCGATCGGATCAGTCCCGGATCCCAAAGCCGGGAAGCCACTCACCGTTCGCTGCTGCTGGGCGCCGATCCCTCGTAACCAGGTTGGGCGAAAAAAGCAGGCGGGCTATCGCTGGAGAGCCCCCTCCCCGCCAACACACACACACACACACACACACACCGCCACCAACCCCCAGGAGGGAACAAAAAAAAAAAAATACCCCAAAACCCAAATGCAAAAAGAGAAGAAGAAAAGGGGAACGAGATTCCTGCAGCCTCTTGCGAAGGCAGCCGAGCTTCCGGGTTGGTGGACGGCCCAACGTCACTTGCTACAGGTTTACGAGGGAGAGGTGGCGGCGGCGGCGGCGAGTAGCAGGCGCGCGCGAGAGAGAGACAGCTATAAAAGGAAGGGATCGGGGAAAGGAGGGAGGGCGGAAAAGAAAATGGGGAGGGGGGAGAGAGAGAAAGGGAAGGAGGGAAAGAAAAAAGGAAGGAAGGAAGGAAAGAAAAGACAGATAGAAATAATGAAAAGATAGAAAGAAAAGACAGAGAGAGAAAGAGAGAGTGAAAGAGAGAGACAGAAAGAAAAAGGAAGGAAGGAAGGAAAGACAGACAGGCAAACAGAAATAGAGAGCGCGAGGGAGAAAGAAAGACAAGGAAGAAAGGAAAGACAGACAAACAGAAAGAAAGAGAGGGAGAGAGAAAGAAAAGGAAGGCATGGCAGACAGAAAGAAAGAGAGGGGGAGAGAAAGAAAGAAGGAAGGAAGGAATGGCAGACCAATAGAAAGAAAGAGAGAGGGGAGAAAAAGAAGGAAGGAGGAAGGAAGAAAGGAAGGAAAGACAGAGAAAGAAAGAGAGGGGGGAGGGAAGGAAGGAAGAAGGAAAGGCAGACAGACAAACAGAAAGAAAGAGAGGGGGAGAGAAAGAAAAGGAAGGAATGGCAGACAAACAGAAAGAAAAAGAGGGGGAAAGAAAGAAAGAAAGAAGGAAGGAAGGAAGGAAGGAAGGAATGGCAGACCAATAGAAAGAAAGAGAGAGGTGAGAGAAAGAAGGAAGGAGGAAGGAAGGAAAGACAGACAGAAAAAAGAGAGGGGGAAGGGAGGGAAGGAAGGAAGGAAGAAGGAAAGGCAGACAGGCAAACAGAAAGAGAGAGGGGGAGGGAGGGAGAAAGACAAGGAAGAAAGGAAAGAAAGACAAACAGAAAGAAAGAGAGGGAGAGAGAAAGAAAGAAGGAAGGAATGGCAGACAAATAGAAAGAAAGAGAGGGGGGAGAGAAAGAAGGAAGGAGGGAGGGAGGGAAGGAAGGAAGGAAGGAGGGAAGGAAAGACAGACTGTTAGATACCAGAATCAGTTACAATGGTTTACACCAAGGTCCTCTGTTCTGGCGGAAACAGAGATTCAACCTGATTGGTCAAAGGGTCTGACAGCTCCCTATAAAAGGGCTGCTGTCAGACTGAACCTTTGCTGGATTGTACATAGTTGTTTCAGAGTTAATAAAGAGCTGTTGCTGCCTAAGGCTGAGTGTGCCTTTCCTTTACCCAATCTAACACTAGCGACAAGGATGGGATTGGAAGGCAACTAGGCAAACAAAAAGAGCACAACACTCCAGGAAATAAATCAGCACAGCATCGAGCAGCCATCTTTGAGTGGCAAATTCAAACACGCTCAGGGATCCAAGATGTCAATGCACGCCCCACCGACTCCGTACAACCCAGTCATCGAGCACTGGGAATCCTACATGCTGAGGTTCGACTGCTTCCTCAAAGCCAACGACCTCATGGGCCTTTCTGAAGGCCGGAAAAAGAACATGTTCCTGAGCTACTGCGAACGAGAGGTGTTCGAGACAGCAAAGGACTTGTCCGAGCCAACGCCACTCCAATCGGTCGCTTGGTCAGTGCTACAACAGACGCTGAGGACACACTATGCTCTCAGACTGTCTAAACACAGCCGAAGGCACGAATTCAACATTTGTAACCAGAAAGAGGGTGAATCCATCAATGAATATGTTGCGGCGCTCAGAAAGGCTGCAGCATACTGCGAGTTTAGAGATCTCAATGAACTGATACTTGACCGCATCATATGCGATGTTCGAGACATTGGCCTGCAGAGGAGACTACTAGCGAAATCTAATCTGATGCTCCAAATTGCCCTAGACGAAGCCAGGGCCACTGAGTTTGCTGTTAAATCAACAGAAACCCTGCAGCGCCATAACATTCCTAAAAGCATGCGGAAGAGCGCAGGCGTGCATCGCGAGGCTACAGAGCCTGAAGGCTCGGAGAACAACGATGACAGCTACCGCATGCGTAGTGACCGCACCAAGCTGGCGCAAAAATTCAAACCGTGTTTCCTGCCTTGCGCCGGCTGCGGAGGAGACCATCTCAGAACACATTGCCGTTTCCGCGATGCAATCTGCCAATGCTGCGATCGAAAAGTGCACATCGCCAAGGTATGCAGAATCAATCACCCCACTACAACTTGGAAGCCCAGAAGCCAACCTAACCGCCAGCAGAGACCCAACTAAGGGGCATGGCAGCCGCCACCACGGCGAACAGTAGGCGAAACCAGAGTCACCTACCACACCTCCATAGGCCAAGTCTGCATGAAGCGGCCAAAAAAGCTGAAAGTCACAGTCCTCATTGAGGACTCTCCATGTGAAATGGAGATTGACACTGGGTCATCCTTGACCATAATGCCTTGGGCAGCACTCAAGCAGGCTATCCCTAACCTTAAGAAGCAGCATCTACGGGTTCCTGACATCTGCCTTCACAACTACCAGGGGAATCGAGTCCCCATCATGGGCCAGGGCACCTTCCATGTGAAATTCAAGACTTTCTGTGGCCAGCTACCAGTTACGGTAGTCAACGGAGACCTGCAGAGCCTCCTGGGGCTTGACTGGTTCGAAGCCCTGGGCCTAGAAGTGACCGGAATCAACGCCATACGAGACGAAAGCACTCCAGAACTCCTTAAGGAGTTTGAGGACATCTTCAGCACCGTTCTAGGTAAGTATATGGGGACCCCAATATCTTTTAAATTGGACCCCAATGTAGCCCCCATCAGGCTGAAACCCAGGAAAGTACCTTTTGCTCTCCACCCTAAAATTGATTTGGAACTGGACAAATTGATAGGCCAGGGAATCCTAGAGCCAGTAGATCACACACGCTGGGAGACCCCTATTGTGACACCTGTCAAGTCTGACGGGTCTGTCTGCATCTGCGCAGACTACAAATGCACGATAAACAAAGCTTTGCAACAAAGCGTTTATCCTGTAACCATTATACAGCATTCACTACATTCATTAGGCCCCGGAATTTTTTTTTGCAAAATTACACATGGCGCAGGCATACCAGTAGTTGCCTGTAGATGGTGCCATGGCAGAGGCCTAAACCATTGTGATGCACAGGGGTGCATTCAAATGCAATCACCTGCAATTCGGAGTTAGTATCGCTTGCACGATTTGTGTCCCTGCAGATGGACTTCTAGCAGCGCGAGGTGCCTCGAAGGTTTTGCACCAGGCGCCAAACGGCTTGTGAGGTTGCACGGGACAGAGTTTTTTGTATGTTAGGGAGTTTTTTGGGGTGAGTTTTGGCAAGAGGCTAGTTCTGGGGATCTCTCCACCTGACAATCCGAAATAGGGAGCCAAGATTAGAATGAGCTCATGTTAGTATGTTGCTGAAATGTGGTTTAGGGGCAGTGGTGAAATTCAAAATATTTTACTACCGGTTCTGTGGGAGTGGCTTGGTGGGCGTGACAGGGGAAGGATATTGCAAAATCCCCATTCCTACCCCACTCAGGCCAGCCAGAGGTGCTATTTTCCGGTTCTCCAAACTACTCAAAATTTCAGCTCCAGAACCTGCCACACCTGTTTAGGAAACCTGAAGTAATCTGAGTAGGTAGCAGTGGTGGGATTCAATTTTTTTTACTACCGGTTCTCTGGGCATGACATGGCTTGGTGGGTGTGGCTTGGGGGTGTGGCAGGGGAAAGATACTGTAAAATCCCCATTTCCTTCTGATCAGCTGGGACTTGGGAGACAGAGAATAGATGGGGGCAGAGCCAGCCAGAAGTGGTATTTATTGGTTCTCTGAACTACTCAAAATTTCCGCTAGCAGTTCTCCAGAACTGGTCAGAATCTGCTGAATACTACCTCTGATGGGTAGATATGTTGTGTGTATGACAGTTATGTTGGTATGTGTAGGTACTGTATTTTTCGGAGTATAAGACGCACCAAGATTTTGAAGAGGCAAATTTTTTAAAAAGTTTTTGCACTCTGCAAACCTCCCCAAAACAGCCTGATTTTTTGTGAAAAAAAGGGCATTCATAGCCGAGGTGGCGCAGTGGTTAGGGTGCAGTACTGAAGGCCACTACAGCTGACTGTTATCTGCAGTTCAGCAGTTCTAATCTCACCGGCTCAAGGTTGACTCAGCCTTCCATCCTTCCGAGGTGGGTGAAATGAGGACCCGGATTGTTGTTGGGGGCGATATGCTGACTCTGTAAACTGCTTAGAGAGGGCTGAAAGCCCTATGAAGTGGTATATAAGTCTAACTGCTATTGCTATAACTGCTGTTGCCTTTAGGAGGCTTGTAGAGTGTTCCTGGGGGCTGGGGAGGCAAAAACAAGCAAAAATTGGCTGGTTTGTTTTCTCATTTCTGCCCTCCCCAGCCCCCAGGAGCACTCTGGAAGCCTCCTAAGGCTATGCACAGCCATTTTGGTGAAGGGGGGGGGGGTTCAGGAGGCCAGAAATCCTGTATTCAGTGTATAAGACGCACCCAGATTTTCACCCTCTTTTTTTGAGGGAAAAGGGTATGTCTTATACTCCGAAATATATGGTATGTTGTATGACAACCCCAATCCATGGACTGGCACCGGGACATAGCAGGTCAGAAACCAGGGCTGGGCAAACAAGTGAAGCCCCATCCTTGGCATGTGGAAAGTACACGAAACCACACCACCTCTGGTCCATGAAAAAAACCTGTCTCCACGGAACCGGTCCCTGGTTGCCCAAAAAGGTTAGGGGCTACTATTGTATGAGGCTAGCCAAGGGGAAGGGTGGTGTAAGGATACGGAGACATTAGCTAACTGAATTAATCCAAGCATTGTTCTAGATCAATGTTTTTAAACCTTAGCAATTTAAAGATACAGTAGTTGGACTTCAATTCCCCGGATTCTCCAGTCAGCGCGCTGAGGCTAGCGTCAATCAAAGTTGGGCTTTTAGTTGATCTGATGAAACATGCAGTGTGAATGCTATTTCTAGAATTGGGGCTATCGGTTCTACCTTGCAAGAATACAGATGACCACTAGGGAGCCAAAGTCCTGGTACTCTTTGCTGCCCTCTAGTGCTCCTAACGAGCTTCTGAAACCCGGATTTATTAACAGTACAGGTATCCTCAGTGATGCTTTTTATCTGTTATGATTGTAAACTGCCCAGATTTACCCTGAGGAAAGATCGGGAGCCAGCAAATTTTATAAACAAATATATATGAGATGGATATTGTCCTATCCTTGCTCAATTATGAATAACGTAGAACAGCCCAATGAGGGACATTGCATTTTTGAAACCTGTGTACAGGTAGCCCCTGACCTATGACCACAATTGAGTCCCCAAATTTCTGCTGTTCAGTGGGACATTTGTTAAGTGAGTTTTGTCCCATTTTGCAACCTTTCTTGCAACCCAACCCAACCTATCCCATCCCATCTCAACCCAACCCAACCCAACCCAACCCATCTCCTCCTCCTCCCGTTCCTCCTGCTCCTTCTTCTAGACACTAAACTGGGATATTAGTACCAGAGCCGAGGTGGCGCAGTGGGTAGAGTGCAGCACTGCAGGCCACTTCAGCTGACTGTTATCTGCAGTTCAGTGGTTCTAATCTCACCGGCTCAAGGTTGACTCAGCCTTCCATCCTTCCGAAGTGGGGGAAATGAGGACCCAGACTGTGGGGGTGATATGCTGACTCTGTAAACCGTTTAGAGAGGGCTGAAAGCCCTATGAAGCGGTATATAAGTCTAACTGCTATTGCTATTGCTAAACAGGATTCTGGTCCTGGATTGGGAAGGAGGGATCTCTACATGGTGCAAGGCCTCGTGGCTCTCTGCTCTGTCCACTTCTTTTGAACATTTGTATGAAATGACTGGCGAGGTCCATAGTTGCCATGAGATCTGGTATCCTCAGTAAGTTGATGCTACCCAGTTCAGACATCTTGGCCTCTGGCAAGAGGCAGGCAGTGCAGCTGAAGTGCTGAGCCCAAGGAGCCCACGTTTGTCTCGAAGCTCCAAAATGTAATTTGTGCATGGCCCCACATATGCGCCTGCCCCTATGCATGCATGCGTGGCCCCCCAGCATGCACCCTACACCCTGCACATGCATGCTTCACTTTATCATGTGCCCCACCCTGTGCCTGTGCATGGCCTTGCATGCGCCCTCCCTCCCTGGGATGGCTTGGCCCCCACATATGCATGCACCCCACTCACCTGCACATGTATGAGCAGCCCCCTGCATGTGTCACAACCCTAGTGCATGGGTGGCATAGAACCGAAGACCAGCTGGGTGGCGGAAGGCGTGCGCGCATGCACAGCAGGGCTGAGCTGGGGCAATGGCTCATGTGCCCACAGAGAGGGCACTGGTTGCCACCTCTGGCACGCAAGCCATAGGTTCGCCATCACAGGTATACAGTCTCCTGCTTGAGCAGGGGGGGGGGAGTGGACTAGAAGACCTCCAAGATCTCTTCCTACTCTGACATTCTGTTATTCCCCACAGAGATCTGTTCTGTTGTTTTTGATCCAGATGTCTGGAGAGTTAAGATCTGGCGGGTCCATTTAGTACAGGAGGGGAAGAGCATGTTGTGAGCGAAGGTTAGAATGGGGCAAGCACTTCCACTTTGCCTATTATCTGTTTGTTATTTTGATGTGGCCAGCTTTGCTTATATTTTTATTTTGACAGCCTTGATCTTTAGTCGCCCAAGGTCTTCTGAAATGGGAGCGCCCAAATAATAAACAATATTATACTTGCAGAGCCAGTTTGGTTAGTGGTGTAAAGGCGGCAGGCTCTAGAAACTGAGAGGCTTAAGAGTTCTAGTCGGGTGTGTGAGGCACAAAGCCAGCTGGGTGATCTGTGGCCAGTCACTCTCTCTCGTGACCCGACAAATGCGCGCATGACAAAAGCGCGCCGACAAAACCACGGCAAGAAAACCGCGAGGTCAAAATCGCGCCGACAACAGCGCACCAACAACAGCGCGCCGACAAAAGCACGATTAGGGTTAAGGTATGGGTTAGGGTTAGGGTTATTACCTTGTTTTCGCGTTGTTTGTTGATGGCACGCTTTTGTCGGCGCGCTGTTGTCAGCGCGCTGTTGTGGGCGCGATTTCGACCTCCCTGTTTTCTCGCCGCGGGTTTGTCGGCGCGCATTTGTCATGCGCGTATTTGTCGGTGAACCCTCTCTCTTAGCCCTAGAAGGAGACAATAGCAAGCTACTCTTCCCTCCCTCAAAAACTCTTGCCAAGAAAACTACAAAGACTAGTTCCGGCAGTTGCCAGATGTTTTTTTTTTAAAAAAACACAACAGATTCGAATCTACAAAGAAGCTACTCCCACAAAGAATGGGTTGAATTGTTTCCCAAAGCACCAGAAGGCAAGACCAGAAACAATGGATGGAAACTTAATCAAGGAGAGAAGCAACCTGGAATTCAGGAGAAACTTCCTAACAGTGAGGACAATTAAGCAGTGGAACAGAAGTTGCCTTCAGAAGTTGTGGGTGCTCCATCCCTGGAGGTTTTTAAGAAGAGACTGGACATTCACCTGTCTGAAATGGTATAGGCTCTCCTGCTGGAGCAGAGGTTGGACTAGAACAGGGGCCATTAATCTTCTGGACCTCAGGGACCACTACATTCACAATTTAAAATCCCACAGACTACTAATATGATCTGCCCAATGATCAGCTGTGTAGCTAGGTGGTCATGTGACTGGGTGGGCATGGCCAAATCGTTGTCACTCACATCAAGGGGCACCTTGATGGCCTCAACTTGCCCTTCCCCTCCCAGCCACTCCTCACCGGCATGTCCAGACTCCTTAGGGTCCCAACAGGAAGCAGTTGTTGGAGCTAAGCAGCCACCACAAGAAAGAGTTGGCAAAACAGCTGGCTCCATTCAAATTGGATCTTACCAAGAAGGTGGCTCAGCAGAAGTATCTCACTTGAGGACTACGAGCATAGGCTTTCCAAGTAGACCTGCCGGAGTACAAGGCCAGGGAACGGATCCTGGAGGCTCAGCGGGCTGAGATGGACAGCTAGTTCCAGGCCATGATGCAGTCCCACTGGAACGAGCCCCCACCCCGGCTCTTCATTATCAGCGGCGCTTCCCTCCAGCCTTCGCCCAAAGCCCCACACCTGGAGGCTGAAGCAGACCCCAAGTTGGAATTTCTGCCCCTCCCTCTGCCCAGCACAAAAAGACCCCGAAGGGGGAGACTCTCTGCAGCCACACAAACGTTCATTGCACGTATCCGGCCCGGGGGCCGTAGTTTGAGGACCCCTGATTTAGTGCAATATAAAAAATGCAAATAATTTTTGCCAAATTTTCTCACGCACCACCAGTGGTCCACAAATCACCAGTTGGTGACTGCTGGATAGACGACCTCCAAAGTCCCTTCCAACACAGTTATTCTGTTATTTGTACCCGGAAGTTCTATGCAGCCGTATTCTATTGCAACTTAATTCCTATCTATTTCCGATTGTAGAAAGATACGGTTTGATAAAAAGACCACTGAGATGTCTGGGATCAACGGAATACATTTATTTAAAAGCAATTTTAAATATTAAAAAAGTAGAAATTAACACATACAGTACTCCAACGGTCACATTAAACACATAAGGAAACAAGTGTACTGATGGAAGAGGAGGAGTGTAACATTCAAGAGAGATTTCAGTATCGTCTAGAGTACAATAAGATCTGGGGTTTTTTTTCTTCTTCTACAGGTGGTTGCAGTATGTCATAAAAAAATAAATAGCAATTGCTGTTCAACAGTTAAGATAACACATCGTTTCCAGAACTTACTTCCCTCCCTGGGGGGAAAAACCAAAACAAAACTCAAAAGCAAGCAGGCTTTCCAAATATATCATGAAATGTACAAAATTGCAGATAGTGGCTCTTGAGCTTAAATAGAACCTTGTACTTAAAACTCAAGCTTATATATCATACATTGCATCTTAATTATCCTATGGACTCCTAAATCAAATAATCAGCTCTTGGGTTCCCGATGGAACTCATTTTATTTTTTTAAAAATCCATATGCTACTTCAAAAAGCTTACAAAATAATAGACATTTGACTCTACATCATTTTACACATCTTTATAGGTTCGCTTTTATTTGTGTTTTTTTTTCTAAACATGGATGTTGAGTTTGTTTTTAAGACAATTGAGAAAGCAGATGAGTTTTTCCCCTTCAATGCACTGGAGAGACGTTTAACAATATGGACTGCTAACTTGTTTTTGTTCTAGCGTTTGTATAAACAGCATTGTTTACTAAATGTGATTTAATTTATTAAAAACACTGACATTAGCAAGCAGGCTCACTCATTCATCTTATACCTTTGAACAAAATGTCCATGACCTGGAATTCAATGTTTTGAAAAACCACTTTCCAATAAGAGCTAATAATTGCTTTGCTTTCTTTCATTCATGTTAAAGAGTTCTTAAACTGATTGTATTTTTTTTTGCATGTTAACCCCTCAAATAAACATTGGGTTTTTTTTATTATTATTATAAAAAGGACATATGGCTTTGGCTACGGATGGTTTGCAAAAACTCTTACTTAATGTTTATTTGATTTTAACGTGCAATTAATTGGAGCTCGTGCTTGGAGTGAAATGCATTGTTTTCAGATGGAGTTTCAACAGACTGTGCTAGAGGAAATGAAACTTCGGGTCTTTTGGCAAAATCGCGTTTTTAACCAGTTTCTACCCAGTGAAACTCCAAAATGTGTAAGAAAACACTAGCTCTACTCATTTCTCCCTTCCACAAGGCATATTTATCTGTTCTGAAAATGTTTAGGAAGAAGTCCTTTGGCTCAGCAATTCTCTGCTGTTTATCAGACATTTTTTGTAGGCATCCATGCAAATCTGTAAAAATAATTTTTTTAAAAATGTACTGTCGCTTTAAGGGACCAGCTCCTTCAATTGCAAGGAGTGGCATTTTTTTCCAGGGTCTTGCAGAAATCTCAGAGACAACCTGATTGTGTAGCAGACAGTGGCCATTGCGCAAAAGCCCGAAGCCGCCTTCCAAATTGTGTTTGAAGCATGCACGATCTTAACAAATACATATGTAGCTAAAAAGACTATGCCCTTACTACTTTGATGGGGGGGACCCAAATTGAAGCTGCAGTCAATCATATTTTATGATATTTCTAATAATCACAAGTCCAAACTGGTCCTCCTTATATTATTATTAACTTTGTGGCGGCCAGACTCTTGGCACTCTTCAATTCAAGAAAGAAAACTACTTCCAGATGTTCTTGTGCCTTCTCTTCCCAGCTGCCATTTTTCAGGAAAGGGTAATTTTTATAATTGTTTCGCTAACGATTTTGATTTCTCCAAGCAGTAATACGAGAACGATATTGTGACTCGAGGACAGTATGGCTTAGGTCAAGGGTGTCAAACTCAAGGCCCGTGGGCCGGATCTGGCCCGCAGGGCGCTTAGATCTGGCCCATGGGGCCACCCTGGAAACAGTAATCTGGCCCGCGGTGCCTCTGCCAGCGAAAACGGAGCTCGGGAGGGCCATACACGAGTCCTCCCGAGCTCCGTTTTCACTGGTTGCAGAAGGTTGTCGCAGCCAAAAAAGGAGCCCGGGAGCCCGTTTTCGCTGGCAAAGCACTTGGGCCACCATAGGTGCCCCCGACACAAGTGATGTCATGCTGGCCATGCCCACCATGGCACGCCCCGAGGTCAAACACAACCCTGATGCGGCCCTCAACGAAATTGAGTTTGACACCCCTGGCTTAGGTGTAAGGAAGGCTGAAATCTCCCAATAGCTTCATGAACCAATTACTGTATTTTTCGGAGTATAAGATGCATCTTTTTCCCCCAAAAGAGGGTGAAAATCTGGATGTGTCTGATACACTGAATACAGCATTTTTGGCCTTCTGAAACCCCGCCCCCTTTGCAAAAGTGGATGTACAGAGGGTTCGGGAGTGCAATTTTTTTTTTCTTCAAATTTACCTCTTTAAAATCTTGTTGCATCTTATACTCCGGTGCATCTTATAGTCCAAATAATATGTTAGTTATCCAGCAGACTGGCAGATATTTCGATCTGGGTGGTAAAGAGATCATTGCCCCCCGAAACTGCCCTGCTTGAAGCCAAAAGACAACAGCTGATAAATGTTTTAAGTTCCCGCCTGAACGGAGACGATAAGCACAGATACGAAGCAGCAGCCATGCACGCAGGAATGTACTTTGCAGCAAGACACCCCCCCCCCCCCGAAAGAAATCCTTCCGCCAGGAATCTTGCGTGGTTTCCTTTGCGAGAAGGGAATCATTTTTATTGGGAGACTTTGAGATGGAGCCCGGTGAGGTCAAAGACCAAAGTTACAGAATACGAACATGAACAGGTGGCCTACGCACCGTTAAAAAAAACCCTAGCGGTTTTACCTGTAGCATTAGTGCCTATTTCTGTTGGATGGATACATCGGACACACACACACATACACACACACACACATATATATTTCTAAATGAATACCAAGGAAGGGGATTTCACAAGCTGTCCACGGTGCACGTGGGGTAGCCGGCGACGGACATCGGCCGTTCCTTTGGGGAAAAAAAGGAAACGGTGCTAGCTAGCTACTTCCGAGAATACTGATGTATTATTAAGGATGGTAAATTCTGTACAGCTGAACGGGAGTGAATCGGACTAACAGTTTATTTAGAAAGCTGGCAGTTCATACACACAGACGGATTTTTTTGTTTTCTTAAGTGCTTGATGCCAAGAATGGCTTGAGCAACCCAATAAGGCATGCCAGCTCCGACAATGACCATAATACTGGCAATGGCAAAGGAACGCCTTCTATATACAATTACAGGTATGACAAGCCCTTCGTATGAGCAGGACCGACTTCTCGCCTGGTTAACAGCAGTTTTATATATATATACATCGATATCCACAATTATGCACAGAATTACAGGGATGCAGCAGCTGTCTCGCTTCGTGCTTTAAAGCCTGACTCGCAGGAATGATGTGCAATACTCAAAGGTTTCCGGCTGGAGTTAGTCTGATAAAATGTGGACGAAGGAGACGGGGAAGACGCCTTTCCGTTCTGGCTTTCCTTCAATGTGGCCGATCTGCAAATAAAAACCCAAGGGTGTGAGGGGTAATTTGGCAGGAGGTGCTCTTGCTCGTGTTCTGACCCAGCTTCCCAAATACTACAGACCCTCTGATGTTAACTCATGAATAATTGTCTGCCTCATATATTCATCTCCGCCGCCTGCCTTTTATCCCCAGAACTAGGATGGGGCTTCATTGGCAGCAGTGGTTCTTCTGGCCCAAGGATCGGCCCATGGATTTCCACTGCTCTCCTCTCCTCTGCCTTCAGCACGTCAGGCACTGGACCCAGCTGTTCCTCCTCTTTTTCATCAGCCACCTCCACACCTGGGGGCTGTTGACTCTCCATCTGAGGGCTGACAGATGGCCCAGGCTCTCTCTCTCTCCCTCTCTCTGTCTGTCTGTCTGTCTCTCTCTCTCTCTCTCTCTGTCTCTCTCTCTCTCTCTCTGCCAGCTCCATTCCCTCTTCCCCCTCGGAGCTCTCAAGTGGCCTTGATGCTGACCCTGGACTCCCATGCCTCCTCCTCCTCCACTGATTTGGCTGCTGGAGGGGTTGGTGGCCGATAAGCCACAAAAGCGAGGAGGTAGCGTTTGAGAGGCATCTACCACTGTGTACAGGTAGTCCTCGACTTACGACCACAATTCAGCCCAACATTTCTGCTGCTGAGCGAGAACAAGTTGTCAAGTGGATTATGCCCCGTTGTACAATCAGTCTTGCCACGGCTGTTGAGGAATTACAAGGCTTGGCAAAAATAAACATTACAAATTGTATGGAAAATGGGTGTCCCGAAAAGTCTTCCTTGAAGACTTTTCACTTCTCATGCTTCAGCTCTGACTGGATGGCGGGGAATGGAAGGATTTATGTTCTTTGCAGACAGCTGGTCATTTCTGCCTACAAGGAATATAAATCCTTCCACTTCCCATCGGTGAGGAATCTAAATCCTTCTATTTCCTGTCTGCAAGGAATATAAACCCCCACCATCCAGTCAGAGCTGAAGAACTTCTAGGATGAGAAGTGAAACTTCTTCAAAGAAAAACCAGAAAGTCCAGTTGCCTCTTGAAAAAAAAAGCATCTCTGGGACAATCATGACCTGGATGACTGGATGACATAGATATTGATAATGGGGTTCAGGCAGTGGTGGGTTCTGAATCCCGGTGCAACTGGTACGGTGCAACGGGGCCCAGCGTCCACCACACATATAGTACATGCACAGGGCGCGCATGCATACTTACCACTTGCGACGCTCCAGCTGTTTGGTGGAGCGTTGCGCAGGCTCTGTATGCTCCATGCGCATGTGTGGAAGCGCCGAAGAGCTCAAATACCAGTAAGGAGCATGGGCAGGCAGGCGGGCCCTCCGGAGCACTGCACCGGAATCCGGTACGCCTGTACCGGGGCGTATCAGTCGTAATCCACCACTGGGTTCAGGTCAAATTTCCAGGAGCCAAAAGAAACCAACCTTAGGTTTCTTTTTCCATACGCAATAATGTAAAAACCGCCAATTACGGTTGTATGATTCGTTGAACTTAACAACATCATAGTATACACGTGGCTCAGTGGTTAGAGTGCAGTACTGCAGGCTACTTCTGCTGCCTGCCAGCTGCCTGCAATTTGGCAGATCGAACCTCACCAGGCTCAAGACTGACTCAGCCTTCCGTCCTTCCGAGGTCAGTGAAATGAGAACCCAGATTGTTGGGGGCAATAGGCTGACCCTGTAAACCCGCTTAGAGAGGGCTGTAAAGGGCTGTAAATCTATTGCTATCCATTGTCAGTTCTGACCTGCCCTGACAGCTTCCTACAAGCAAATCAGTAGGGAAACCGGCAGGAGGTCAAAAATAGTGATCATGTGACATCCTCCCTTAATAACACACCCCCCCCCCCATAGTTTACTTAACGACATCAGCCCAAAGTGCCAGAATTTCCATGGTGGTCATGTGATGTTGCATTTTGTGGCTATGTCCCTTAGTGATGGAAACGCCAGTCCCAATTATTGCTGTTTATTAGGACCATTTGTATAAGGTAAAGGTAAAAGTAAAGGTTCCCCTCGCACATGGGTGCTAGTCATTCCCGACTCATCTCCGTTTCAAAGCTGAAGAGCTAGCGCTGTCCGAAGATGTCTCCGTGGTCATGTGGCCAGCATGACTAAACACTGAAGGCACACAGAACGCTGTTACCTTCCCACCAAAGGTGGCTCCTGTTTTTCTACTTGCATTTTTACATTGCTTTCGAACTGCTAGATTGGCAGAAGCTGGGAAAAGTAACGGGAGCTCACTCCGTTACATGGCGCTAGGGATTTGAGCCGCCGAACTGCTGACCTTTCTGATCAACAAGCTCAGCGTCTTAGCCACTGAGCCATTGCGTCCCTGTTGTATACTGCTTCTGTATTATATCATCAAAAGTTTATTTTATTTAACTGTTAAAAGTAGGGGGAAAATACTTACCCACCACTCCTGATCCTCCTCTCCTGTTACAATAATAATTTCACCTTCCACAAACGTAAGCTCATCGTCGTTATCTGCTTGGCAATCGTAGATTGTCTTCACCCTCCTGACTTTATTCCTTGCCTGAAAACAAAAAGCGAACAGGTAACATTTTAGCGAAGATGGAACAAAAATTGTTATTTGTTCGGCTGCTAATTGTAAGCGGAATGGGACAACCTACCGCAGCCAACTTGCCATGGCCAATTGTCCCTGTGGGACAATTTAACAATTCTACTTGATTACTTAAAATAAATAAAAACATATTTTAAGTTTTGCCATGCACATTTTACTCTGTCCCTCCTTCTGCATCTTTTCTTTAATGAAGAAGAGCCGAGGTGGCGCAGTGGTTAAATGCAGCACTGCAGGCTACTTCAGCTGACTGCAGTTCTGCAGTTCGGCTGTTCAAATCTCACCGGCTCAGGGTTGACTCAGCCTTCCATCCTTCCGAGGTGGGTAAAATGAGGACCCGGATTGTTGTTGGGGGCAATATGCTGACTCTGTAAACCGCTTAGAGAGGGTTGAAAACCCTATGAAGCGGTATATAAATCTAACTGCTATTGCTACTGCTATTCTGTTTCTATTCCTATTTTTATTCCATTTCTGCAATATTAGTGTAACTCTTGTCCTGCAATGAGTTTGCCAGGGTAAGTTGGCTGTGGCGAATTAATAGATTAACAGAGTTCTAAGGGACCTTGTAGGTCATCTAGTCCAACCCCCTGTCCAAGCAGGAGATCCTACACCATTTCTGACAAGTGGCAGTCCAGTCTTTTCTTGAAAGCCTCCAGCGATGAAGCACCTACAATGTCTGAAGGCAACTTCTGTTCCATTGGTTGATTGCTCTCCCTGTCAGAAAGTTCCTCCTTATTTCTAGGTTGAATTTCTCCTTGTTCAGTTTCTATCCATTATTCCTTGTCTGGCCTTCAGGTGCTTTGGAAAATAGCCTGATCCCCTCCTCTCTGTGGCAGCCCCTCAAATATTGGAAGACTGCTATCATATTGCCTCTGGTTCGTCTCTTCACTAGACTAGACATGCCCAGTTCCTGCAACTGTTCATCGTATGTTTTAGCCTCCACGCTCCTAATCATTGTGCTTGCTCTTCTCTGCATTCTTTCTAGAGTCTCAACATCTTTTTTATAGTGTGGTGACCAAAACTGGACTTGTCATAGATCCAATTGTAAGACCAATGAGCCTATTCAGATGCAGCCAGAAAATCTAGGGCAGGTTTCTGTGCCACTGAGATGAGGCTGGTCCTCTTGTGGCAAAATCTTTCCACCTGATGATGCAATTGTCTCTTTCGGAACACGCATAGCAATCCTTGCTTTACTGATCATCTAGAAACCTAAAGATTTCTTGCTCTCAAAGCCATCGCATTTTATAGGTATAATTTATCCCGTTGTGCAGGTGTATTTCTGAAATGCTGAATTCATACATATGCCAATAATTCTGCTCAACCAACCAACATACCTGTGCCTGGAGATCATACAAATTTGGAGAATAATTAAGTCCCGCTAAGCACCTGCTTGCCTATTTGTTTTAGGATTACAGATAGTGCTTGCCTTGTGACCACAATAGAGTCCAAAACTTCTGTTGCTAAGTGAAACAGTTAATTTGACTCCATTGTACAACCATTCTTGCCACAGTTGTTAAGTGAATCACTGCAGTTGCTAAGTTAGTAACACTGTTAAGTGAACCTGGTTTTCCCTCTGGACTTTGTCAGAAGGTCACAAAATGGGATCACATGACCCCGGGACACTACAGCTGTCATAAATATGAGCCAGTTGCCAAACGTCCAAATTTTGATCCCTTCACCATGGGGATGCTACAATGGTTGTAAGGGTGAAAGACGACCATGTGCTGTTGTAACTTCTAATGGTCACTAAATGAATGGTTGTAAATCAAGGACTCGCTGTATGGCACCATCGAACACTTCACAAAAGTAGCGCAATAGTGAAGGACAAAGAGAGACCTAACTAGTGGTGGGTTGCAGGCGGTACGCCCCAGTACGAGTGTGCCTGAGTCTGCCCGGAGCACCGGATACCGTTGCAGTATGGTGCTCTGGAGGGCCCACCCATCCGCCCGAGCTCCTTACCTATCTTTTAAGGCTTCCATGCTTCCGTGCACGGTGCATACAGCGCCTGTGCGACGCTCTGTGGAGGAGCTGGAGCCTCGCGGAGGTGCTAAGATGCATGCATGCGCTGCGCGCTTCCATGTGGACAACGCCGGGCCCGTTCCAACCATACCGGTTGGAACGGGATCCGGAACCCACCATTGGACCTAACCCACAGAATCATTAAGAGTTGGACGTGACTGAATGGACATCATCATCATCATCATCATCATCATCATAGCAACAACATTGGCGGCAACATCAAAAGCAGAAGCTATCTACCTACCACGTTTATTTTTCTCGGAAGTGGCACAGGGGTTTCAGCTGACCCCGGGGTCGTATCTCCAGAGTCTTCAGATGCTTGTTTCTGGACCATCTCTTTCGATTGTATCTTTGGGGAAAGATCCATATTGGGCGATTTTTGATTGGCCTCGGGAGGCTGAGATCTGGGGGATTGTTCCCCACCAGGAGATTTTGCCAAAGTTTCTCCTAGTTGTGGCTTTGGAGGGAGGTCCTTCATTTGGGGTTTCGGAGGTAAGTCGGCTAGCTGGGGTTTGGGGGGCAGGTCCCCCAGTTGGGGTTTGGGGGGTAATTCCCCTGGTTTGGGGGCTAAATCTGCAGGTTGGGGCTTCTGGGGCAGATCGATGCAAAGAGAGGCCGACTTTTGAAAGATTTCAGAGTGGTGGCTGGATTTGTCTACTGAAGGAAGGTGAATCGTTTCTATTTTTCGTAATGCCACTGAAACAGAAAGCAAAAACAATGTGAGAATTTCAGATGAAACCTTTCTTCTTTTCCTTCCTGTTTTCGTTAAAACAAACCCCATTTGTCTCCAATGCCATTTTAAAAACTGCCAATTTATTGAGCAGAATATATTGATTTATATTGGGAGCTGCTGACACCAGAAGAAGAAATGATAAGCATGCAGTCTCAAAAGCCCAAATGCAATCTTTTGCTACAGCACAATGTTTTATTTATTTTTTCTTGCAAAGATACTGTTCTGACCGAGGCTTCCCAAGAGCATGAAGCAAACTCCTTGTCCTGACAAAAACCCATTTTATTAATTTACTGCGAATTCTGCTCATTCCCATCCAGCAAAGTCTTTCAAGGGAGGATTTACAGTCACAGACCTTATCTGGCTTGGAGAGCTGCCAGGCCGAAATCTGCAAAACTTGGCAAGGAGCCTTTGAGAGTCATGAATCAATTAAGCGAACTAATTGTCTCCTGCAAACTCCACTCCCCTTTCGCTCCTCTTTTATTTTCTCTGGGAGGGGCCATTCATCGTCCACCTGTGGCCTTACTCCCAAGTTGACCCGTGTTCTTTAGCTGTTTCCTTCGTCTGGCAACGCTGCACATGCTCACACTGGGAAAAGGCTCCAGCTGTTCATCTGCCTCACTGATATCTGACTCCGAAGGCAGCTGATAACTGTCAGATGGCCCTGGCCCCCTCCATGCCTCTAACCCAGAGCCCTCTTCAGAGCCTTCCCCAGATTCCAGGACAGGCCCATCATGTTCCTCCCCAACCTCTTCACTGTCCGAATCTGCTGCCAACTCCACTTTCAAGCCACAACACTCATATTGTCCAGGGTTTTTTGGGGGGAAGTGAAAACCCCTCAGCATAACACATGCTCACATAAAATCCCCTTGAATCAACTTCAACAGTTCTTAATAATGAAATCCTTTCATGGTATTTCCCCTCCCACCCTTAAGTTCTCATTTAACTTACAGCTCTGAGATATTCTTGCGGTTTCCCATTCCAAAGCTAACCTTGTCTGACCCTGCTTAGCTTGTTTCATGATCAGACTTACCTTTCTGAGGTAGTTTAGGAAGCACTCTTGGGCCCAGGGCACTCTTAGCAGACCCGGTGCTGATGAAGAAATACACAAGGGGTTAAATTCTATAATTAATTATACATACATACATACATACATACATACATACATACATACATCTGTGCGTGTGCGTGTTTGTTTGTTCCAGCATAACTCTGGAATGCCTTGAGCAATTTCAACCAAACTTGGTACACAGATGACTTACTCTCTGGAAACAAATACTGTGGGGGTAAGACACTCCTAAAACCCCCGGGGTTGATGCAGCCTATTGTGCCTTAACATGGCTTCTGCTGTACTGCCTTAAAATGGCTTCTACTGTACAGCAGTGGAGTTGCAGTGGTAACGGCTTCACAGTACTCCACAAGGGGGCTCCCTCTGGTAAGGGGGAAAAGACAACATTAGAAATTATGTTTCATCTGGACATTTCCCCCCTACAAATAAATACCTGGGCAACGCCGGGCTATCAGCTAGTAATAATTTTAAAAAGCACATAAATATCTCACCTTGCCTGTTGAGACATCCCTTCAAATTTGTTTGCCGTTTTGGTGGCTGGTGGGCCCAGATCATTACCTAAAAGTAAGAATAATGAACCATTAAATATTTTAAATGCAGCAGCCATGACATTAAATGAATAGAATCCTTAGCAGACGTGGTACAAAGATTTGGATATATATATTCTTATTCTATGACTTAAAGCAAAAGATGTATTGCTTTCCAACACATTATAGGTAGTCCTCGACTTATGACCACAATTGAAGCCAACGTTTATGTTGTCAAGTAAGACAGTTGAGGGAGGACAATTGCAAACGTCATAAATATGAACCGTTTGCCAAGTGTCAGAATTTTGAGCATGTAAACCATAGGGATGCTACAGCAATCATAAATGTGAAAGACGGTCAGAAGTCACTTTTTTTTAGTGCCGCTGTAACTTTGAACTGTCAGTCAAAAATGGTTGTAAGTTGAGGACTCTCATCTAATTTGAGACAATAAAAACCAGGCTGCTAATGGCGAAAGAATATTCAAAATGAAACCTGCAATTCAACCTCATGTCAAAACTCTATTTCATCTACATTACGGGGGACAACCTCGTGACATCACGTTGACGTCACGTGACTTCCCGCAGTGTTTTTTCCCCCCTTCACAGAGCTGGGGTGGACGTAGGCTGCGGGTGACACATCTGTGGGCCGCTAGTTTAACACCCCTGGTTTACATCGTTCAATACTGACTGCATCTCAGAGTCTGTCCGTCTGTCATGACTTTATCTCCATCTCTATCAACAATCGTGTTTTCCCCTAAATAAGACCAGGTCTTATATTAATGTTTGCTCAGAAAGACACATTAGGGCTTAGTTTGGGGGAAATACAGCACTAAAATGTGTACGTCTGGCTGACAATCTTAACTGGCGCTT
The DNA here is from genome assembly GCF_009769535.1 of Thamnophis elegans. Lineage (NCBI taxonomy): Eukaryota > Metazoa > Chordata > Lepidosauria > Squamata > Natricidae > Thamnophis > Thamnophis elegans. The sequence goes on from NC_045548.1 coordinate 70,182,063, forward strand.
ATTTTTGGGATAGGGCTTATATTATGTGCATCCTGAAAAATCATGCTAGGTCTTATTTTCCAGTTTGGTCATATTTTTTGGGGAAACATAATATCTATCAATCATCCATATATCCATCCATCTCTATCACCTATCCACCTACCTACCTATCATCCATCCATCCATCCATCCATCCATCCATCCATCCATCCATCCATCTATCTATCTATCTATCTATCTATCTATCTATCTATCTATCTATCTAATGTATCTATCTATCTATCTATCTATCTATCTATCTATCTATCTATCTATCTATCTATCTATCTATCTATCTATCATCGTCTCTGTCTGTCTGTCTCTCTCCTCTACCTACCTACCTCTCATCTATCTATCTATCTATCTATCTATCTATCTATCTATCTATCTATCTATCTATCTATCTATCATCCATCCATCCATCCATCCATCCATCTACCCACCCACCCACCCACCCACCTACCTCATATATCTATCCATCTTTATACATCTATATCATATTTGTCTGTCTGTCTATCATTATCCATCTACCCACGAACCCATCCAATTTGTCTATCTATAAAATTCGTTGGCTGCCCATCTTACCATAAGATAACTCTAGGTTTCTTATAGTCATAAAAATATATATCTACATTAAAACATAAATTAAAACCAAATATTAAAATTTAAGGACATGTGGGGAAGGTAGAGGGGGGGGGAGAATGGGGGGGGCAGGTGGGACCTGTTGTTACTCGATCAACCACTGTGCTGTTCCCCCCCCCCCCGGGGCCCCAAGGCAACTGGCACAGCCAGAATCTACAAAAAAAGCAGATCAACCCCAACTATTTGTGCATATCCATTCCCTCTACACCAGGGCTGTCAAGGCCAGATGCGTCACGAGCTGGCCACGCCCACACCAGTTGTAGCAAAGGGGGGGGGAGAGAAAGTTCCGATACGTCATGTGACGCCAATGTGATGACATGAGTTTGGCACCCCTGCTCTACATTGTTTGTGGCTAAGAAGCCAGGCAGGAGATTGAAGAATTAAAATCTGACCTCACACTTGCTTTCAACTTTGTCAAAATTTGTCCAGATACGGAGATCATTATTTATGTAATGATGGATGGATAGATATTTTTAAAAAGTATAAGAAACTTCTTTTGTATTTTTCTTTCACTAAGCAGTGACTATGCGTCCCATTTTTAGCCCGTTCCAGCTGCCTATTCCCGCTGCCTGGAACGGGCCAAAACAGGGATGCGCAGAGACCACAAAGAGGCAAGTGGAGGCTGAAAACGGGATGTGCAGAGGCCAAATATGGGGCACGTGGAGTTGTCAATAGGTGGCAGCAGTGATGGGTGGCAGTCATCCCCGCAGCCTGATAGGAGGTATTCCGGGAGGCAGACCCAACTGCCAATCAGCTACTCATGCTGAATCAGACTGTGCTGAAGCTGACCACACCGTTTGCTGTTTGCTGCAAGGAGGTGAATTGTTGGAAGGCAGAGGCCAAAGGGTGGGGTCCACCAGATGGGCGGGGCTTCGGCAACATTTGCTCTATAAGACACAGACTTTTCCACCCACTTTTTGGGGTGGGGGAAAGTGCGTCTTATACTCCAAAAATACGGTATACACTGGTACTTAAAAGGTTGTGAACCCTTTTGAATTCTCAATATTTTATTTTTTATGAATACGACATAAAACTAAATATGGCTTCCCTTGATTTGTTCTCAACCCGAGTCCTAAAAGAAGAGAACAAAATTATACCAATCCGTTAAAAGCATTATATTTTAATTTATTTATTGGGGGAAGATGATCCAAAGCTACATATTTTTGTTTTCTTTATCTAGTTTTAGGATGTGTGTGGAGAAGAGACAATGTTTATGTACAAATATTGAAATTCTCCACACATTTAAAAGGGTTCACAAACTTTTAGGAACCCCTGTAGGGGGTGTTGAAACTCAATTTGTACATACTCATTCCTCCATTTCTAATGAAAAGTTTACTTAAAATTTCAAAACGTACACAAAAAATTACAAAACAACTGAGGTAATAAAAACAGACAAAATACATTCACCACATGAAAACTGCAGACACGCTAACACAAAAAACAATGCACAATACGGTATCTACGAATTCCGTTCTTCCCCTCACCTGTCACTGTTACTACAGATTCAGAAGCTGACTTGTAATTTATAGTTAATTTTATTTTTGATCTTGTCTTCTGCTGTTTAATTATGTTCAGGTTTGATCTAGTGGTTAAGGCACTAGGCTGGCTAGAAAGGGGGAGACCATGAGTTCAAATCCCACCTTACTCATGAAAGCCAGCTAGGTGACTGTGAGCCAATCACCAGGAGACAGTGAATTCTAGTCCCACCTTACGCATGAAAGCCAGCTGGGTGACTTTGGGCCAGATCACTCTCTCTCAGCCCAATTCACCTCACAGGGTTGTTGTTGTGGGAAAAATAGGAGGAGGAGTTTTAAGCATATTCACCACCTTGAGTTATTTTTAAAAGAATAATAAAGGGATATAAATAAACATAATTTGGTAGTCAAAACAATATAGAATAGAATAACATAGTTAGAAGGGATCTTGGAGGTCTTCTAGTCCAACCCCCTGCTTAGGCAGGAAACACTACACCACTTAAGACAAATGGCTATGCAACATCTTCTTAAAAACTTCCAGTGTTGGGGCATTCAAAACTTCTGGAGGCAAGCTGTTCCACTGATTAATTGTTTTAATTGTCAGGAAATTTCTCCTCAGTTCTAAGTTGCTTCCCTCTTTGATTAGTTTCCACCCATTGCTTCTTGTTCTACCCTCAGGTGCTTTGGAGAATAGCTTGACTCCCTCTTCTTTGTGGCAACCCCTGAGATATGGGAAGACTGCTATATAAAAAGGTAAAGGTTCCCCTTGCATATATGTGCTAGTCGTTCCCGACTCTAGGGGGCGGGGCTCATCTCCGTTTCAAAGCTGAAGAGCCAGCATTGTCCGAAGACACCTCTGTGGTCATGTGGCCGGCACGACTAAATGCCTAAGGCTCATGGGACGTTGTTACCTTCCCACCAAAGTGGTCCCTATTTTTCTACTTGCATTTTTACATGCTTTTGTTGGCAGAAGCTGGGACAAGTAATGGGAGCTTACTCCGTTACGCCGCACTAGGGATTCGAACCGCTGACCTATCTGTTCAACAAGCTCAGTGTCTGAGTCACTGAGCCACCACGTCCCTCCTGCTATATATATGAATATATAATTCAACGGATTCCTGTTCAGCTGTTTTGCGCTTCAGGGAAGAACTACATTTTGTATAAATCTAGAAATATATCTGGCTATCATTATACGTCACTTGCAGTGATGTATAAGAGACTTGAATATGTAGCAACTGCTGATAACCTTATAAAGAGATTAATTTGATTTTTAATCTGATATAAAGTCCACTCATCTAGAGCACCAGTGATTAAATATGTCAGCCTTCACTAAGTTTTGAATCAATTTTCCATTTCTATTAAATTTCAGTAGTCCTTTAGAAACACTTTTTAAAATGTTGAACATAAATCAACATCAATGCTAAGTTTTTCAGTTTACTAATCTTTATGCTGTTGGACTCAAAACCATTCACAATAAAGTATGTGGTTCTAACAATCCGTAGACCCTTTTTTAGAGCTAAAATTAAAAACAGATAACTTAATGCATAGAATCATAACAACTTAATCAAGTAAACATTTAAGGCCTCTGGAATGTTCTGCAACTATAAATGAAACAACCTGTGTTTATTAACGGCTTTTTAGCCTTTTAAATTGCTGATTTAAACCATTTTCCACACAACAGTAAATTCATGTGTTAGAGTAAGGTCAACAGATGGATGACAAATAGGTTTCCTAGGATGCTTCAAAACTTACTGCCACCTCGTCTCCCTACACAAAATATACACTAATTTAAAGACTGTTATTCTAACAAATTTCCTGGCTTATAAAGGAGGTCATAAATTTCTATCTATCACAAGTTTCAGGAAAAAAAAAAACCAATGAGCTACCCTGTTTCCTTGCAAATCAGACCTCCCTGGATAATAAGCCCAATTGGGCTTTTGATAAAGGTAAAGGTTCCCCTTGCATATATGTGCTAGTCGTTCCCGACTCTAGGGGGTGGGGCTCATCTCCGTTTCAAAGCCAAAGAGCCAGCATTGTCTGAAGACGCCTTCGTGGTCATGTGGCCAGCACGACTAAATGCCTAAGGCTCATGGGACGTTGTTACCTTCCTACCAAAGTGGTCCCTATTTTTCTACTTGCATTTTTACATGCTTTTGTTGGCAGAAGCTGGGACAAGTAATGGGAGCTCACTCCGTTACGCCGCACTAGGGATTCGAACCGTTGACCTTTATGTTCAACAAGCTCAGTGTCTTAGCCACGGAGCCACCACGTCCCTCCTGCTATATATATATATGAATATATAATTCAACGGATTCCTGTTCAGCTGTTTTGTGCTTCAGGGAAGAACTACATTTTGTATAAATCTAGAAATATATCTGGCTATCATTGTATGTCACTTAAACTGATGTATAAGAGACTTGAATATGTAGCAACTACTGATAACCTTATAATAAGCCCAATTGGGCTTTTGAGCGCATGTGCAAAAAAAAGCCCTCCCCAAAAATATTGCAACATAGCAGCAGCCATGAGGTGACCATGCTCGCTGCCTCCTGCACCTCAAAAATAATAAGACCTCCCTGAAAATAAGGCCAAGCGCTTATTTTGGGGGTAAAAAGAAAATAAGACCCTGTCTTATTTTTGGGAAAACATGGTACAACATTTTGGGTTAACTCTAAAATGTCAGCAGGAGCATCTAATTTAAAATCAGTGGTTCCAGCTCAATTAAAACATCATATCCAATCATAGTTGGTTCTAAAGTTGTAGAGAATTGCAACCACGGCTTACACTTTCAAATGTTAAGACTATTTTTTTTTAACCTGTTTCCATTTTGAATTTGTTTTTATATTCTTCCACGTAGAAGGACTCCAGACACACAGTAACGTTAAGATTCGTCAAGACGTCACACCAAGCCAACAGTGGGAATCATATTTCCGAAAGATCAAACCGTAACACGGGACACCAGTTAGGACTAGAATCGCCTACCAGCTGGCAATTTAATCTCCCACTACAGTAAATCATAATGTGGATGTGATCAACTAATAGTCAGCATTACATTGGCATTAGGAAAGACTTAATGGAATTCAAGAGGGATATGGACTTGGATCATTTGTGGGAATGTAATGATTCCAGGCTGGTTCCTCTCTTGACTCCATCCCCAGGCTCTACCTATAAGTGTTGAAACTAAATCAGTATGAATATTATTATAACTCACCCCAAGACATTTGGACCTTATTCTGGGGCCCATGTGGTTGTGGGCTGGGTGGGTCTGATAGGGTTCTTTTGTGTCCAGGGGGTGGGGGAGGGGGCTTCTTCTTAGACAGGGTAGAGCTGCCACTAGAGGCTGGAGTGCTTAATGGGAGAGTTGAAGGAGGGCATGTTGGACCTGTGGAGATAAACAAATATCTTCTTATCAACACAAAGATGGGTTAACACCAATACAGCACACAGGAAACTCAAAATCAGACAACAGGAAAATACAGCAAAGGACTGAGAGTGAAAACAACAATCGGCCATTCCAAAAAAAAAAATGCAAAATTATTATCCTACTATTAACTTTTCCAGCAATTATTGTGAAGGGAGAAGCAGATACGTGTGGTAGAGACATACACATGGTTTCAGAGAGAAGGTAACACAAAGAAATTTAAGATATTAAGATGCAGGAAGAGAAGTTTACACATAATACCAAGTAAATCCACTGAATCCAAACTAGGTCGGTCACGGGGACTAGAGATTTAATCTTCGGAGCTTTCAGATTCATGCTTGAGCCCATCCTCAGAGAACTTCTCTCTCTCACCAGAATGGGTCTCATGCATTCTTGTGTGAGAGACATTCCCTTTGGGTGGGCTCCAGCAGGAGTCCAAAAGCTCGAAAGACCAAACCTCTGGTCCAGAGCCCAACCCAGATTTGATCCTGCAACATTATTCAGGGACATGTATATTTGTTTTGTAAAGGTAAAGGTTCCCCTCGCACATATGTGCTAGTCGTTTCTGACTCTAGGGGGCTGTGCTCATCTCCGTTTCAAAGCCAAATAGCCAGCGCTGTCTGAAGACGTCTCCGTGGTCATGTGGCCGGCATGACTAAACACCGAAGGCGCCCAGAATGCTGTTCCCTTCCCACTAAAGGTGTTTCCTTTTTTTCTACTTGCATTTTTATGTGCTTTCGAACTGCTAGGTTGGCAGAAGGTGGGACAAGGAATGGGAGTTCACTCCATTCCGCAGTGCTAGGGATTTGAACCGCCAAACTGGTGACCATTCTGATCAGCAAGCTCAGCCACTGAGCCACCACGTCCCAATGGGCTGATATTAAACCCATCATGAAATGTCTTTCAATATTAGTATTCAAAGATATTTCATAATAACATTCATTAGAATATTAAACCCATTATTCCAGCAGATGTACTTAAGAATAACTGAGTGCAACATATAAATACATTTAAGAATACAAATATTAAAACAAAAAATCATCTCTGGCCTCAACCTTAAATTTTGGTAAAAGAGCTAATGCAAAGAGTGTTATTATTTAAATGGTGGTGATGTCCCATACAAATAATCTGCACTATGTTGAGTCTTAACAATAGAATAAGTTAGTTACTATTGTAAATCCCATTCATTAAAATTGTTGATTAAGACTAGATCTGACTCACTGTTTACCAATAAAAATATTCATCAACATTGGTATGAGTAAATCTAAGCAATAATTTAACTTATTATATCTAAGGTTAAATCTAAAAGAATAGTGTCGACAGCCAAAAGTATAGATTTAATACAGTAAAGGCCCCAAGTTCAAAACACTAACAAGCCAAGGAAAACAATGATTTATCATTGTGAAATACGACTATTCTTGATTAAGCATTTAACTATGTTGAATGTCATTTCATATCTTTAACAAATGGATTTAGCAAGATCTAGTCTTGGAATAGATACGTTTCAACACTGTTATATCGGTTATTTGTTTTTATATTAATTTCAGTATATTTATATTTTTGCTTTGATTTATTCTTCCTCTAGAAAATAACTGGATGTAGGATTATAAGCAAATACATTACTACTACTACTACTACTACTACTACTACTACTACTACTACTACTTTAATGACCCCATAATCCCATGCATCGGGATGGAATCGGGGCATCTGAATGGAGCTGAGTGATTACTGACTGGATGCCCTTCCTGACACCAATGCAGAGTTCACAGCAGAGATATTCTCATTGTGCCCAGAGAGATAAACATCTGCCTCTACCTAGGATCAAACTCACAGCCTCTTGACTGTGAGGTGGGAGCTCCGCCTCTAGGCCACCATACCATTCAAGCAAACACATTAATAAAATAGATTTAATCAAACTATTCATTTTGGGGTGGTGTGCATACTAAGCAACAACACAGCACATACAGTATCTTCCTTCACTCTATTAAGCTTGATTAGCATTCTGATAAAGAAGTGCAAGTCAGGTTAAGCAACAGTGGTTTGTTAAACATAATCACCAGCTTCTTTGCATTGTCAATTAAACCATTTTATTTGAAACAAGGCAATGTTGATCGCTTGAATTACAGAATAATTAAATCAGATTAAATCTGTGTCCATTGCTCAAGAGGGAGCATGTATCAATTGATATGGGGGTTTTCACCTCTTTTAGGTGTCTGTCATAGTTGGACATGACTACAGTTGACCTTATGTAGACACTTCAGGGCCATCAAGCACTATAAAGCAAGATACCGTATTTTTCAGACTATAAGATGCACTGGAGTATAAGACCCACCATGATTTTGAAGAGGTAAATTAAAAAAAAACAAAAACGTTTTTGCACTCTGCAAGCCTCCCAAACCCTCTGCACGCCTCGTTTTTGCAAAGGGAGCAGGGTTTCGGTAGGCTGAAAATGCTGGATTTAGTGTATAAGACGCACCCAGATTTTCACCCTCTTTTTTGAGGGAAAAAGGTGCATCTTACACTCCAAAAAATACGGTAGTTCATTTATGAAAAGGATGGAAAGCTATGGGTTCAAATCACCATGGGTGTAGTAGGATGTGCAAAGGCAATCAACGAAGTTCTTTCTCCTTGATTACAATAAAGATTCCTTCAGATAAAATGTGTCTGCAAAGGTTCTTTCGAACCCAAGGCTAGGTTTCAAGTTTGCTAGCCAAAGTTAAGTGGTCTCTGACTAAATTCAAAGCATTTCAAGAATGCTTTGAATTTAGTGTCAACAGAATGATTCCCCTGAGGGTAGTCTGCATGGACTACTGCAACCACTAAAACAAAGAATTAAGTGTCCCTTGCCCTTTATTGCACTCTCTGTGACAGTGGCCCTTTTCTCATTCTGATTTGTCAGTTGAGAATAGCAATTCCAGAGAAGGGATCTATGCCTAAAAAAATTATGTACCATTTTTTTCGGAGTATAAGATGCACCAGAGTATAAGACGCCGCAAGATTTGGAAGAGGTAGATTTTTAAAAAAAATGTTTTTGTGAAAAACGGGGCATGCACAGAGTTTGAGAGGCCTGCAAAGTGCTCCTATGGGCTGGGGGGGGGGGGGCAAAAACGAGCAATGAACAGCCCGTTTTTCACCAAAAAATGGCATGCATAGCCTTTAGGAGGCTTGTAGAGTGCTCCTGGGAACTGGGGTGGTGGTGGTGGAAATGAGCCTGTTTTTCACTCGTTTTTGCCCTCCCCAGCCCCCAGGAGTACTTTGCAGGCCTCCCAAACCCTCTGCACGTCCATTTTTGTAAAGGGGGCAGGGTTTTGGGAAGCCAAAAATGCTGTATTCAGTGTAGAAGACGCACCCAGATTTTCACCCTCTTTTCTGGGGAGAAAAGGTGCGTCTTATACTCCGAAAAATACGGTAGTTATTCCCTAATTTATGACCACAATTAAGAGTAGAATTTCTATTGCTGTTAAGTCAACATGGTACCCAATGTTCACAACTTTTTCTTTTGTGCAGTGCATGCCAAGTGTCTCATTGCAATTATTAATCGAACGATGCAGTCCTTAAGCAAATCCAACTTTGACTTGGCTTGTCAGAAACTGGCTGGGAAGGTTACAAATGGCGATAACACGACCCCAGAATGTCATGCTGGTTGCCAAGCATCTGAATCAGGGGTGGGATCCTATCGGTCTAACAACCAGTACATTGAGCAGGTGCTTCGTGCGCACTTCGTGTGCATCTTCTGGATTACTGCTTGGGAAGGAAAACAGCTTAGGTGTGGCAAACCACTCTGCCACACGACTCAGCTGAGAAGATAAAGGTAGGTAAAATGCAGGGGTGGGCGGATGGGCCCACCTCATCGTGGGAACGAACCGGTTCCCTCCCAGATGATACTCGGAGCTACCGGTTCAGGCAAATTCCACCACTGATCTGAATTTTATTCTATCTTCCTGGAAGGAAAAAAAATGGGGTCACTTAATTGCTTGGACAAATACTCTGCTACCTGTTCGTCACACCTTTAGTAGGTATGCACAAAAGTAGCTCTTTTGGGGTACTAATATTAATACATCCATGTTGGAAGCATCAAAGGGCTTCCGTGGTGAAAGGATTTGCCAGTGACATCATCATTGCCCAGGGGACATCCAGTTGGAGGCTCCTTTCGCATCACCACGAAGCTTTCGTACTGCTGGGTTAGCTGGAGCCAAAGCGTGGGACAGGAGCTCAACACGTCCCACAGCAGCAAACGAGTCTCGAACGCGGGGTTGCTAATTGTCAGCCCAGCCTTCTTAATGCAGGAGAGCCGCCCTGCTCCTTTTATGGCAATCTCTGCTCAAAACATTGAGTTATTGCCTGCTGAAGAATTCTGTGAGTTTGAAATCTTAAAATTGCCTTTTGAAAAAGGCTGACATATGTTAACAGAATAACTAGAAGAATTTAAAAATATTGCATGAAGATTTCACTCGGCAAGTTTTTTTTTAATCTCTCTTTTCTGATTATAAACAGGCTCTTTTTCTGGGGTTTTTAATTCTGCATGCTACTCTATGGGAAAAAAGCATAGTTTTATAGTTATATAATTGCAAAACATTAATGCCTGCCTATATAAGAGCCGAGGTGGCGCAGTGGTTAGATTGCAGTACTGCAGGCTACTTCAGCTGACTGCTAGCTGCAGTTTGGCAGTTCAAATCTCACCGGCTCAAGGTTGACTCAGCCTTCCATCCTTCCGAAGTGAGTAAAATGAGGACCCAGATTGTTGAGGGCAAGATGCTGAGTCTTTAAACTGCTTAGAGGGGGCTGTAAAGCACTATGAAGCGGTATATAAGTCTGAGCGCTATTGCTATAAGTGCTATATAAGTCATTGTCCAGAAATTTTGGAATTTATAACCTCAGTGAAATGCCCTTTAAAAATGTTACTCAGCTTTGTATAATACATAAAAGAGAAATAAGTTGTTTACATTTCTATAAATACGCTACTCATCACCTGGGTTCACCACACCATTTGAAAATCCTCTTCTTCCAGAAAGCGAAAATTAAACAGTTAGGTTTCTATAGGATTGGGGGCAAAACAGAAATCACGCCCCATTCCCGCAACACTCACAGCAGCGCCGAACAAATACCTTTTCCAGCATTTCTTGGAGGAAGCGGGGGCCCATCCACAGTTGTTGGTGAAGTGGCAGAGTCAATGCTGCCAGAGACAAAAATCTGATGTGGGAAGGCACCGTAGGAGAGCCTCTGTTTGTCTCGTGGAGTGCTAAGACCTGGAATAGCCATTTTGTCTTGAGGGGAAATACTGGAAGAATGACAAAAACTCTGTGGTCTCGGAGAACGCTCTTTCTTAATCGGACTAGGCTGTGGGGACAAAAAAGAACACTTTTATCTCAAGGTGCCCTCTCTATTTAACTAGTAAAAGTCAAAACTTTCCAGCTAAAGGACAGGAAATGATGTTGTTGGGTAAACTACCGAGGCATGAACAGTGATTTTCAGTTCTGTCATAGGAAGTTTCCTTATTTATTTCAGCGACAGGTACAATTTTGCATTATACGTCTCGTGAGAGAGAGAGAAAATCTACTTCAAAAAAGACATTCTTGAGCTCATGGAAAGCTCATGAACTCTTCTAAACTCCCCCATGAATCTTAGAAGCGTAGAAGGCAAGAAACTAGGTTAATGAATTACCGTATTTTTCAGAATATAAGACGTACCGGAGTATAAGACGCACCAAGATTTTGAAGAGGTAAATTAAAAAAAAAAAAGATTTTGCACTCTGCAGGCCTCCCAAACTCTCTGCACGCCTAGGTTTTTTTTTTGAAAAATGGGCCATGCAGAGAGTTTAAAGAGACCTGCAAAGTGCTCCTGGGGGAGGACAAAAACGAGCAAAAAATGGCCTGTTTTTTTGCAAAAAAAACAGGGCATGCATAGGCTTTGGGAGGCTTCTAGAGTGCTCTGGGGGCTGGGGGGAGGGAAACGGAGCAAGAAATGGCCAAAATTTTGGCTCATTTTTGCCCTCCCCAGCCCCAAGGAGCACTTTGCAGGCCTCCCAAACCCTCTGCACATCAATTTTTGAGAAGGGGGGAGGTCAGTAGGCCAAAAATGCTGTATTCAGTGTATAAGATGCACCCAGATTTTCATCTTCTTTTTTGGGGAGAAAAGGTGTGTCTTATACTTCGAAAAATAAGGTATACATGGACATATACCGTAGTTTCTAAATATATTTCATTATTGTCAGGTGCAAGTAACCAGAACTAACTTATGAACAAGTCAGTAACTTTACTACCATCTACCATGTTTCTCCAAAAACACAACCTACCCCAACAAACAGCCCAACCCTAATTTTTTGAGGGTGGGCCTAATAATACCCCGATCCCGAAAATAAGCCCCCCCGGGGGGGGGGGGTAGGGGTAGACGTGAGCAGCATGAGTGGTGCCACGGGGGGAAGGGGAGGGAACTGTCTGCTTGCAGCCCACTGGCCCCTTGGGGCAGCACAAATACCGCGTTTGCCCTCCTCTTTCTGGGTGCGGCGCTTCTGCTTGTTGAGCTGCTTCCCCGAAGCCAGCAGCTGTGCGGCCAGCTGCTCTGCTTTCCCCCTCTTTTTGGGAGGCTCATGGGAGGATGGTCCCTGTGATTGGTGCTAAATTGAAAACTAATTCAGGTAGCCCTTGACTTACAACCCAAATTTAAGCCCCAAGTTTTTGTTGTTAAGTGGGATAGTTGTTGTGAGTTTTGTCCCATTTTTAGATCTTTCTTGCCACAATTGTTAATGTTTAATGTTTAATAAATTTATACGCCACCCAATCCCGAAGGACTCCGGGCAGTTTATATAAAAACAATTTAAAAATACTAAAAATTTAAAAAAATAGAAAGACAGAGAAGTTAAAAAAAAACACAACATGCACTCAACCTTAGTGGGGCTGGACCTCATTCAAGAGGTCAACAGCCCCAGGCTGGAATAGCCAGGTCTTAATAGGCTTACGGAAGGCCGAGAGAGTGGGGAGGGTCTGGATCTCTGGGGGTAGATCGTTCCATAGGGCCGGGGCAGCTACAGAGAAGGTCCTCCCCTGGGGGGCCGCCAGACGACATTGTCTAATCGACAACACCCAGAGAAAGCTCACCCTGTGAGATCTTATCGGACGCTGGGAGGTATGTGGCAGAAGACGGTCTTGTAGTTAAGTGAATCCCTACAGTTGTTAAGTTAGTAACACATTCATTATACCCTACAATCTATGCATAGCTAGTTGTTAAGTCCCAAAGGTGTTTTTTCCAGGAAGCCACTGGACTTTCTGGTTTTTCTTTGAAGATGTTTTGCTTCTCATCCAAGAAGCTTCTTCAGCTCTGACTGGATGGTGGGGGATGGAAGGGTTTATATTCCTTGCAGACAGCTGGTCATTTGCATCCTTTTAGAGAGTCGCTGAGGCCACCTGGAGGTTTATTTGTGTCCTCGGAGTCACCTTAGTACAAATGGGGAGGAGCTTTCTTGTAGCTGTTGAAAGGACCGTTCTGTTCCATTCCTTCCATCCCCCACCAGCCAGTCAGAGCTGAAGAAGCATCTTGGATGAGGAGCGAAACATCTTCAAAGAAAAACCAGAAAGTCCAGTTTCATTTTCATTTTCATTTTATTAAGATTTATAGGCCGCCCTTTTCCCTGAGGGGACTCAGGGCGGCTTACAATCACAGGGAAGGGGGTGCAGTATCAAAAGACAAAACAAAATGTGAACAAAAGAAAAATAATAAAACACAACTTTCATTCAACAGTCAACACTCGGGCAGGTAAATTGGGAACCTATCCCCAGGCCTGTTGGGAGAGCCAGGTCTTGAGGGCTGCGCGAAAGGTCTGGATGGTGGTGAGGGTACGGATCTCGACGGGGAGATCGTTCCACAGGGTCGGAGCTGCAACAGAAAAGGCTCTCCTCCGTGTAGTCGCCAGTCGACATTGACTGGCGGATGGGATTCGGAGGAGGCCCAGTCTGTGCGATCTAATCGGTCGAAGGGAGGTAATCGGCAGAAGGCGGTCTCTCAAGTACCCAGATCCACTACCATGGAGTGCTTTAAAGGTGGTCATCAGTACCCTGAAGCGTACCCGGAGACCGACAGGTAGCCAGTGCAGCTCGCGGAGGATGGGTGTAACGTGGGCGAACCGCGGTGCGCCCACTATCACTCGCGCGGCTGCATTCTGGACTAACTGCAGTCGCCGGATGCACTTCAAGGGCAACCCCATGTAGAGCCCATTGCAGTATTCCAGCCTAGAGATCACAAGGGCTCGAGTGACTGTTGCGAGAGCCTCCCGGTTTAGGTAGGGCCGCAACTGGCGGACCAGGCGAACCTGGGCAAATGCCCCCCTGGTCACAGCTGACAACTGGTGGTCAAAAGTCAGCTGTGGATCCAGGAGGACTCCTAAGTTGCGGACCCTATCTGAGGGGTATAAAATTTGACCCCCCAGCCTAAGTGTTGGAACATTAGCCAAATTGTTGGGAGGGAAACACAACAGCCACTCGGTCTTGTCCGGGTTGAGTACCAGTTTGTTAGCGCTCATCCAGTTCTTAACGGCCTCAAGACCCTGGTTCATCACGTCCACCGCTTCATTGAGTTGGCACGGGGCGGACAGATACAGTTGCGTATCGTCCGCATATTGGTGGTATTTTATCCCGTGCCTCCGAATGATCTCGCCCAGCGGTTTCATGTATATGTTAAATAGTAGGGGGGATAAGACCGAACCCTGCGGCACCCCACATGTTAGGGGCCTCAGGGACGATCTCTGCCCCCCGACCAACACCGACTGCGACCTGTCTGAGAGGTAGGAGGAGAACCACTGCAAAACAGTGCCTCCCACTCCCACCTCCCGCAGTCGTCGCAGAAGGATACCATGGTCGATGGTATCGAAAGCCGCTGAGAGGTCAAGGAGAACCAGGATGGATGCATAGCCTCCATCTCTGGCCCTCCAGAGATCATCGGTCAATGCGACCAAAGCGGTTTCTGTGCTGTAACCAGGTCTGAAGCCGGACTGGAAGGGGTCAAGATAACTAGCTTCCTCCAAGGCCCGTTGAAGCTGGAAGGCCACCACCTTCTCCACAACCTTCCCAATAAAGGGGAGGTTGGAGACAGGACGAAAGTTGTTTAAAATGGCTGGATCCAAGGATGGTTTCTTCAGGAGGGGTCTCACCACCGCCGTTTTGAGTACGGCGGGGAAGTGCCCCTCCCGAAGGGAGGCGGTCACGACCACCTGGATCCAGCCATGTGTCACCTCCCTGCTGTTGGCAACCAGCCAGGAGGGACACGGGTCCAGAATGCAGGTGGAGGCACTTACAGCTCGAATGGCCTTGTCCACATCCCCAGAGGCAACATCCTGGAACTCAACCCAGAGATGGTTTGCCAAGTAGTCCTCCTGTGTCTCGGCTGGATCTACTGCGGTGGAGTCCAAGTCCGACCGAAACCGAGCTACTTTGTCCGCCAAGAACTGAGCATAGTCCTCAGCCCTACCCTGCAAGGGGTCTCCCGCATCCCTCCTATTAAGTTGCCTCTTGAAAAAAGCACCTTTGGGACAACCATGTCCTGGATGACTGAGGTTCTCCAGAGACAGTTCTTAAGTGAATCTCCATCGACTCTGCTTGTCGGAAGGTCACAAGATCACATGACCCAGGCCACTGCAACCATCACAAATATGAGTCAGTTGCCCAGGGTCCAAATTTTCATCACGGGACCATGAGGATGCTGCAACGGCCATAAGGGTGAAAAATGGTCGCAAGTCACTTTTTTCAGTGTTGTTGCAACTTTGAAGGGCCTCTAAGTGGACTGTTGCAAACCGAGGACTACCTGTAATCCCCCCCCCCATTCTTCTTTACCTTGTCATCGAGATCATCGTCACTTTCATCCATTTCTTCCTGCCGAAGATTCCACTCGTATTCGACGTGAACGTGCGGATTTAGTTTCCCCACTTTGGCCTGGGAAAGCTGAAAGAACAGGTAATTCTGAAACGCTCGCCTTTTGCGCTTGTGAAAAGCATATTCTCTTCCTGGCAGAGACATTTTATACTAGATTGAAATGCCTGGCTTTGTTCTGATTGATGAAAATCCTTTGTGATTGTAAAAGACATTACGAAATAAGGTAAAGGTAAAGGTTCCCCTCGCGTATATGTGCTAGTCGTTCCTGACTCTAGGGGCGGTGTTCATCTCCCTTTCAAAGCCGAAGAGTCAGCGCTGTCCGAAGACATCTCCGTGGTCATGTGGCCGGCATGACTAAACACTGAAGGGGCACAGAACGCTGTTACCTTCCCACCAAAGTGGTTCCTTATTTTTCTACTTGCATTTTTACATGCATTCGAACTGCTAGGTTGGCAGAAGCTGGGACAAGTCACGGGAGCTCACTCCGTTACGCGGCGCTAGGGATTTAAATTGCCAAACTGCCGACCTTCTGATCGACAAGCTCAGCATCTTAGCCACTGAGCCACCGTGTCCCCACTAAATTAAGAAATAAAGCATGGTAAACTTTCTCATGCAAGGGTTCACGCTTTCATCATCATCTTCTTTTAACGAACCCATAATCCCTTGCGGGGTGGAGTCTGGGCAACTGAATGGAACAAGTAGAGTGTTTTAAGGCTGAAAAAGAACAAAATATCAGTCTGGAATCTCTGTCTGTAACCGATTCATCCCATTCTACATGTGCAAAAGAGAGAGGGAGGGAGAGGGAAGGAGAAACAAATGTTCATGCAAATTTCCCCTTCTCATCTTTTAATTGTAAACAAGCATGATTTTCTTACCAAATCTTCACACTGGATAGCTTTCTGTCTCTTCGCCGTGTCCAGGGCAGTTTCACCAGCTTGATTTACTGCAAATAGTCAGGATAAAATTAAACTATCAAATGTTGCAATAAAGTTCAATATTCATTCACCGTTAAAAAGGAAAAAATGCAATGAAAATTGTACTGAAGAAAAATTTCTTTTTTTAAAAAAAGTTTTTAAAATTTATTTTCCATTTTAAAAAATATATAAACATTTCATCTCTTAAGCTTAAGCAGTGTGTTGTCTGGGTACAAATATTTCTGTGCAACATCCTTCCACAAATTATATACATTGAACAATTATAGCATTCATTTCCTTCATAACATATCTCCTAATAAAAATACAATAACAACATTAAATATAATTATTCTCATCATACTCCTGTTATCAGTTGCCATTTTATTCTTATCTCTATCTTAATATATGTTCTGTTCTTCTTGTAAGGCAAATTCCCTCTATGTCTAACCACACTTAGCCAAATAAGTAATATATATATACATGTATGTATGTATGTATGTATGTATGTATGTATGTATGTATGTATGTATATAATACGAGCTGATTGACAGATGATGGAAGCAGTTAGCTTCCTCCCATAATTGGGGCTTACCAGGGGTTGTGACTCTAAATATATACCTTCTTCCCTGGCTTCGCTGATAACGGATAAGAGCCTGTGGCCTAATGGCTAAGATGTCTGCCTAGTATGTAACATAGCCCAGGTTAAAATCCCAGTAAGGGTATGGCTAGCTGATGAGAGCTAAATAGCTTGAAATAGATCTATACTAGTCTCCCTTTATTTATGTATCAGCACAAATAAAACAAAAAACAAAACACACACACACACAGACACACACACACATATAAAACTACAGGAAGGAGGCACTGTGGATTCGTTGCTTTTCCTTTCCAAAAGTGACCTCCAGAAAAAGTGGAATGAGGCATGACCAGGAGGGGAGAGGCCCCAGTGTATGAGACCCAGGGAGTGGAGCATGTAGTGCCTCATGGGGTGGAAGAGCTCAGGGCAGGGCCACATGGGAGATGGGGAGGTGCTGCAATGCAGGCTGAGGCCTGTGTCAAGCTTCCAAGGGTCTCCCCCACTCCTGTGCACACCCCATGCTCCGTTTAACAACCCATGGGGTCACTAGACTACTGCAACAGGGCCAGTGGTCATTAAAATGTGATCATATGAGTACCTCACTTAACAACCATCACAACTTACAACCGGTGAAATTCTCTGAAGTCTGCTACTGGTTTGCTTGTGCGCGCATGCACGGCGAACTTTTTTTCCTTTTTTAAAGCATTTTTTTGCTACCGGTTCGGGCGAACCGGCCCGAACTGGTAGCATTTCACCCCTGCTTACAATCATAATTCTGGGCTTAATTGTGGTCGTAAGTTGAGGACTACCTGCAATTAGAATACATGAAAATTTATATGTGAGTCAGAAAGACCACACTTCAGAAGAACAATACAAGATATATTTCGAAGATGGAATTGGCAAAACGAAAATCATGTTTTGCTTTGGACCATGTGAGCAAGTAGGCACAAACTAGGTTCTTGATTACCGGTGTAAAAACTAGATAGGGGAATCAAAGAAACAGAATTACAAATTATGGTCCTTCCCATATTATATTTCATTTATGAATGTTGGGACCACACTTGAAAACTGTTCATTATTCAACCCTTTGATCAAGGGCATCTTATTTTAACGTTAACTTCAAAAGCAGTGACAGCTGAGGTAAATCATCAAAGGCCTAACTGAAATATGAACAAAATGCAAATTGAGAATCATCAGGAGATTGCACATTGAGAAAAGCTTTTTAGGGTAATTACTAGAGGAATATTGATAATTACTTCCAGTCAAATGTACCTATTTTATAGTGAACTAGCCGACAACCCGGCATTGCCCCAGTATTTATTTATAAGGGCAAAATGTCCGGACCAAACATAATCTTTAATGTTGGATTTTCCTCCTTACCAAAGAGAGTCCCCTTGTGGAGTATTATGAAGCTGTTACCATGGCAACTCTACTGCGCTGTACAGTAGAAGCTATTTTTACAGCAGGTACAGTAGAAGACATTTTAAGGCACAACAGGCTGTGTCTTAACAGAGTACATACCCCAAGGGGTTTTAGGGGTGTCTTACCCCCACAATATTTGTTTCCAGATAGTAAGTCATCTGTGTACCAAGTTAAGCTGGAACACACACACAAAGCCTTTATATATACATATACATACATACATACATACATACATACATACATACATACATACATACATACGGAGGGAGGGAGGGAGGGAGAGAGAGACAGAGACAGAGGCAGACAGAGACAGAGAATATTTAAAGTATATATTCACAGACACACACAGATGTATGTATGTCTGTGAATATATACTTCCAGTACTTTTTATTGACTAATAGTGAAGAGAACATACTCACCTATATGCAAAGTTGGCTTCCCCTTCAAAACCAACTTCAAACACTCTGGCTTGTTATATATACTGCAATAATGTAGAGCTGTATTCCCCAACACTGTTTGCTTATCCAGGTTTCCACTAAAAAATAAAGGAGAAAAAGAAATCCTATATTAGTTTTCATGTCTAATCATGGATTTAACATTTGGGATATGCAGTACATATCCATGAATTCATTTTATTCTGTAAAAAGTGTATAATAGATGCGAAGTATGAAATGAGGAGATTCTTCAGGTAGGCCTTGGCTTACAACCATTCATTCAGTGAATATTCGAAGTTGCACTGAATAAAAGGAATTTATTGCCATTTCTCACATTTTCACAATAGCAATAGCAATAGCAGTTAGATTTATATACTGCTTCATAGGGCTTTCAGCCCTCTCTAAGCGGTTTACAGAGTCAGCATATCACCCCCATAGTCTGGGTCCTCATTTCACCCACCTTGGAAGGATGGAAGGCTGAGTCAACCTTGAGCCGGTGAGATTAGAACTGCTGAACTGCAGATAACAGTCAGCTGAAGTAGCCTGCAGTACTGCACCCTAACCACTGCGCCACCTCGGCTCTATACATTTTTGCAGCATCCCCATGGCCACGTGATCAAAATTTGGAAGCTTGGCAACTGGCATGTATTTATGACAGTTGCAGTGTCCTGGGGTCCTGTGATCATTTTTTGCAATATTTTGACAAGCAAAGTCAATGGGAGAAGCCAGTTTCTCTTAATACATGGGTTATTAACAACTGCAGTAATTCACTTAACAACGGAGGCAAGAAAGGTCGCACGGTGGGGCAAAATTCACTTTAAAACTGTCTTGCATAGCAACAGGAATTTGGGGCTTGATTGTAATGGTAAGTCAAGAACCAGCTACCTATTCAACACCAAGAGCCAAACAGCACTCACCCCCAGCTGACCAATGGAAGAATGTGCCAGTTCTTGAGTCAATGTCCCCATCTCTGTTTTCTTACCAGTCCTGCGGTATCCAAAATCTCCTCACCCCACTCTCTCCCAAAGGGAAATAAAATCAGCAGTTGGCTTCCTCCTCCTGCTCCCCCTGTATTTGCTTTGTTTAATGACTTCATTTATCTATCTGTCATATCTATAATCATATCTGTCTGGCATCTCTCTCTCTCTCTCTTATCATATCTGTCATCTATCTATATATCTATCTATTATGTCATATCTGTCTGTCATCTCTCTCTCTCTCATCTGTCTGTCTGTCTATCAATCTATGTCATATCATATCTGTCTGTCATCTCTTTCTCTCTCTCATCGTATCTGTCATCTATCTATCTATCTATCATCTATCTATCTATCTATCTATCTATCTATCTATCTATCTATCTATCTATTTATCATCATCTATCTATATATCTATCTGTATATCTATCTATATAATGTGTATATCTATCTGTATATCTATCTATATAATCTGTCATTCTATCTCTTTCTATCTACCATTCTGTGTTTCCCCGAAAATAAGACATATTAAGAACATCTTATTTTCTTTTGACTCCCGAAATGTTGCTTGGGCCTTATGATGGGGGGGGGGGGGGAGAGTTATTGGTTGCTCTCTTGCAAGCAGGCGCCCGAAGAGCTGGGCACAGCCTGTCGCAGCAGCACAACAAAGCCACCATGAGGTGACCACGCTCATGAGCAGCCGCCCAGGTTGCGCGAGCACCTGTCCGCCCCAGCTCATGTGCCTCCCAGCCTCATCATGCCCTATGCCATCTCTCCCTGGAGGGCCAGGGCACCGCCGCCGTTGTGCTACCTCCGCCGCCATTGTTCTCCGAGCATAACCGGCTTCCAAACTCTGGAGATCCGCTGCCGAATCTTCCGGCAGCAGCCGCTCTGGGACTACGCTCTATGGTTGTGGGCTGGCTGTGGGAAGACTCTTTGTCCCACCAGAGCGAGGCTGCGGCGGCATCCTGGCCCTGCAGGGAGAGCTGGGCCAGAGCATGGTGAGACTGGCAGGCACGTGAGCTGGGGGCAGAGCGCCGGGCAGAGCGCCATGCGGTTTAGCGCCTTTGGGATATTACTGGGTCGGTGAGTGGTGCTCTGCCCGGCTGGAAAGGGGCGTTGCAGGGCGGCTGCTCATGAGAGCAGCTGCCTGGCAACTCCCCGCTCCAGCTGGGCACAGCGCCACCCACCAACCTAGCAGTATCCCAAAGATGTCAAGCAATGTGAGCTCCTTTGCCCCCCCTCCTCCCAGCTCCTGCATCTTTGTGCCTTCGGGATATCGCTAGGTTGGTGAGTAGCGCTCTGCCTGGCTGGAGGGAGGGGCTGTCCAGGGGGCTTATAATTGGGGGAGGATGTATATTTTTCCCACAGGAAAAATATGGCATGGCCTTATTATGCGGACATGTCACAATTTCGGGGAAACACGGTAACTAACTATCATTTTTAAGAACTGACCATCTCCTTCACAGAGGGACGCTGGATGATGTACAATAAATATCGAAAGCATAAAAAACAGAATGTAAAATTGAAAAGAGGCCAGAAATGTTAGAAAGGAAGAGGGGAGAACTTTCAGGGTGCTAATCAGCCCCACGGCTGTGTTTTTATCTGCTTGGTCAAGCAAGGGGAGAAACCCATGTTTTTACTCATTTGCAGAAGGGCCTACCCCACCAAGGCCAGGGGAGAGGAGAGTGTGCACCCTGAGCTATGCATGTGATTACACCGTAGGAGTCAAGGAGGCAGTATTTTTATGCTTTATATGCCACCGTAAAAACAAAGAGCTCTTACCAGTTTTGTACAAGGAAGTCGATCAGATGGAGTGTGGTGTGATCAGCAGTCCGGACTGCAAAATGAAGAGCAGTTTCACCTGGCTCCTAAAGACAGAAAGAAAAGATGAAAATTAGCAGCTCTGGGAACATTTGTGTCCTCACAGAATAACAGAGTTGAAAGGGACCTCAGAGGTCTTCTAGTCCAACCCCCTGCTCAGACAGGAAACCCTATAGTACCATTCCAGACAAATGACTGTCCAATCTCCAGTGATAAAGTCACAGCAGAACTGATAAAAAGCGAGTTACGACCAGTCCTCACACTTATGACTGTTGCAGCATCCTGGGGTCACGTGATCCTCATTTGTGACCTTCCCAGCTGGCTTCCAACTAGCAAAGTCAATGGGGAGAAGCTGGATTCACTTAATGACCTTGTGTGTCATTTAACAAATGGGGTGACTCACTTAACAGCCATGGGAAAAAACTCATAAAGTAAAAGCCTATTTAAACTGCAGTGTCTCTGTATGCTGGTTTGTGTGTTCTCCAACACAACTCTCACAACACTTTGCTGAACGTACTCACTCTCCCAACGGGGAGCTTACCTAACACCACCTCTGATTACAAAACACATTACAAAACCACATTACAAAAAAGGCGTTGAGACTTTGGAAAAAGTGCAGTGAAGAGCAACTAAGATGATCAAAGGCCTGGAGACAAAAACATATGAAGAATGGTTGCAGGATTTGGGTTTGGCTAGTCTAGAGAAAAGAAGGACTGGGGGGAACGGACATGGTAGCAGTATTCCAGTATTTGAGGGGCTGCCACAAAGAGGAAGGGGGTCAATTTATTCTCCAAAGCAGCAGAGGACAGGACAAGAAAGAATGGATGGACACTAATCAAGGAGAGAAGCAATCTGGAATTAAGGAGAAACTTCCTAACCAGTGAGGACAATTAAGCAGTGGAACAGAAGTTTGCCGTCAGAAGTTGTAGGTGCTTCATCCCTAGAGGTTTTTAAGAAGAGACTGGACAGCCACCTGTCTGAAATGGTATAGGGCCTCCTGCCTGAGTAGAGGGCTGGACTAGAAGACCTCCAAGGTCCCTCCCAACTTTATTCTGATTAAAATAGCATGACTATTATGCAATCCTCGTTCTTCTTTATTTAGCTTTCCTTTGTGCGCATGTGTCTCTCTTAAATGTATGCAAATTCAGATCCTTAGTCAGAGATCTCACCTGTCCAGGATCTAAGAGTGGTTCCATTAGCTCGACTCCTTCTGCATAGACTTGAAGTAGTGCAAGTAAATCCCTGGATCGAACAGCCTCTAGTAGTTCATTCAGTTTAGCTGCCGCCGACACGCAGGTCTTTCTGGAGTACTTATGATCAACATATTTAGCAGTAATGAATTCTTTGCGGGCAGTCCTGAAAAAAAAACGAACAAAAGCAAAAACATTAACAGACTGCTTTTTTACAGAAATGACCTTGTTCAAAGTTACATTTCAGACCAGACCTTCGGTTTGACGGAGGAAACATGGAGGGGTGCAGCCTGCCAGAAATGGGTCATGGAAACAAGCAAAGCCCCATCGATGGGATGCAGGCCGCACGCGAAACAACGCCCCCACCGGTTTGCGGAAAAACCTCCCTCTGCGGAACCGGTCCCTAGTGCCTGAAAGGTTGGGGGCCGCTGATGTACAACACGCAGGTAAATTTGATAAGTAAATAATAAAAATGGTCTTGGTTTTTATGCTTTAATGACAGGGGTGTCAAGCTCGATTTCACTGAGGGCCACATCAGGGCTGTGTTTGACCTTGGGGGGCCCTGGGTGAGCGTGTTGGGGGGTGCCTGTGGTGGCCCGAGTGCTCTGCCAGCGAAAACAGGCTCCCGAGCTCCATTTTTGGCTGGGATGGGCTTTGTCAGAGAAAACGGAGTTCGGGAGGGCAGTAGCCTTCCCAAGCTCCGTTTTTCACTGGTAGAGGTACTGCAGGCAGGTCCTTCACTGTTCCCAGGGCAGCCCTGTGGGCCAAATCTAAGCACCTTGTGGGCCAGATCCGCCCTCTGGGCCTTGAGTTTGACACCCCTGCTACCCACCACCCCAGTGGTGGGTCTGGATCCCGTTCCAACCGGTACATTACGGTTGGAATGGGCCCAGAGGTGTCTACATGGATGCGCATAGTGCGTGCATGTGTCTTAGCACCTCCGTGACCCTCCGTGACACTCCAGCTGCTCTGCACAGCAACACGCAGGCACTGTATTTGCCATGCGTATGCACGGAAGTCTTAAAAGACAGGTAAGTAGCTCGGGCAGGCGGGTGGGCCCTATGGAGTACTGTACCGGAATGGTATCCGGTGCTCTGGTACGCCCGAACCAGGGCGTACCCCCTGCAACCCACCACTGCACCACCTAGAATAACTTGAGACGGCCAGCTACAGAAATCAAATAAAAAAACATACCCAGAAAACCTACAGAAGGCTCCTGAAGCAGCCCCCCCCCTCCAATTTTGCAGCTTTCAGAAGAGCATCAGAGGAACATGTCATTCCCAAATGAAGTCTTTGATGATTTGAACAAGCCTAATAGCTACAAATTATGCTTTTTGGGTTACTTACATATCGCTTGATGGAGTGGGTTTTGGAGACGGAGTCGGTAAGTTTCCCTCCATAATGTCATTAAAACTATTATTCCCTATATTCTTGGCCAGCTAAGAAGGAAACAAAAAGAAAAAAAAACCATGCAATTAAACATATGCCATTCATCTAAGACTTTTCAAACACAATGTACACTATGTTGTATTTTAAGCCTATTTGATGTTCAAAAACTATCCTTCAACACAATTTTATAAATACTGAGAGATTGAAAAGCAAATGCAAGACTTCATTGTCTATGTCAGTGATGGAGAACTTTTTCGGCACGGTGCCCAAACCGGAACCCACATGCATGCATGCACACCAGAGCACTGTGCTCCATCGTGCTGGTGCTGTACACTCCGTGCGCATAAGCGCCGAAAAGCTCAAATACAGGTAAGGAGGGTGGGCGGGCGGGTGGGCCCTCCGGAGCTCCGGAACAGAACAGTACCAGGTGCTCTCGGCAGGTACCAGTACCCTCATACCGGGACGTACCGCCTGCAACCCACCACTGCCATAGACATTTAGCCTCTGACAACAGAAGCATGTTCCAAGTGTGGTCAAAAGGTACCTTCTGCAGATCTTAAAAGCCGTAAAGTTTTGTAAAGGGAGATGTGTTCCCTTACATTGTTAATGCCCTAAGCAATTGAGGAGGCAGGAGATTAAAGAGCTGAAGAAGCTTCTTGGATGAGAAGAGAAAGGTCTTCAAAGAAAAAAAAGAGAAAGCCCAGTTGCCTCTTGAAAAAGCACCTTTGGGACAACCATGACCTGGATGACGGAGAATCTCCACAGGCATTCAGCACGTTAAATTGTACCTCCTAAACAACTGGAAAATTGCTAAGATATTTTGGTCAGGCAATTGAGTTAACACTCCTACACACTAATTACAGGACCAGAATTCCCTGAAACACCCCAAACTGACTCAACTCCAGATTGAACATAGATTTCTGAAGAATTATCAATGCAGTCAGTTTGGTCTAGTGGAAGAGACAGTTTGATCTAGTGCAGGGTTGTCCAACCATGATCATTTTAAGACATGTGGACTTCAACTCCCAGAATTCTCCAGCCAGCTATGTTGGATGAGGAATTCTGGGAGTTAAAAGTCGACAGATCATAAAAGTTGACAAGGTTGGATATCCTTGGTCTAGTGGTTAAGGCATCAGGCTAGACTGGGAGTTCACAAAAGGGTGAGTGACTTTGGACCAATCACTCTATGTCTCAGCCCAACTCACCTCATTAGTGTCAAGAGTGTGCGCAGTCTGACTACTATTTTGAGACAAGGCAGGACCAAAATACAGTACACAGAGGTTTTGTCTTTCAAACAGTGGTTTATCTACAAGACATATCTATCTATCTATCATCTATCTATCTATCTATCTATCTATCCATCCATCCATCCATCCATCCATCCATCCATCCATCCATCCATCCATCCATCCATCCATATCTATCTATCTATCTATCTATCTATCTATCTATCTATCTATCTATCTATCTATCTATCCATCCATCCATCCATCTATCCATCATCTATCTATCTATCTATCTATCTATCTATCTATCTATCTATCTATCATCTATCTATCTATCTATCTATCTATCTATCTATCTATCTATCTATCTACCTACCTACCTACCTACCTACCTACCTACCTACCTACCTACCTACCTACACATACATACTAGGCAAAACCAGGCAATCAATCAATCTTCAACTCTTAACACTGAAGCACACAGGGGAGAGAAACCGTCCTCACAGGGCCTCTCTTATTTAGACATCCTCTTAAAGTGTTAACTCTCTGCTGAGGTAATAATGATTTAATAGCTGACTGGCTGCTGTAAGGCTGTAGACTGAGATGCTGCAATGAGAGAGAGTCAGCAGAGTTATCACTTTAAGAGGATGTCTATATAAGAGAGGCCCTGGGAGGGTGGTTTCTCTCTCCCTGTGTGCTTCCATGTTATAGTTGAAGATGTATTGATTGCCTGATTTTGCCTAGCACGTGTATGTATGTGTGTGTGTATATGTATGTATGTGTGTGGTGTGTGTGTATGTGTGTGTGTTTGTGTGTGTGTGTGTGTGTGTGTTGCAATTGTGCTGATAAATAAATAAAGGGAGACTAGTATAGATCTATTTCAAGCTATTTAGCTCTCATCAGCTAGCCATACCCTTACTGGGAATCGAACCTGGGTATGGTTGGTCAGTAAGGGTATGGCTAGCTGATGAGAGCTAAATAGCTTGAAATAGATCTATACTAGTCTCCCTTTATTTATTTATCAGCACAATTGCAACACAAATGTAACAAAGGCAACATTTCTGCCTGGATGGCTCCCAGAGTGAGTCGATAGACAGAAAAGGGAAGCAGTATGCTCCCTCCCATATTTGGGCATATCAGGGGTTGTGACACAATACACACACACACACACACACACAAAATTAGTGTGGTTGTTGTGGGGGAAATAAAAGGAGGAAAGAGCAATAGGTTTGTTTGCTGCCTTGAGTTACTTATAACAATAATAAAGGTGGAACATAAATGCTAGTCTGTCAACTTTTCCCCTTATAATTACAGCAAGTGGATAATACATATTTCATAAAGCTGTTTACCAAGAGTTCGGATGTTCCCAATTTGTCCAGTTCTAAAGATTGGATTCGAGAAATATGAACACCCATTTCTCTGTGTATTCCGGAACATTCTATACAGGTTAAAATGCCCAGGTTAGTGGAAAGCCAAGTTGGATCTGAAGAAAATGAAAAATAGATAAGAACAACGTTGAAAATCTTTTTTAAAAAAATATCTTCAATAACAACGACTTTGGGTACAGATTGTCCTCGACTTATGACCAATGGATATGAAATTTCCACTGCTAAGCGAGACAGTTGTTAAGTGGGCTTTGCTCCGTTTTATGACCTTTCTTGTTATTAAGTGAATCACTGCAGTTAAGTTGGCAACACAGTTGTAAAGTGAATTTGGCCTCCCCGTTGACTTTGCTTGTGAGAAGGTCACAAAAGGAGATCACGTGACCCCAGGATGCTGCAATCCATCATAAATATGAGCTAGTTGTGAAGCGCCTGAATTTTGATCATGTGACCCTGAGGATGCTGCAGCGGTCGTAAATGGGAAAAATGGTCATAAGTCACTTTTTATTGTTGCTGTAACTTCGAACGGACACTAAATGAATGGTTGTAAGTTCAGGACTATGTATAGTTTATTGTAATTGCAAATACCTAATGCTTCTTGATATGTCTGTTAAACTTTAGACTGTGTATCCAGCAGTGGAATTCAGCCGGTTCGTGCTGGTTCGAGTGAACCGGATATTAATTTTACATCCAGTTTGAGGAACCGGTAGTTCTGACGACCGGCTGCCCGCCCACCACCATGCCCCTCCCTACCCCTCCCCGGAGTCCCCATGTGTCCCATTATGGCTCCCAAGTAAGTGCAGGGAGGCCTCCTAGGCCCAAAACGGGGCACCGGGTGGGTGGGCTCGGGCCCCCCATTGCCCATTTTCACTCTCAGGAGGCTGCAGAGTCCAAAACGGGGTGGGGGGAGTGATGTTTTTGCTTCCGTGTGTGTGTGTGCAGGGGACCAAGTGATGCCTGATCATGCCCACCATGTCCATGCCCACCAAGCCGGTCATTAGGGCAAAGAACCGGTTGCTAAATTAGCTGAATCCCACCACTATGTGTATCCAAACACGTCTTAGGAACAAACTACACATGATCACAAACTACCAACTCTGTGAGTTGGGCAGCCATTTTCCCAATAAATAGAAAGAAAGGTACAAGACCAACTACACGGCACACTCTGCCATACATCAAAAATATTTCAGAAGCAGTAGAATGCAACTTCCGAGACCTACAAGTGGGCATTGCACACAACCCAGAGGCTACCATATAAGGGCAAATCGTGTATTGCAAATATCGTTTGGAGGTGGAAGATATTTCTTATGTAATCTACCAGATCTCCTTCATGGACTGCCTCTGTGATCATGTTGGACAGATGAGGAAGAGGCTAGTCACCAGATTGCAAAAACACAAGCGGTCAGACGAGGACACTTGAACTCATTAGTAGATTCACCTTGCAATGAACAAGGACATCCATTCAATTTCACAGCTACTAAGATTGTTGGCAGAACAGGTACAAAAATAGCCAGGGAAATGGTTGAAGCCCGGGAAAAGGTCCTTTATCAGTCAACAGGATTGCTTATATATCATCAGCTTATCAGGTACTTAGGAGCCCAAGGAAACAACACTGCTGGATCTACCTGCCTCAGGGTTATGTTTGCTATGGGTGTATTACTTGGAACTTTGACACAGCCAATGGCTTAAGACTTGGCCATCAACACCCCAATCAATGAACAAAAAGCCAGACACAATGGAATAAACCAAAGGACACATTCCGCAGGGACAGAAGTTCCCTGAGGTTGGACTCCAGCATGAGCCCAAAAGCTCGGAAGACTAAACCTCTGGTCCTGGTGACCCAGACTGGATCTTGCAACAAAAAAAAACACACTTCCTAAGCAACTCATTGTTAATGTACACCCAAGTACCTGGTGATCCGCAGTCACAACAGACATCATTTCCAGCCAATCTCTGAACGTCATCGATGATGGCTTTTGTAAGATCTTCTAGACTGTTCTCCCCTGTGCTCTGCTCTCCACGGAAGGCCATATTTAAAGCTTCTTCTTTGCTGTTGGTCAGCACTGATATCCACCTAAAACAAGACAGAAATGATCACAACATAATTTACCCAACACAAGAAACTACAAAAGGGATACAACAGGGAAGGAGCAGAAGAGGAAAATTGCTCTATATCCTTATTTTATTCCATCGCCTTCAAACTTTGAAGGAGGTGAAACAAAAAAGTCTACAAGGCATGACACCATGCAAGATGGTCCTTGACGTATGACCCAAAATTTCTGTGGCTAAGCAAGACAGCCGCTAAGTGAGTTATGTCCCATTTTATGAACTTTTTTTTTTTGCCACAGTTGTAAACTGAATCACTCCAGTGGTTAAGTTAGTAACACAGTTCATAAATGAATCTGGCTTCCACATTGACTGGGCTTGTCAGAAGGTCATAAGAGGTGATCACATCACTCCGGGGCGTTGAAACCGTCGTAAGTACATGCCAGTTGCCAAAGCATCTAAATTTTGATCTACTAGGACCAAAACGGGGCGTGGGGAGGCACACATGCATGGACAGGGGGAGGACAAGGGAATCGTGTGCGCATGCACAGGGGTAGGGGAGTCATGCGTGCATGTGCAAGGCTAATGGGGGGGTTGTCGCACACGCATTGCATTATGTATGTGGGTCCGCGTGTTTTTGCCACGCAACGACAAAAAGGTTACCCATCACTGGTCTAGAATAACATGCTAGAGTGAAAATAACCTGGATACAGACAACCAGGCATTCACACATTGTATGAAGTAGCTAAAATATGCACCCATTTTGCCAGCCAACAATAATCTTGTTTATTATTGGGAAAAAATGAACTTTTCTAAAAAAAAAAATTCCAGGAATGAAAATGTCCTTACGCGACATAATCTTGCTCATCTTCTGCCTGAAAGTGGTATGTTCTGTTATCTGGAACATAAACATGCAAATCTTTCAGAATAATGAATGTATTAATTGCATTCTTAGAGGGGGAAAAATTATTTACAGACTTAGAAGTCAACATTTAGTAACCAAGCACATATGCTGAAATGAGTCAGGGAACCTTCAGAAGTTCTATTTTCAGTGGAAAACATTTTGTTCACATTTATTTTATTTTTATTTTTAAAAAGAGCTAACTTGCTCTTACAAAAATATCCAAGCAAGAACAGCTTGCCTCCAGAAGTTGTGAATGCCCCAACACTGGAAATCTTTAAGAAGATGTTGGATAGCCATTTGTCTGAAACGGTATAGGGTTTCCTGTCTAGGCAGGGGGTTGGACTAGAAGACCTCCAAGGTCCCTTCCAACTCTGCTATTGTATTATTATTGAGTAGTTCTAAATCAAAGATGGGCAATTATTTTTCCCAAGGGGCTGCACAAGAAACTGGGATTGTTATGGAGGGCTTACACTGCCCCCCTCCTGGCTCTGCCCCCAGCAATGCCACCGCTGTACCTGACCTCTGCCGCCAACTCTGCTGATGGCCCCACCCAAACCGCCAATACCGTGAGCTGGATTGGGACCATCCACAGCCCAGATATGTCCCAGGATCCAAGATATGTCAGGGTTCCAAATAACACCCCCAACGAAAGAAGACTCCGAGGCTTGTTAACTTCCTCAAAGTTCCATTTTATTAGAGATGTCGTATAGGCAAATCTGGGAAAACCTGAATCTGAAAGCTTCCAAGTTTTCCCCACCTAAAGAAAACTCCAAGCCCCTCCCCAGCACCTACATGTCCATCACATGGCCCAATCAGGTGCCATCACCACTGGGGATGCCTCCCAGTCACACCACTCCAGGTGTAGAGCAGGACGTCCTTGACTCTCTGAGAAAGGACTTTCATTTTGACTATATCTATCCCACTTATATGATTTCCCCCCTCCCAATTTATGGCAGGTGGAAAGGCCCAATTGGGCGGCCCAATGTAAAAGATGGCTTCCAGGTCTGATACAGATGCTATAAAATGCCTAGGCCAGTTCTAAACATACTGTAGGAGATGACTAGGCTGAGCTGAAGGGAGGAGTCAAACACATCATAAGTCTCAAGTCCCTGCGCACCCACAAGAAATTTAAATGCAGCCCATCTTGAATGCCTTTCTTATCTCCCACTCATTCCCCTTGATTGTTAGTTGGTCAGATTCTTATAGCAAGCTTAAGTCTTAACACTCATTTGAAGTGCCTGAAACTCTTGATTTCCCATTTCCCCGCTGAACGTGTATATCTTCCAACAACTGTTCAAGATAGCCCCAATCCTAAAGAACAATTTAACATGCAAGTAGTTAACTTTAAAGACATACGTGTTATCAGGTCAAATGATTTCTTGTCTTCGGCGTTTGGTTTCACTTGGCATGTAAGCAGATTTAATTTAGCAGGTTGCCTGTTTGACTTAAGCATAAGAAAAACACAATTTCAGTTTGCTTCGTTAGATTTTTAATTGAAAGATCATTCCTGCACAGACGCTGTATTTTTTTCCCCCTTGTCCATTACTAAATGTGTTGACATTTTCAACTACATCAATAGGCCTTGGTGGCTAATAAGGGTGCATTAACAGAAATAAACACTTTCATCTTATCTGCAAGTCATTACTGAGAAATGTTAGAATGTTTGGGAGACTGAAATTGATTTTTTTCATGAGATGGCCTGGAGGCATATTAATTTTCTTTTCTTCTGTTCAACGGCGTCTGATTCTTAGCAATTGTCTGGATAGATTTTTCTGTAATTTTCTTGAGAAGGTTTTTCAGAAGTGGTTTGCCATTGTGTCTTTTCTAGGGCTCAGAGAGACTAGCTTTGTGCCTAAGATGGGACTAGAATTCCCCGTCTCCTGGTCCAAAGTCAACAAGCAGGCTTTCAAGCCTAAAGTGAGGCTAGAACAGTCTCCTGGCAATTGGTCCAAACTCACCGACCTGGCTTTCATGGCTAAGGCGGGACTAGAACTCACAGCCTCCTGGTGATTGGTCCAAAGTCACCCAGGTAGCTTTCAAGTGTAAGGTGGGACTAGAATTCTCAGTCTCCTGGCGATTGGTCCAAAGTCAACGACCTGGCTTTCATGGCTAAGGCGGGACTAGAACTCACAGCCTCCTGGTGATTGGTCCAAAGTCACCCAGCTAGCTTTCCAGCCTAAGGTGGGACTAGAATTCTCAGTCTCCTGGCGATTGCTCCAAAGTCAACGACCTGGCTTTCATGGCTAAGGTGGGACTAGAACTCACAGCCTCCTGGTGATGGGTCCGAACTCACTGACCTGGCTTTTGTGGCTAAGGTGGGACTAGAACTTTCAGTCTCTTAGCGATTGCGCCAAATTCAACGACCTGGCTTTCATGGCTAAGGTGGGACTAGAACTAACAGTCTCCTGGTTTCTAGCCAGGTGCCTTCATCGCTACACTAATATTGTTCTCCATTATTTGTTTACGGTACTCTAAAGGCTACACGAAATACATTGTTAGAAAAAGGAAACAGAAATATTCATAAAGAAGAACAGCCACCACCAGTGTAACTTTTTAAAATCAAAATGGGCTTGGTTATTAATGATTTCCAAAAATAAAGTTCTACTATATGAATTTGGCCAGACATGGATGAAGACATGTTTTGCAGCTCTACCTGTTCAGGTGAAATACGGAGAAAAAACTATTTCTTCTCCAACCCGTTGGAAAATGGATTGAATTGAATTGAATTTATTGCATTTATATGCCGCCCTTTTCCCCGAAGGGGACTCAGGGCGGCTCACAATCCAAGTCAGGGAAGGGGGTACAGATAAGGGATAAAAAAGACGAACAGAACAATACACAATTTAAAAGCACACAACAACCATACCATTCGAGGGGGGGGGGCAAAAGCTCTTTAGCCCCAGGCCTGTCGGAACAGCCAGGTTTTAAGGGCTTTGCGGAAGGCCTGGAGGGTGGTGAGGGTTCGAATCTCCATGGGGAGCTCGTTCCAGAGGGCCGGAGCAGCCACAGAGAAGGCTCTCCTCCGGGTAGTCGCCAGTCGACACTGGCCGGCAGATGGAATTCGGAGGAGGCCTAATCTGTGGGATCTAATCGGTCTATTGGAGGTAATTGGCAGCAGGCGGTCTCTCAAGTACCCAGGTCCAATACCATGAAGGGCTTTATAAGTGACGACTATAAGTGAATAGAAACTATTCCCCAATTACTGATGACAGCTTGTTCTTGAATTCAGGAAGTCCTCGACTTACGACCACAACTGAGCCCAACATTTCTGTTGTTAAGCGAGATGTTTGCTAAGTGAGTTTTGCCCCATTTCCCCACCTTTCTTGCCCCAGTTATTAAGTGAATCACTGCAGTTGATAACTTAGTAACACGGTTGTTAAGTGAATCTGGCTTCCCCGTTGACTTTGCTTGTCAGAAGGTCACAAAAGGGGATCAGGTTACCACGGGGACACTGCGACCGTCATAAATATGAAGCAGTTGTCAATCATCTAAATTTTCATCACATGATCATGGGGGAAGCTGCAAAGATCGCAACTGTGAAAAACGGTCATAAGGTACATTTTTCAGTACTGTTGTAACTTCGAACGGTCACTAAACGTTGTAAGTTGAGGACTACCTGCCCCAAATTCAGCCTCATTTTCCAGAGACCAAGAATGTTTGGGAAATGGGTCGAACACAAGGGGGCGCTATTCGGCTGACAATTAAATCAGAATGAATCAGATTGGAATTTTTCCTTGCTATTTCTAACCTCTTAGAAGCAACTTTGGCTCAAAAGTTGTAAACGTGATTTAACATTTTAAATGCTCTATCACCGAAACCAAGGAAGCTATTTCTCTTAATGATGGTCATTAAGGGATCATGCAGAATTGCAAACCTCCTAAATTTTGAATTTATTTTATATGACGGGACACATCGAACTATCAAAAATTGTTTTCAAATGCTAAATTTCCCTGGTGCGTGCCTTCTATGGGCTTGAAGTGAACTTCTGGCTAGGGTAGCTATTAAGTGTTATGGGAGCTAATGACAAGGATGATTCCGAATACCAAACCTCTTAAATGAAGTACATTTTGTTAGGAATATAATCTAACAGTTGGGTTGGCAATACATAAATCATGTAACAATGTTGTACCTGTTTCTTTAAATCATACTGTAAAATGTGATTGGTTGTTGTTTTTCCTCAATCGGCCATAAGAGGGAGCCAGAATGACTGTTAGCTTTCTGTTTGTTAGATGCTGGGCTGATCTGATCTGAGTGTTTTGGAAGCTGGCTGTTAGAAAGTGCCGTGAGCTATTGCAAGTTGTGTTGCTAAGTGAGACATCCCCATCTTATGACCATTCAGCTGTTAAGTGAATCACTGCAGTTGTTGGTCTGCCTCACTGATGTCTGACTCTGAAGACAGTTGATAGCTGGCATACGGCTCTGGCCTCATCTCTGCCTCCGACGCAGAGTCCTCATCAGAGCCTTCCCCAGACTCCAGGACTGGCCCATGTTCCTCCCCAACCTCCACACTGTCCGAATCTGCTGCCAGATCTGCTGGCTGCTGGTGGACCACAACAGTCTCCTGTTTCAACAGGGGGTTGGAGTAGAAGATCTCCAAGGTCCCTTCCAACTAGTCTAGTTTAGTCTGGTCTAGTCTAGTCTTCTTCTACTTCTTCTACAATATTTTGCGACTTTCTGACAAGCAGAGTCAATAGAGAAGCCAGCTTCCAGCAAATATAAATATAAATGTATATGTACATGTATATATATCCACCCATTTGAAATATTGGATTTGCACTTATAATCATACACAAGGACCATAGCAAAAAAAGTCTTAAAATCACTTCTGGCCACATGGGTACCTCAACGTATGACAAGTCCCAATTGGGTTTGTCAGTTGAAGATAACTGGTTCTACTGCTATTCAGTCAAAAATGAAGTTGATCTGATCTAATCACCAAATGCCTTCACATTAACTTCACTTCACAGGGTAGGGAGCTGTTTACATTTACAATATAAAAAAAACTACTCACAGTCGCATGGGAAATGGTCAGGATGCCGTTTTTAACTGTGCATTTTCTTCTCTGCCAAACTTTCCGTATGCTTGATTTAAAAAAAAAAAAGCAATATGAATCAATCAGGTATTGTTCAAAATTAAGATATTTTTCCCATCAGGTGCTGCAGAACAAGCAGGCGCAACCTGATATACATCACGCATTTGTCAAGAAATATACACAATTTGTATTTTAAATAGGGAAAAAAAACCCACTTTATTACTCAAGCACACAAACAGGACTACTGATAGCAGAGAGTATTTGTAGCTCAGAGTAGAAGTGTAGGGTCCCTGGTTTTCTTGCAGAGTTATCATTACCAAACTAGGTAATAACATCAGTGCACTAGTGCAGTGGTTCCCAAACTTGGCAACTTTAAGACTTGTGGACTTCAACTCCCAGAATTCTCCAGCCAGAGCTGGCTGGAGAATTCTGGGAGTTGAAGTCCACAAGTCTTAAATTTGCCAAGTTTGGGAACCACTGCACTAGTGAATGAAACATCTGCAAAAAAAAAAAAAAAAAAAAAAAAAAGCAGCAAGCTCAGAGAACATCAAGGACATATGTGATTTTCACCGCCCGGTTGAATTTCTTGACTTATATATAAGTTATGTGCAGTGACGCACTACCAAGCAAGCAAACGATCTACTATCTAAGAATGATGTTGAAGCTTTCAGGCTCAGCGTGTCAAAAATTCAGAAAACGCCTAACTTACATCTCCTAATGTACAATATATCCCCTCCTTCTGACAAACAATTCATAACAATACTATATTGAATTTTTTTTAAAAAGGTATTTAAGTTTATTAGTGAAGAAATAAAAAAACTTCCGTAACTGTGAATATTTTTTTCCCCCCAAAGTGCCTATCTGAGGCATCTCCAGGTTGCAAGAGACCTGGACATTTGGGAGAATGCTCCTGCATGGTCTCAATACGCTAAAAAGAGTAGGAGAAAGGCCCGATTTTTGTGCAGGAGATCAGGCTCTCTTTTGTGATCCAGAAAGCCTAGAAGCCTGATGGATCCTCAAAAATGAAAACAGGTATCACCTGTGCTGTCACACACCTGTCTTAGGTTTGTTACTACCAATGTTAGTTATATGTTAACAAGTAGCAAAAAAGATGGTATGGAATTTCCTACTTGAGCAGGAGCTTGGAGTAGAAGATCTCCAAGATCCCTTCCAAATCTATTCTATTCTGTTCTATTCCTTTTTCTATTCTATTCTATTGTATTCTATTCTATTCTGTTCTATTCTATTCCTTTTTCTATTCTATTCTATTCTATTCCTTTTTCTATTCTATTCTATTCTGTTCTATTCTATTCCTTTTTCTATTCTATTCTATTCTATTCCTTTTTCTATTCTATTCTATTCTATTCTATTCCTTTTTCTATTCTATTCTGTTCTATTCTACTTTCTATTTCTATTCTACTCTAGATTATTCTGTAACTTTGTAAAGGGGCAGGTGCAGGCTGTCATTCTGCTTGTAATTCAGCAAAACTGGGTTGAAACAGCTACATTATTCTCCCCAGTATGTCCTATTTCTTCTTTGCAATGCTCGAAGGCATTTTATTTTTCCTCATGCACAATAGGTGCTTTTCTGAAAAGAAAAGACTGTGTTATTTTTTTCCCCCGTTCCATGATCTACATTTCTCTTTACAAAAGCTCTTTCATTAGGTTTCTTACCCATAACCTCAAGGCCACAGGCCTGCACGTGGCTCAAAATAAGCCTTAATAACTAAGCATATGAGGAACAGCTACATTAATTTATTAATTCAGTTAAAGGAACACCAAATTAACATTTAATCGAATGCCATACTGATTTTGGACCTGCGCAATTTGTTTTTTTTTTACCACTGCTAAATTGTACTTTATAGTCAAAGCTATGGTTTTCTCAGTAGTAACGTATGGCGGTGAAGTTTAGACCATAAGCAAGGCTGAGCACCAAAGTATTGATGCTTCTGATTTGTGGTTCTGGAGAAGACTTTGGCGAGATCAAACCTATCAACCCTAAAGGAAATCAACCTCGACTGTCCTTTGGAAGGAGAGATGCTGAAGCTCAGATACCAATGAGAAGAGACCATGATGTTTGGGGAAAAAAAATGGAAGGCAGAGGGAGAAGGGGACGCCTGTTCTGACTTAGGCTTCCCAAGAGCATGAAGCAGACTCCTTGTCCCGACAAAACTCCTTTTTATTAAGCTAATGTGAATTCTGCTCATTCACATCCAGCAAAGTCTTTCAAGGGTGAATTTACAACCACAGACCTTCTCAGGCTTGGAAAACTGCCAGGCCGATATCTTCCAAATGCAACGCTGTACAAGAAAATACTTGGCAAGGAGTCTCTGAGAGTCACAAACAGATCTTCACACTAATTAAATGAACAAATTGCTTCCTGCAAACTCCACTGTCCTTTCGCTCCTCTTTAATCCCTATGGCCTTTTGCCATCCACCTGTGCTTTTAGTCCTGAGTCAGCCCTTGTTCCTTAACTGTTCCCTTCTCAAGGCAGCTATGTGCATGCGCACATCAGGAACAGGCTCCAGCTGTTCTTCTGCCCCACTGATCTCCCGACTCCGAAGGCAAATGATAACTGTCGGACGGCCCTGGATCCATCTCTGCCTCCAACACAGAGCATTCCACGACTGGCCCATATTCCTCCCCAACCTCCTCACTGTCTGAGTCTGCCGCCAGTTCCGCTGGCAAGCCACGCCCCCACCAGAGGATGAGATGGTTAGATGGTGTCATTGATGCAATGACTATGACTTTTGGCAAACTCTAGAAGACAATGAAGGACAGATGGGCCTGGTATGCTATGGCCCATGGGGTCGCCAAGAGTCGGACATGACTTAGCCACTGAACATCAACAAACTGCACCTCCCGATGCAAAGTTGGATTAGTTTTAATCTGCACAACATTATACCTAATATCATTAGTCCTTTATTAATAGAAATTACTGGCTCACCTACTGGCACACACCTGGAAGTCTTACTAATTTCAGTTCAAAGCTTTTGCATTATTGATTGACTGATATAGTGCAGTGATGGCTAATCTTTTTGATGTTGTGTGCTGAAAGCGTGTACAACAGCTCCTGCACTCACCCGCCCGCACTCATAAATGCAATGCCCATGTCAGACACCCCTGTGTACCCTTCCCCCCTGCGATTGTACGCGTGACCCCCACCCTGTTTTCGGCCTAGCAGGCCTCCACGCAGCCTCCTAGGACCAAAAGCAGGCCACGGGGGGCCGGAGACGCCACATGCTCCATGCTCCTCCCTGCCCCCGTGTATACGCACGTGACCCCCCCGACTCCCCCGCATATGTGTGGCAGAGATCCAAAAATCAATTGGCCAGCGGGAGGCGCGCACACATGCGTGGTGGAGCTTAGCTGGGGCAACAGTTTGCGTGCCTGCTGAGAGGGCTCTGCGTACCACCTGTGGTACGTGTGCCATAGTTTCGCCATCACGGATATAGTAGAAAGGTTGTCAAAGTGCATATTGCGATTTCTCTAAAACAGGGGTGTTCAACAATTTTTGGCAACTTTAAGACCTGTGGACTTCCCAGTTCCCGAAGCGTGGCTGGCTGGGGGATTCTGGGAATTGAAATCCATAGGTCTTAAAACTGCCAAAGTTGTTGGACACTCTTGTTTTAGAGAGATCGCAATCTGCAATAATTTAAAGTGGGATGACAGCCTTTCTACTAAATTGATCAATAAATAATGCAAAAACAACAAGCATTTCATTAAAAGATAAAGACCAAACTTTAAAATTATTGACATGTTTACTCATATTTTCCCACATCTGAGTGAGTTATCACATTCCACTGGGTTATAATAAATGGAGTTTGGGCTGAATTTTTAATTATATTTAACTCCTTAATCAGAATTAGGAAGAAAGTTGAAAGATATTGATTTTTTTGGGGGGGGGATTTGTGACTGATCAATAAGTAAAATAAAACAGGCCACCTTCCTATGAAGTTTTATTTTTCTGATTTATGGGCAAATAATCTTGAGATTCCACAGTGCTTAGTTATGAAATGGGGCATTATGGTTAAGAGTGCTTGGTATCACGTCAAGTTTTCTTTATTGTGTGTTTTTATTTTTCAGGAATGTGTACGTTGTTGCCAGCTTAGGTAAAAAAAAAACTTATTTCAATACATGCTGATTTATTTTTTAAATAAATAAAGCATGAACATTGAAAAGGCTTACAACTTTTCTATATTTCCCTTTTCTTTTCCCTTTTCCCTCCCCTATTTTTCCTTATTGTTTGCTTTTGTACTTTTTGTATTTTATATTATAAACTTTAAAAAATGCCTATTTATTAGCTATATAAAAAGATTTATGCCCTAGTTCTCAACCAACCATATGGCTCTCCTAAATTGCTGTGAGATGTTTGGTTGGAAAAAAATCAGAGGAAAAGGTCTCCCCAGCATTAAACGAAGCCAATTTTTCAAAGTTTTAGAATGTAATATATATATATATATATATATATATATATATATATATATATATATATATATATATATATATATATATATATATATA
The DNA here is from genome assembly GCF_009769535.1 of Thamnophis elegans. NCBI lineage: Eukaryota > Metazoa > Chordata > Lepidosauria > Squamata > Natricidae > Thamnophis > Thamnophis elegans. The sequence continues at coordinate 70,221,318 of NC_045548.1, forward strand.
TATATATATATATATATATATATATATATATTTTCAACCAAACTTGGCACACAGATGACTTACTCTCTGGAGACAAATACTGTGGGGGTAAGACACCCCTAACACCCCTCAGGGTGTATGTTCTGTTAAGATGCAGTCTGTTGTGGCTTTAAATGGCTTCTACTGCCCGTAAAGTGGCTTCTACTGTACACCACAGTAGAGCCGCCATGGTAATAGCTTCACAGTACTCCATAAGGGGGTTCCCTCTGGTAAGGGGGAAAATCCAACATTAGAAATTACATTTGGTCCAGACATTTCTTCCCCTATAAATAAATACCTGGACAACGCCGGGTTATCAGGTAGTGGAATATAAAAGAGAGTTTTGCATTTAAAAAAAAAATCATTTCACTCCATCTGTCAAAAATAGCTGCCTGAAATCCATACCCATCGCTTTTCTTTAAAATGTATCCTTTCTTTTCACTGCCATACTCCTTATTTCCCTGAAGTTGATGCATGCTGTATCCACCTTGCCGGCTCTGTGAATCCTAGACAAAAAGAAAGGGACAAATATATTGATATTTTCCTCCCTCTGACTAGCTCTTTGGCTTGTTTGTTTCAAGTTAATTCCTTTATTTATAGAGCTACAGCACAAAGAATGATTTTGTTTACAGAAGACTGAGACACAGAATGTTTATTATTTACTTATTTTTTTGGCTTAGCAGATAAAGGATTATTTGCATACTTCCAGTGCAGAAAAGCTCTGCATGAAAAATCTGAGCACATGTAGTTAAAAAATAAAATCAAAATGTCCTATGTAAGAAATGTAGAAAGAGATGGCAGCCAGCAAGCTATATACACACACGTAAACCACATGTATATTGATTGTTCAATGATATTTCCAACGATTCAGGTTTTTTTTTCCCCTTGTTCTTGGTTTGAAATTAGAATGAAAATTCAAGATATACATGTGTGGGATGCCTGTATATACCTGTGGCAAACATACACAAATACAGAAGCCTGATGGAAATGTGGCGACAGTGAAGGCAAGATTTGCAAATTTACTGTGAATTTAAATAGCCATTAAAGCTTTGACTTACTCTCCTAGACTTCGATCAGAGAAGGCGAAAGAAACAAAGAGAAAGAGAAAAGTAAGACAATTTATTTTTCTAAAAGAACAAAGCTGAACACTTTGCAGCCTTATTTCAATACACAATTAGTAAGGGCAGTAATAATAACAGTCCCAAAGGGGCATGGATTGTCTTTCACAATAAAGTTCTTTTTTTTAAATCATGTTTTATTTCTTTTATTTATATAACTTTCAATTTCCATCGAACAGTGTGTAATCTGGGTACAGTATTTTTAAACAATCCACATATTTGTTGCAGTATTCGTCACCATGATATTGATCATATAATAAAATAATAACAATAATACTTAACATCTTCTTTAGGCAACTCTCCACATTTATATTTCCTCTTTTTATGTCTCTTCCTTTCTGACTTCTGTTTCTGTTGTCTAGCCATTGATAAAATACATCCCATATAAAAAATATTCAGTTTCTTCCTTGTCCTTAATAGTGAGTGTTAATCTATCCATTTCTGCACATTCTAATATTTTCTTAATTACATTTGTCATCTGATGGAATCGCATCGTTTTTCCAAATACTGTGCAAATACAATTCTGGTTGCGGTTAGTATATGTAAAACCAGATACTGTACATAGTCTTTTTTATCATATTTTATCGGTATAATACCCAATAAAAATATCTCTGGTTTCAAGTCTATAGTCTTTCATAATAAAATTCTTAATGCTGATGGAAAGATGTTACACAAATCTCCACGGAAATAGTGTACACAGGTAGTCCTCAACTTACGACTGGCCACTTACCGACTATTCTAAGTTACAATGGACCTCCCCAGGATACTTACGACAACGCTATTCCAAAAATCCTATCGCTGCGCCCCCCTCGGGAGTCATGTGATTACAATTTGGGTGCTTAGCAACTGGCCCACCTTTATGGCCGTTTGCAACATCCTATAGTCATGTGGCCACAATGTACAATGTATTTTGTTGCAAACTGACGTTTATGCCCAGTTTCCAGCCAAAAAACCCCACCCACTTGCAAAGAATGGCTTCACTTAACAACTGCAGTGTTCGCTTAACGATCACTGCGAAAACAAAAAAAGTTTATGTGTCTATGCTTTTTTTTAAAGATAGAGAAGAGAACAGCAATTCTTAGAACTGAATTACAGCCATCCTACAGCATATGTTCTGATAAATGGCCACTGATTCTGAATTTGAAATTAGCATCACTAAAATTTAACCAGAATTTGTTCATTCTCATTAAGATTTGTTGAATATGAAGCAAGGGCACTTGATTTCCCACAAGACTTTTTTTTTTATAATAAAGTTTTTTTTTCATTATCATACAAATAATCACGTGTATACCATTACATAACTGACACTATTTTGTATTATTAAATATTTATGTCAATTCGTCTTACCATCAACCCACAAGAACTATTATTGGCTCTTCTGCTCTCCATACACCATATTTGTACCCTATCCATCACTTTCTTCTCCCTCTCTCCTCCCCCTCCCTACCTCCTTTCTTTCCTCTGTCACCCTCCTCTTCTCTACTTCCCCTTCCTCTCTCCTTCTCCTCTCTCCCCTTTCCACTCCTTCTTTCTCTCCGCCTCTTCCCCCCCCCCGCCCTCTCTCCTAACCCTCTCTTCTTCCTCTTATCTCTCTCCCACACTCTTCATCTCATTTACATGGTGTATTTCAGCCTCTGAGCAAGCTCAATTTTACGTTGATGGTATTTCCCACAAGATTGGAGTCCTTTTCTTTTTGTATCACATCAACTAATTCAATGAACACAATCCCAGTTTTGGTAGGATGGATAAATTTGGGAAACATGGAAAATTCCCTTCAAGGAGTAACAGCAGAAATGTAACAGCAGAATACCCCTTCATCCTTCTACATACATGCTTTTGTTTCCCCAAACTGCTTGTCTCCTGTAACCTTCCTGGCCGAGATCCAGAATGGCAAATGCATTTTTTTTTTTTGCCATTTCTGCAGGGAACAAATCACCAAAGGAGATGATCCGGTTAGCAGAGAAGAGTTTTAAAACCAAGCATTTCCTCTACCTTCTTCTACTTTTAACAGCAGCCTCGGGGGAAATTATCTGTTTTTATTAGGGGGCACTAATTAGAAACCTATGGTAAGTAAACCTATTTTCCTAGGAAATGCTTTTCATTGCAGAAAACGCTACACAAAATGCCAGCATTCGTGTTGCTTTCTTCCTCATGCAAAAAAACCAACAAAAAACCCCGCAAACAGATTTCCGGGAGTATTTAACACAAAAGCTGTAACACTAAAGATTTGTTTGAAGGGCAGACATGTGCCCATGTATTAGAGTAACAAATCTAACTTTTTAATCCCATCCTACATATGTCCAGGGAGAAAAATGACCTTTGAAATGTGTTGGTGTTTCATTTGCAAAAATTGGGCAGGGCTGGTATTGAACAATAGGACTGGGAGAAAAATAAATACTGGGCATAATGAGATATATTAATCATATTTCTACACTCCTTCTTTCCATTCAATGGTTTCCCCAGAAATAATGTGTTGACTGTTGAGAGTTGGGCCACCAGGAAGGCTGAGCGCCAAAGAATGGATGCTTTCGAACAGCGATGTTGGAGAAGATCCTTCAATGTCCCTTGGACTGCAAGGAGATTGAATCAAGTCAATCCTAAAGGAAATCAACCTTGACTGACAGATGCTGAAGCTCAAATGCTTTGGCCACCAAATGAAAAGAGAGAACTCCTCGGAAAAGACCACAATGTTGGGAAAGATGGAAGGCCAAAGGAGAAAGGATGAGATAGTTAGATAGTGCCATCAACCCAATGAACTGAGAGACTACTAATAGAGGACAGTGGGGCCTGGTGTGGCTATGGTCCATGAGGTTGACAAGAACTCGATATGATTTAGTATCTTGAAGAACAACCACCTGTGTGATGATAATCCTCATTTAACAACCCCATAATCCCTTGTGGGGTGGAGTCTGGGCATATGAATGGAGCTAGCAGTGTGTTTAATGGCCGGATGTCCTGTCAATTGTGTTGATTGTAGAGTCTTTGGAAGAAGGACAAAGCAACCATAATAGTTTCTGGAACTAAGAGCTTTCCACAGAGATCATTGCTGAGAGAAACATCTGGACCAAGGCTACTTGCAATGGCCTGGCATTGTTCACAGCCTGGGGTTTCCCAAGGGACACAAAGCAAAGGTTGCATTCATCCAAAGAATGAAGCTTGCTGTTGCAACAATGCCATTCGTGGGATGGACCCAGGGGTGGGCTTCAAAAATTGCAGGAATGGTTTCCCTGCCCAGTTGCTGGGTGGGCGTGGCCACGGTGGGCATGGCCTCCTGCACCACCCGGGGGGGGGGAAGCATTTTTGGCTTCCCCAGGCTCTGGAGGTCTTCCTTGAAGATGGCAAAAACTGCCCTCCGGGCTCTGGAGGCTCTCCGGAGGCCAGAAACGGACCCATTTCCAGCCTTCTGAACTTCTGGGAGGCCGATTTTCTCCTTCCCCGAACCTCTCCGCAGGCCCTGCACTTACCTGGTATCCAAAACCAGCTGCGTGGAGACTCTTGGGAGGGGAGGGTTGGGGCGGGAGGTGCGGGGCCAGCCAGGGGTGGGATTTGGAAGTTCTCTAAACCGGCCATAATGTTAGCTATGGGTTTTCCCGAACTCGAGCAAACCCATAGCAGTCCACCCCCGGATAGACCTTTGAAGGCCATATGGCTAAGGCCAGGAGACAAGGGAGTAGAAGTAATCATCCACCTCCTTCAATCCTCCATGCGTAAAATGAGGAGAAAATTAAGTTTAAAGAGCTAGACCAGGGATTTCCAATCTTGGTACCTTTAAGACTTGTGAGCTTGAACTCTCAGCATTCCCAGTCAGCCATGCTGGCTAGAGAATTCTGGGGTTTGAAGTCCACAAGTCTTAAAGTTGCCAGGGTTGGACACTCCTGAGCTAAGCTATTTAAAGTTGAATCAAAGAGGACAAACTAAAACAAAAACAATATTCTAGGAAAAGGGGAAAAAAACAGGAAGCTCCAGAAACAAAAGAGTTATCATTATGGTAATCACCATAATGAAAGGATTCCAGGAGATATACATTTAGCCAGGGTTGTGGAGCATCAGATAAATAAAACATGCTAATAACTGAATTAAACGAGTACCAATAAAATGCTAAGCATCCTGTAACTGGGTGCTTTAAAGTACTTCTTTCAAATATTTAAGCCTAACTGGCCTTTGAGATTGGCCACAAAAATATGGGTCACCGTGCTTCTTGCAGGGCATTAAATTGGCAGGCATGAGATAAAACCTTCTCAGTAGGCTTTTGTGGCTCCATAATTCTCTTTCAAAGATATAATTTCTACTTCCTCTGCAGACTGTTTTCCCCTGGAATCTAAAAAAACCTGCTTTTGCATTTGTTTTGCAAAATCTGGTCTTAAAAATAAGAATGTAAAAGTTGTGGTCATTTTAAAGAGGACTTGGGGATGAATTTTGTTTCTGTGTGATTCTTAGCGTACACTTTGCATTCTTTTCATCACTAACTTTAAAGTATGTTCCCTTTTGAGAAAGACGCCTCAGCTCTGAAATGTAGTAGTAAAAGTTGTTAAAATAAATAGCTTCTCACTGAAAAATATTTGAATGATTCATTTAGCAGTCAGCTTCGGTCAAGAGTTAGAACTTGTTCTCCAAAGAAACAAAATAGGTTTTGAAAAGTTTTAAAGATGAAACTACAAAAATTTAACTCGGTGGGCTATAGAATATCGATTTAAAGGTGATTCCTATAGTAACACTTGGTGCAATTCATTGGTTGTCATCTATAAAGCCCTTTAAGACTTAGGATCTGGTTACTTATAGGACCATCTTCCACCTCTTTCTGTCTGACCGATCATATCTGAAAGGCTTTCTGCAGTCCAATTCCCCCTGTAAACACTGTCACCTTGAAGAAGAGAATGGAATGGAAGTGGAAGTAGAAGAAAACTAGACTAGACTAGACTAAACCAGACTACACTAGACTAGACTAGTTGGAAGAGACCTTGGAGATCTTCTACTCCAACCCTCTGTTGAAACAGGAGACTGTTGTGGTCCACCAGCAGCCAGCAGATCTGGCAGCAGATTCGGACAGTGAGGGGGTTGGGGAGGAACAAGGGCCAGTCCTGGAATCTGGGGAAGGCTCTGAAGAGGGCTCTGTGTCAAAGGCAGAGAGGGGGCCAGAGCCGTATGCCAGCTATCAGCTGCCTTCAGAGTCAGACATCAGTGAGGCAGACGAACAGCTGGAGCCGTTCCCAGTGTGCGCATGTGCAGAGTTGCCAGACGAAGGGAACAGCTAAAGAACAGGGGTTGACTTGGGAGTAAGGCCACAGGTGAATGAATGTCCCCTCCCAGAGGAAATAAAAGAGGAGCGAAAGGGAGTGGAGTTTGCAGGAGACAATTCGTTCACTTAATTGGTTTGTGACTCTCTGAGACTCCTTGCTAAGTTTTGCAAATATTGGCCTGTCAGCTTTTCAAGCCAGATAAGGTCTGTGACTGTAAATCCTCCCTTGAAAGACTTTGCTGGATGTGAATGATCAGAATTGACAGTAAATTAATAAAAGGGGGTTTTGTTGGGAGAAGGAATTTGCTTCACGCCTTGGTCAGAACAGAGACCCTATACCATTTCAGACAAGTGGTTGTCCAATCTCTTCTTAAAACCTCCAGTGATGAAGCCTTACAACTTCTGAAGGCAAGCCATTCCAAGATTGATGGTCTGTGGTATCAGCCTTGGGAAGAGAAAGAGCAACCAAGAGGGAAATGATCAAGTAAGAGTGGAAGGCATCTCAGAAGGGAGCCTCTCTAGTTCCATGGAAAGTGAAGGCAAGGAAACAGCAATGTGTTTTGAGGCTCGCAAGATTGATGGCAGTCCTTCAAAGTAGCCCAGACAAGAAACCAACATCATAAGAAATGTCATACTTTATCTATGAGGCTATAATAACATAATCTTTTGAGGTGCTTTCCACACCCTTATTTCTTCTGTGAGCTTAGCAGACGGGGCCTTCTCTTAAGCTGTGTGTACCCTATAAAACAATATCCTCCCAAAATAATGGAAATGGTATGTGCGAATGACCTTGGGACACAGGGGGAGGAGCCACAGTTAGGGGAATGGTTGGATAAGATAAGAGGTAGCTTAGCCCACAGAAGGAATGTAGGCGTGCAAACGGCCCTTCCCAGTTTCTTGGGCTGTAAAGATGACGGGGAAGAAAGATTCTTTCAGGCTTGCAAGATTCTGTTTATAATAAAGTGCAATTAGTTTAACAGGGTGTGCTTCCTGTCTGGATTACATCGCAAGGTATATTATGACCCATACGCTGTTGGTTCTTTCATAAAGCTATAAAAACACACTTCTAAAGTAGGGTGATCTGCTCCCTGATAATTTATCCTGATGGGTGCAAATAGGTGTGAGTTGATTGGGTTTCCCTAGTACATGATATGCATTTGTTTCTATTACCTGTTTTCTGATTTAACCGTAATATGTAAGGTGCGTTGAGTTACATCCCTGATGGGTGTAAGGAGCTGGTTGGCTGGCAGGGTAGCTGATATATGGAAGGATAAAAAGATAAAGGTTCCCCTCGCACATGTGTGCTAGTCGTTCCCAACTCTAGGGGGTGGTGCTCAGCTCCATTTCAAAGCTGAAGAGCCAGCACTGTCCGAAGATGTCTCTGTAGTTATGTGGCCGGCATGACTAAACGGCGAAAGCACATGGAACACTGTTACCTTCCCACCAAAGGGGGTCCCTATTTTTCTACTTGCATTTTTTACGTGCTTTCAAACTGCTAGGTTGGCAGAAGCTGGGACAAGTAATGGGAGCTCACTCTGTTATGCGGCACTAGGGATTCGAATCACCGAACTGCCGACCTTTCTGATCGACAAGCACAGTGTCCTAGCCACTTCTATAGAAAAGAGCTGGATAAGCAAATGATTATCAAATATCCAGAAAGAACTCCATGCTGAGAGAGAGAAAGCTAACCACTTCACAAACAGATAAAACATATTGGCAGAATACCTAAGTACTTAATGGAAAAAATTGAAGGGATGGTTTTAAAAGGGCACCGACTGACCTAATATTTTGCTGCACAGTATTTTTCATTTATCTGAGCTGATCTAGGAATATGTCCAATTTCAACCAAATCTAGTAAAACCATCATAGATACCAGCAAGTAAAAGAAATGGTAGCAATTGATTTGTGTACCTATTTGGTGTTGAAGTTTTACTTCCACGGATATGTAACATTAAATGCTTCATTCAGACTTATCGTGGTAGGCAGCCCTTGGCTATGATGATTTTTCTGCATCTCACAGATGGGGCTTCGCTTGCTTGCACGGACCAGTTTCTGGCATACTACAGCCCGGTGCTGGTCCATAGAATGGGGGTTGGGGACCTCTGCTTAATGTTGGAATGTTGGAATGTTTATTTAATTTGTATGCCGCCCCACTCCCGAGGGACTCGGGGAGGCTAACAACCAAAGGGGGGGAAGGGGGTACAAATAGGACAAAAAACAAACAGAGTAAAAACAACAACAGTCACAACATTTCAAGTGGGGCTGAAAATCCATCAGCCCCAGGCCTGCCGGAACAACCAGGTCTTCGTGGCTTTGCAGAAAGCCTGGAGGGTGGTGAGGGTCCGGATTTCCATGGGGAGATCATTCCAGAGGGCCGGAGCAGCCACAGAGAAGGCCCTCCCCCGGGGATTTGCCAGTCGGCACTGGCTGGCAGATGGAATTCGGAGGAGGCCTAATCTGTGGGATCTAATCGGTCTTAGGGAGGTAATTGGCAGGAGGCGGTCTCTCAAGTACCCAGGTCCGATACCATGTAGGGCTTTAAAAGTAACGACTAGCACCTTGAAGCGTGTCTGGAGCCCAATAGGCAGCCAGTGCAGCTCGCGGAGGATAGGTGTCACGTGGATGTACTGAGGTGCACCCACAATCGCTCGCGCGGCTGCATTCTGGACAAGCTGAAGTCTCCGAATACTCTTCAAGGGCAGCCCCATGTAGAGCGGAACACACATATACACCTACATCAAAGTGTTAAGAATGAAGGTGGTGTGGCCTGCCGTCTGCTGGCCCCTCCAGGAGCCGAATCAGAGGAGGAGGAGATAGGGGAGCCAGGGTTGGCATCAAGGCAACCTGAGAGCTCCGAGGGGGAAGAGTGAATGAAGCTGGCAGAGAGAGAGACAGAGGCGGTGCCTGGGTTATCCATTAGCCTTCAGATGGAGAGTAAACAGCCGCCAGGTCTGGAGGTGGCTGATGAGGAAGAGGAGAAGCATCTGGGTCCAGTGCCTGATGTGCAGAAGTTAGAGGAGAGGAGAGCAGTGGAAATCTACGGGCCGGTCCTTTGGACAGAACAGCCACTGCTGCTAGCGAAGCCCCACCCTAGCTCTGGGGATAAAAGGAAAGGGGCGGAGATGAATAGGTGTGGCAGATAACTATTCATCTCATTGCCAGATGGACTTGCTAACCTTCGGTGAGAGAGAAACTTTTTCCCTGGGCTGCCGGCGGTCGTAATAAAGATATCATTGATTTAAATACAGAGGGTTTGTCGTGTTTGGGGAGCTGGGTCAGAACAGAAGGTTTTTAAAGTCATCTTTATGGAGTATGAAAGAACTGAGAAAGAAAACAAAATATATGGCAGAAAAAAAGTGTGACCGTCCCCTTGTGTTCTGCAGGCCTGAGAGGGACACTTTGTCCACACGAAACTTGCAATTCAAAGGAAACGGACAGAACACACAATATATTCCATATGTACTTTTGACCTCAAGGAGCTTGAGGAATAGAATCCACAGATGAGAAAAGAGGAAAGACCAAAGCTTTGTATTTCCTTCCAGAAAGCAGAAGGGCATACTGGTGGGAAGGAAAAGAATGCTCTATGGTAAGACCAACAACGTGCATAAATCAGAGGCACAGAGGCAGAAACAGAGAACAGATAAATGACGGACTCTTTCAACTTCTCTTATTAGGTAGAAGACCCTCAAGCATCAACTGTGAAGCCCATCGCTTGAAACAACTGAGAAGGGGGCACTCCTGACTGAAGTAGGAGACAGGGGATTAAAGACGTCAACAGAAAAATCCTCAGAAAATGAAGGGATCCGCGTTACCTTCCCAGTTGGCTTGCAACAAGCACCGTCAAGGGAGAAAGACAGATTTGCGTAATGTGATTCGCTTAAGAACCATGGCAAAAAGGTTATAAAATAGAACCCAACACGGGTGAAATTCAGCAGGTTCTGACAAGTTCTGGAGAACCAGTAGCGGAAAGTTTGAGTAGTTCGGAGAACCGGCAAATGCCACCTCTGGCTGGCCCCAGAGTGGGTGAGATGGAGATTTTTGCAATATAACTTCCCCTGCCACACCCACCAAGCCACGCCCACAGAACTGGTAGTAAAAAAAAATGAATTTGACCACTGAACCCAACTCACTATGGTCATAAGTCGAGGACTGCCCGTATAAGAAAATGGAACAAGTTCAGAAAACGGCAACAAGGATGATCAGGGAATTCATGACTATGAAAGGATGAAGGGGATGGATACAGGTACGCTTAAATCTTAACCGAAGATGATTGAAGGAGATAACTTTCTGCAGAAATGATGCCATGCAAAGAAAGTGAACACCGCTCTCCTTATAGAAGACTGGACATCAATCAATATATTTAAATACCATATTTTTCAGACTATAAGACGCACAGACTATAAGACGCACCTAGCTTTTGGGGAGGAAAACAAGGTGGGGAAGAATCTGCATCTGCCTCCCAGCATCCATCCAGTATTCATATGGGCTGTTTGCTGCGGCCCGTCCAGCATGGCCCATTCACCGTGGCTCGTTTGATCCAGCCTGTTCACTGAGGCCCATTCACCACTGCTGCCCATTCGCCGCTACTGCGACAGCCCATTCATTGTTGCCACAGCCCATTCACAGCCACCACTCTGGCCTGTTCGCAGCTGCGGCCCTTTCCATAATAGCTGATCGGCGCTGCACCAACCTGCTTCCCCGCTGCAAATTTGGAGTATAGGACACACAGACATTTCCACCTCCTTTTTTAGGGGAGGGAGTGTGTCTTATACTCCGAAAAATACGGTAATTAAAAAAATATAATCTATTGGCATAAACGGGGAAAACCATCACAGCCATAGAGCAACCAATTCCTCAGAAAGCAAGTTGTTTTCTCTCACAGAGACCATGGTGTTAAGAATGGGTTCAGGCTATAACAAGAAAGTTGAACTTGAAGATCTACATGGCTACCAACAATTCTCTGTTTTTTTTCTACCACAAGATTTATACTAAAAATGTCTTAGTTGATGGTCTTAAAGGACAAGAAAGGAAGACATCATCACTGTATCAAGGCAGTGATCAGGCATGTACAGCTTGAGCCCGTTCCAAGATACTAATTTGACAAAATGCCTCAGAGGGGTCCCTCCTCAACTCTCATGAAGACAGGGAGGGAAAGGGGCACAATCGTTCAAGTGGTTGGGAGGAGGCAGGAGGTTAGCAAACTCGACACCCGAGAGCTGCCGTGGAGCGGGGGTTGAGCCCTTGTCCTTCCCACCAGCTCCTGCCAGGGATGTGAAAGGACCACCCAGCTGGGTGTCCCCAGGGCCACGGTGATGTCACTAGCTAATCGTTGCAACCCAGATGCGCCTTGACGCTTCTGACACAAACAGGGGTGGGATTCTACCGGTTCAGGTGAATCGGTAGCTCCGACAATCAGCTGGGAGTGAACCCATTCGCTCTGACGATTAGCTGGGCCTGCCCACATGCTCTTGCGTTATACTGACCTATGTCCTCTCAGCTGAGTCGCGCAGCAGAGCATATTGCTGCGCCTCAGCTATTTTCCTCCCCAGCGGTAAGTTTTCTCAGAACTGTGTACGCGTGCACAGCGCGTGTCAGGGGAGTGCACTGGTTGTTACAACTGGTAGGATCCCACCACTGGACACAAATGCAAAAAAGTGAGGGAGGAGAGAAGCACATTCCAGGCATGCAAGATTGTTACCACTACAGTTGTTCCAATAAAAGTAGTTCTAGACTTATATGGCATTGGTTTATTTATTAAATTTAGATGGCGTCCATCTCACTGCTATAGCTTAGTTTTGCAGAATGGTATTTTTTTTTTGCAGAATAATAGAAAATTTAAAAGATGATGCCAAAAGACTTATAATTAGAAGGATTAAATAGTTGGCTTCTTTGTCTGGCTTATCTTAGAGGGCTGAGATCAGGGGTGGGTTCCTGCCACCCCTCCACAAATCTACCGTGCCATTTAGAACTGGTTCCAGCTCCCTCCCCCCGCCCATCCGCACATCATCAAGATGAAGAGCGAGAGGAGGAATTCTGGGAGCTGAAGACCACAAGTCTTAAAGCTGTCAAGTTTGAACACCCCTGGGGTTTTTTTCCCTAAAGGGTTAGGGGTACAAGGGTCTTGTAACTTGACAGCTTTAAGGCTTGCACACTTCAATGCCAGAGTTCCTGAGCCAACATGACTGGAGGAGGAATTCTGGGAGTTAAAGTCCACAAGTCTTAAAGATGTCAAGTTTGAACACCCCTGGGGTTGCGTGCTTCAAATGCCAGAGTTTCTGAGCCAACATTTTGGTTGCTAAACAAGAGCGTTGTTAAATGAGTTTCACCACATTTTACAAGTTGGTCACGCCCACATGGCCGGAAAGCCACTCCCACAAAGCAGGCCACGCCTATAGAAGAGGTTCTAAAAAATTTGAAACCCACCACTGGCTGAGATACACCATAAGTTAGAAGCACTGTGATGTTTGTGTGATGGGCAGCACGATTGAGTCATACTTGTGATATCCCTGAAGAATGGCAGATTGTAACTTGCAATAAATTGGGAGACCTTATAATATTAGAAATCTTTCCCAAGATCTGTTCAGGTATTTTATTTTTTCTTTCATTTTCCATACTCCCTGTCCATCAGCTACTAACTATAAATTACATAGTCTATAATAGAATGTAAATAATACATATAAATAGTATAAATTACATAGTCTATAATAAAATGTAAATAATACATATAAATAATATAAATTACATAGTCTATAATAGAATGTAAATAATAAATATAATGCAAACATCCCAATTAGAGGGTCTTTTTATGTCACTTTAAATGCTGACTGTAACTAAGTGTAAAATGGAATTGATGGCATTCAACCCATTGCTGACAGCAATAGCAAGAGCACTTAAGACTTAGATATTGCTTCACAGTGCTTTATGGCCTTACCCCATAACCAGTGATGGCGAACCGTGTGGAAACATGTGCTTCTGTGCGCCGGGGTCACACTCCAGAAAAGCCAAGTGTGCATGTGCGCCAGACGATCAGCGGGCCGATGCACATGCGCAGGCCGGTTTTCGGCCCTGCTGTGGGTGTCAAGGCATCGTGCTCCGGAAAAGCCAAATTTCTGGGTTCTGGCACGCATGTGCACCCAACAGTCAGCTGGCTGGCATGCAGGCACACACCAGTTTTCAGCACTGCCGCGCGCACAATGGACAGCTGATCGTCACGTGCGCATGCGTGCCAGAAATCCGGAAAACAAACAGGCAAGGCTGCGCCTGCCAGGGAACATGGCTTCATGTGCCACTTTGGGCATGCGTGCCATAGGTTCGCCATCACGGCTCTAAGCGGTTTACAGAGTCAGCCTATTTCCTCTAACAATCTGGGTCCTCATTTTACCGGCCTCGGAAGGACGGAAGGCTGAGTCAACCTTGAGCCGGTGAGAATCAAACTGACGAACTGCAGGCAGCCCGCAGTCAGCAGAAGGAGCCTGCAGTTACTGTATTCTAACCAGTGCACCACTGAGGCTCTTAGTATATAAGTAACTGAGACTGATACTAGTTTTGCTTGTGATTCTTACCTCCTTTTGGTCAAGTTGTAAAGAGGATTTTATCAAGTCCCTCAATGCAGTGAGTTGCTTCTTTTCTTCATCTTGTGTCTGTTTTATCTAGAGCAAAAATATCCACAATTTATTACCCAGGTGCATTTCTTCATTATTTGGATCAACACAAGTATACTTAAGTGTGTTTCTTTGTGTCTGTGTATAATGTTAGATTTTTATCCCTCCTTTGTTAGTATATAAGTAACTCAAGGCAGCAAACACGACTAATACTACCTCCTCCTATTTTTCTCAACAACAACCCTGTGAGGCAAGTTGGCTGAGTGTGTGTGAATAGCCCAAGGTCACACAACTGGCTTTCATGCCTAAGCCAGGACTAGAATTTACAGACTCCTGCTGATTGGTTGAAAGTCATTCAATTGGCTTTCATGTTTGAGGTGGGACTAGAACTCACAGTCTCCTGGTGATTGGCCCAAAGTCACCCAGGCAGCTTTCACGCCTAAGGCGGGCCTGGAATTCATAGACTTCTGCTGATTGGCCCAAAATCACCCAACTGGCTTTTATCCCTAAGGTGGGACTAGAATGCGGAGTCTCCTGGTGATTGGCTCCAAGTCACCCAACCGGCTTTCATGCATAGGGCAGAACTAGAACTCACAGTCTCCTAGTTCCTAGCCTCATGCCTTGTACTTTAATCATCTACAGTGGAAGTAAAATATATGCTTTTTCCCTCTCTTCATTATTCTCCGAATACTATAATGAGCTCAGTCCAGAAGGGAAGTTTTGAGAATGCAGATTTTCTTTACACCCCCCCCCCCCAAATATATATTCAAAACAAGCTACATTGAGGAAGTGTGTTCAATCTCTTTTAAAAGAACCACAGTCACTTTCAAGAAATTACTGATCCCATGGTTTGACCACAAAGAACGGCATTCCTCACGCTACAAAACACCATTTGACAACATTAACCCTTTTTACATAAACTGCCTGCACATAAGGCTCTCAGAACAGCGGCCCTGGGTTGATCATAAACTTTAGGCGTGTAAGAGTATTGGATGGCCACTGAATTTATGCTTATCGATCCTTTTTCTAGAAATATAGTTGGACTAAAAGAGAAAATTGCTGAAACAAATTCCCAAATAACATTGAAAAGATGTCTTAACATCCAAATGAGTGCAGGGCACAGGAGTTTCAAAAAAGGTGTAGGGTTAGAGTAGTGTTTCTCAACCTTGGCAACTTTAAGATGTGTGTACTTCAACTCCCAGAATTCCGCAGCCGGCTTAGCAAGGGAATTCTGGGAGTTGAAGTCCGCACATCTTAAAAGTTGCCAAGATTGAGAATGATTGGCTTAAAAGCGCCCAAGAAGTGTCTAAAATAATAACAAGGTTATTTATTTCTCTAATGTACCAATCCACCAGAGGGTCATTCAAATGTGTAGCTTATTTTTCAAGCAATATAGGAGAATGGACTCACGATAACATAGCAGAAACAATGTCCTTCCACTTGAGGTCACAGTTGTTAATCCATTTCGTTCTTAACAATCTGAGCAAACTAGTCTAGCTGGTTTAAGAAATCTGAAAGTTGTCAAGGCCAGCTAGTCCAGTAATCTTGTGAACCCTACCTTACTTTTTCATTCTTGGCTATGCGTACCCAACCGCAGGGAATTATCAAATAGGCCCTACCTTATGGATGACTTACATTATATAAATCAGCAGCTAGCTTTTCAATGTACTGTTTGAGTTTATCAGCTGTCTTCAAGCCGTCTTGAAAGAAACTATAATGGAAATAAAATGTTATTTATCAGCAATGTTGGAACCTGGTTTTAAATTTCAGTGGTTTTTCCCACCCAGTACATACCATACTTTTGGGACTATAAGACACATCAGAGTATAAGACGCACCAAGATTTCGAAGAGGTAAATAAGAAAAAAAAGTTTTTGCCTTTCCCCAGTCCCCAGGAGCACTCTGTGGGGTTCAGCAGGCCTGGGAGAAGGCAAGAACGCTCCCGTTTTTGCAAAAAGCGGGGAGAAAAAGGACCGTTTTTCGCAAAAACGGGGGCATTTTTGCCTTCCCCCAGCCCTGCTGAAGCCTTTTAAATTTCAGTGTCCCCCCCCCCCAAATACATACCATATTTTTGGGACTATAAGACGCACCGGAGTATAAGATGCACCAAGATTTCGAAGATGTAAGTAAGAAAAAAAAGTTTTTGCCTTTCCCCAGCCCCCAGGAGCACTCTGCGGGCTTCAGCAGGCCTGGGGGAAGGCAAAAATGCCTCCATTTTTCGTAAAAACGGGATGCAGGGGCGAGACTTCAGGAGGCCAAAAATGACTGTAATCAGTGTGTAAGTTGCGCCAACATTTCAACGCTTTTTTAGGGGGGGGGAGGTGCATCTTGTACTCTGAAAAATACGGTAGGTTAGCCCCATTCGACACGCACCCATGTCAACAGGCAACCAGAGATTTTTTTTTTTTTTTTATTAGAATTAGAATTAGAATTTGTAGGCCGCCCTTTTCCCTGAGGGGACTCAGGGCGGCTCACACAAAAACTGGGAAGGGGGAATACAGACATTAGGACAAACATGTAATAAAATAGCAAGCAACATACATTCATCATTCGGGAGGGGTAACTATCCTATCCCCAGGCCTGACGGGCGAGCCAGTTCTTCAAGGCTATGCGGAAGGCTTGGACGGTGGAGAGGGTACGAATCTCCACGGGGAGCTCGTTCCAAAGGGTCGGGGCTACTGCTGAGAAGGCCCTCCTCCTTGTAGTTGCCAGCCGACATTGGCTGGCCGATGGAATACGGAGGCGGCCTAATCTATGGGATCTTATCGGTCGCAGGGATGTAATTGGCAGAAGGCGGTCTCTCAAGTATCCAGATCCACTGCCATGTAGGGCTTTATGGGTGATTAATAGCACCTTGAAGCGCATCCGGAGATCAACAGGTAGCCAGCGCAGCTCGCGGAGGATAGGTGTAATGCGGGTGAATCGGGGTGCACCCGCAATCACTCGCGCGGCTGCATTCTGCACTAGCTGAAGTCGCCGGATGCTCCTCAAGGGCAGCCCCATGTAGAGCACATTGCAGTATTCCAGCCTAGAGGTCACAAGGGCCCGAGTGACTGTTGTGAGAGCCTCCCGATTCAGGTAGGGTCGCAACTGGCGCACCAGGCGAACCTGGGCGAATGCCCCCCTGGTCACAGCCGTTAAGTGGTGGTCAAATGACAGCTGTGGATCCAGGAGGACTCCCAAGTTGCGAACCCTCTCTGAGGGGTATAAAATTTGACCCCCCAGCCTGAGTGGTGGAATAGTAGCCAAATCTTTGGGAGGGAAACACAACAGCCACTCGGTCTTTTCTGGGTTGAGCACAAGCTTGTTAACCCTCATCCAGTCCATAACGAGCTTGTTAACCCTCATCCAGTTCTAGATATCTATAGATGGCTCTATTTCGGAGGTGAAAATACTCATTCTCTATGTGGGTTTTCTAGATGCTTACAATATTTTGTTTTTAATACTGAATTTAATTTTTTTTATGACTGTGTGTGTATGTGTGCTCTTTTTAATCTGATTGTTGTAAACCACCCAGTTACTTTGTGTGAGATGGGTAGCCATATAAATTTGATTAAAGGTAGTCCTCAACCTGCAACCATTGGTTTAGTGACTTATGGCCAGTTTTCACAGCATCCCAATGGTCAAGTGATCAAAATTTAGGCGCTTGGCAATTGGCATCTATTAATGACTATTTTAGTTGATCACATTTTCAACCTTCCGACCAGAAAAGTCAAAGGGGAAGTCAGATTCATTTAATGACGGCATGATTCACTTAACAACTACAGGCCAAACAATAGCACATTTCCTTCAATGTGAATTATATCTTACATTCAAGGCAGCTTTTTTCACCTCTTTCTAGATTACATCAAGTCACCTCTTGACTCATTTTTCAAACCAGTGTGTATGACAGTGGAAGAATTATCAAGTCAAACCTTCTATGCAGAAAACAATAGGAATTCAATATCTGCAACTTTGAACAAAGGGCATTCAATTTTTTTAATTTTGTTTAATCGAGAAATCTCAATAAAAGCAGGTGATGTCATCCCTGAAGAGAAAAAGCTTTCTATATTAAAAAAAAACACATTGCAGATGAAGAGCTGGAAAAAAAGTATACTCACTTGCATTGTGCATGATAATACTTAATAAGATTTTGTAAAAGGTCCACACCCTTTTTCGTCTTGATTTCATTAACCTTAATGAGATACTATGGAGAGGGAAAAAAAATCAAAGCTCAGTAGATAATTATACATTTGGGCCTAGCTGCATTCAAAGGCAGGTTCCATTTAAAATCTATTTTAACAAATTTAGCAATTATCTTGCAAGTTGTTTACAGCTAGCATCTGAAGGCACTCTGCTAATATGTGATTAAAATCGTGCTGCATATAGAACAGTAAAACATAGGAAGGATATTTTACATTAAGCCAATACTGTGATGAATAGTGCTTTCTAAGTTGTCTAATGCTCTTGTTATTTGTTCCTTCCTAATACAATTACTATCCTTTTTAGACACCGAATAGCTAGGTCTAAATTTACATTACGTGCTTTAAAGTAGCAATACTGTTCTAAAGTATGGCACTGCATTAAGTACACTTGGAGGCATGAAAGCTCTTGGGTTTAAACCTCCTTCAATATGACACAACATCATAAGCAAATTCCAAGACCATAAATGATGCTTACGAATTATGCTAGCTTCACTTTTTAAAAAAAAATATTTTGATTATCTGTAAATCACCTAGAACCCCTTTGGATCGTGGTAGGGATAATCGACACAAATTAATAAATATCCCATTTAGTGCCAGTTCAAAATCTTATTATTTATTTATTTATTTATTTGTCTTGTATACCGCCCACTCCCGGAGGACTCCGGGTGGCTCACAAAAGACAAGGGAAAGGGGGAAAACGAGACAAAGACAACATATTAAAAACAAAACCAACATTCACAATTTCCGTGGAGGTAAATGCTTCTAGCCCCCCCCCCCCCCCCCCGCCTCAGCCTCCTGGAACAGCCAGGACTTGGTGGCTTTGCGGAAGGCCGGGAGGGTAGTAAATCTTGCGTTACCATTGGGAAGAGTCACATGAAATGTTAAAGAGAATGAATAGGCAATGAACAAGAAAATAGTACATGCTGTTCTAGGCTGCTAAAAGTTCTCATCAAGATGATCCGTGATTTATTTAACTTTACTGCAAATCTGAAATTCTGGTTTCATTTCTCTCTTATAAAGCCAGAATTCATAAACCAACAGCAAGCCACAATTTTTTAGGGGTGTGTGTATGTTGGACCAGAGTCTTTTTCCCCCAACTTTACTTAGTTAGGCTCTGTGCTATCTGGATTTATTATCTACTGTTAGTTAGGTAGAGCAAAGTAGAGCAAATAAGAATTCTTCATAAACTTTGCATGTGCTATTAGAGGCATACAACTGTCAACTTCCTTAAAGGTTCCACGGCATCTTGCATTTTTTAAAATCCCAAACAACCAACAACAATCATCTTGCATATAAACAATTTAGGAACTTGCACAAAAAAATTAGGATTAGAACATTCAATTAGATTCTAGAATTATTGTGGGCCACCACTGGGCATTGACATAGGTTAATGCTGGCTGTGGAATTCTGGGAGCTGAAGTCCACACATCTTACGTTTGCTGAGCTTGAGAAACACTTATCTAGGCCAGCGGCCCTCAATTTTTTTTGCCACTGGGGATTGGTTCTATGGAGAAAGGTTTTTCCACGGACTGGAGGGGACGTGGTTTGGTGGGCTGCCTGCATCCTGCGGATGAGCCTTTGCTTCAGAGGTGGGTTCCTACCAGTTCGCACCTATTCGGTAGAACCGGTTCGTCAATTCTACCGAACCGGTTAGAAGAGGTTCCACCAGTGGACCCGGAAAGCAGGCCACACCTACAGAAGAGGTGCCAAATTTTTTTTGAAACCCACCACTGGTCCTTGGATATGATTATTCTACACTATCATGCTCATATTTATAAAACTCAGTGCCTCTGTGAAAGGTAAGGATGACTACTGCGTTTGTGGTGCAATCAGAACATGGCGTGTGTTGAAGTTGTTTTAACGCAAACCAAAGATGCCTTTTAAAAAACAAGTTTACATCATATTATTATGCATGCCAGTGCTGTGTGTGAGGTCATTTAAGGTGGTTCTGACAAGTGTCGTCGGCATCTTCATATCCGGTCACACGGGCGGCAAGCCACTCCCATCCGGTCACATGGGTGGCAAGCCACTCCCATCCGGTCACATGGGTGGCAAGCCACTCCCACAAAGGAGGCCATACCCACAGACTAGGTTCGAATAATTTTTGAAACCCACCACTGCTTTGCTTGTTTGCATGCACCAGTTACTGGCATGCCGTGGCCTGATGCTAGTCTACAGACAGGAGATTGGAGACCCCTCATCTTGGCTATATCTGCACAAGCGGTGAAGCAGTCATTTTGTTGCACCACTATAAGGAATCAGGACGAAGTTCCTCCAATGAAAGTGTCAACTCTGAAGTGAACCTGGTTGATAGTTGCCTCATAGTTGCCACATACTCTGAGGGGTGGGGAAGGGTGAAGAGAGGGGGAAGTAGATTTGCAGACAAAACAAAGATCTCTCCCGTGGGAACCAAGGTCATCCCAACAGGTGGAAATTGGAGGAGGGAAGGAGTGACCAAGGAACCTGCCAAATGCCTTAATTGGACAATGTGACCCTTGACACTTGGGGAGGGAAACAATTGCTCTTTTAATTATATCACAAATGTAGGAAACTTTCAGAGTTGTTTTTCCCAACTGTGCTGACACGATGTGTCCAATAAACATGTTCTTTGAGGAATCTACCTGCCTCCGAGTTCTGACTTTAATGGATGCGTTACTCAGAATGCTGAGAGAAAGATTAAATGTAATCACACAGTTTGTGCAAATGCAACTTTTATCCACTTTTTGTGAATTAACCCTAAAAGTTATTGAATTTGATACAAAATTGGTAAGTGTTTGTCAATTGGGGAAGGGGTGGGGAGAGTTCTGAGTTCCAATAGAGAAGTATCTGTAGTTCAGGGTTGAATTGTGGCTATTTTGGGGCTTTCTGAGCTTGGTTGTTTGCTTGCAGATGTTTCAATACCCAACTAACTAACATCTTCAGTGCACGCAAGAGTTTGCTGCCAGTTAATGCCATGTGCTCAGCACATGGACACTCGACCACAGTTTCAGCTGGGAAAGTATTCCTTATCTGAGCATCCAAGCCATTTTTACTGAAGCTTGGCATTCAAATAAATCACCCATGAAAAGACACATAGTGAAATACCACGTTTGCATGCCACATAGAACAGACAATAAAAAACCTTGAAAGGAAACAAGAAGAATGGAACACACCCCCTTCAGCAGCTAATATTCAGATAAGCAGGGATTAATACCAGACAAATGATCAGGCAGAAAGCTAAAGAACCAGGAAGGAGAAAACTACAGCCTGCAAAAACTGGCAGATAAGCTCCTACATTTAAACACTAACGTGCCCTGATGACGCTACCTGGTTTGGTAGTGAAACATCTATAGGCATACAACCAAGTTTATACAGCACCAGGAACACAGGTTCAAGTTGTTTTATACATTGTGGCCAGGATAAATAGATGTATGGAATTTTAATCACAGAATGCTTGATCATGAGAAGTCCTTGGTGTTCTCTGAGCTTGCTTGTTTTCTTGCAGATGTTTCTTTACCCAATGCTACCACTGATGATAACACCTAGTTTGAGTAATGAAACATCTGCAAGAAAACAAGCAAGCTCAGAGAGCACCAAGGACCCCTCATGTCAACCCTGAGCTACAGATATTCTCCTTTATTGATGTTTAATCGTTTAAATTTTAAAACGTGACTTACTTCACACATCTGTAGCTGAAAGAGCCTTCTCTCTTTCTCCATTTCCTCTGCTATCTCAGCTCCCGTAATCTCTGTTCGTATCATCCCATGTTGCTTGGCGTGTTCCCTTTTTTCCTTTTCAATTTTCGTGCTGTCGAATTGCAAAACAAAACCCACAAAGAAGGCGAAACCTGTCAAACTTTTGACAATCACAAGAATCCACAAGCCGAGTCCAACTAATATAGAAACAATGACATTTCTCATGTTTTCCATTTCACCAGACTTCATCAAACAATAAATTCCAAACCAAAATAGCTCTCCACCTTAAAAGCAAGCTGTTAAGTGCTAAAAAGCAGAAGGAGGAATCCGATATTTTAAAAATCCAACATAAACACGTCAAGGACAATTTGAGTTCTACAGCACCTTGGCATTTGAGGTTTCTTTCCAATCTACCCTTCATTTTAAGAAAATTAACTTTGGAATCAATCCTGTTCCAAAAAAGAATTGTAATATGTTTTGAATCCTTTTTTAAAGGTAAAGGTTCCCCTTGCATATATGTGCTAGTTGTTCCCGACTCTAGGGGGCGGTGCTCATCTCTGTTTCAAAGCCGAAGAGCCAGCGCTGTCCGAAGATGTCTCCGTGGTCATGTGGCTGGCATGACTAAACGCTGAAGGAGCACAGAAAGCTATTACCTTCTCACCAAAGGTGGTTCCTATTTTTCTACTTGCATTTTTACATGCTTTCGAACTGCTAGGTTGGCAGAAGCTGGGACAAGTAACAGGAGCTCACTCTATTACACGGCGCTAGGGATTCGAACCGCCAAACTGCTGACCTTTTTTCCTTATGTACTTATTGCTTTTAAAAACTGTAATATGATTCACTGATTCATGATGCACTGGTACAGATTCCCAAGTAGGACTGAGTTATATACAATTATTTTTTACACAACGAACCACATGACACACGTGAAAAGAGTTCCAGGACAGGTAGTCCTCGACTTACAACTGTTCATTTAGTGACCGTTCTAACTTACAGTATCCTGAAAAACGTGACTTATGACCATTTTTTCACACTTACAACTGTGGCAGTGCCCCTGTGGTGACGTGATCAAAATTCAGAGGCATGGCAACTGACTTATATTTATGACGGTCGCAGAATCCCAGGGTATGTGATCTGCTTTTGCGACCTTCTGAAAAGCAACGTCTATGGGGAAGCCAGATTCACTTAACAGCCATGTTACTAAGTTAACAACTGAAATGGTTCACTTAACCACTGTGCAAGAAAGGTCGTAAAATGGGGCAAAACTCGCTTAACAAATGTCTCATTTAGCAACCTAAATTTTGGGCTCAATTGTGGTTGTAAGTTGAGGACTACCTGTATAGAAAGACAGGAGGTTATTTTATTTTATTTTTTACATTTCCTTCCCACCCGTCCTGCTCAAAGAGAGACTCTAAGCCGTATACAATAAACTTCTTGACTTTAAGCACAATTGTTTTGTTCAGCAAAGTTAACCATACTTACAATTTGGTCTCATAATCTTTCCAGGCTTTATCAAAAGGTTTTTTGAGATCCTTAAGAAAAAGAAAATTAACTTAAAATAAGTTTATGGCAGTGCTTAAAAATGCCCCCTTAAGGTACTGGTCCATGGTTATAAAATGACTTAAAAGCTTAAAGTATTTTCGCCCTGGGGAATCTTAAGAGCTCATATAACTCAAGTTTTTTTTTAAAAGAAAAAACGGATTGATGGGAAATGTAAGTCTGCAGTTACAAGTGGATGTAATCAGATGTTCCTGCAAATGTGATAACGTCCCCGCTATATTGATAAGGTAAAGGTTCCCCTCACACATATGCTAGTTGTTTCTGACTCTAGGGGGTGGTGCTCATCTCCGTTTCAAAGCTGAAAAGCCAGCACTGTCCGAAGACGTCTCCATGGTCATGCGACCGGCATCACTTAATGCCAAAGGCGCATGGAACGCTGTTACCTTCCCACCAAAGGTGGTGCCTATTTTTCTACTTGCATTTCTTACATGCTTTCAAACTGCTAGGTTGGCAGAAACTGGGACAAGTCACAGGACCTCACCCTGTTATGCAAAATTAGGGATTCGAACCGCTCAGCTGCCAACCTTTCTTATTGACAAGCTCAGCGTCTTATCCACTGAGACACCGTGTCCCTACTATATTGATAGATAAACAAAAGTGCAGAAATCACCACCCATTATTAAAGCCCATATTAAATGTGTAGGCTTACTTACCCCTTTAATTCCTTTCAAATCTCCTTTCAACAGGGAGTCCAAGGTGAAGATAACATTATGGCTCAACCCTTGCAGCTAGGAAGAGAAAACAATATTATTCAGTATTTAAAAATCAGTGAACTTAAAATAAACTCCAGGCATCCACTTGAATTACAATCATCCATTTAGTGACGGTTCAAAGTTACAACAGCACTGAAAAAAGTGACTTATGACTGTTTTCCATACTTACGCCTGTTACAGTATCTCCATGGTCATGTAATCAAAATTTAGACACTTAGCAACTGACTCATATCTTTGACAGATGCAGTGTCCTGAGGTCATTTGATTATCTTTTGCAATCTTTTGACAGGCAAAGTCAGTGGGGAAGCTTCATTTAATGACCATTTTACTACATTTTAAAGACTTTACCTTATTTCACTGATATTTGTCTGTCTGTCTGTCTGTCTGTCTGTCTATCATCTATCTATCTATCTATCTATCTATCTATCTATCTATCTATCTATCTATCTATCTATCTATCTATCATCTACTGTGTTTCCCCTGAAAATAAGACAGGGTCTTATTTTATTTTTACCCACAAAATATGGCTTGGGCCTTATTATCAAGGGAGGGCTTATTGTTTTGGGTTTCCAGGTGGCTGCTCTCTTGCGAGTGGGCTCCCAAAGAGCCGGGCACAGCCTCAGGGGCGAACGGCTGTGTTGCGCTGTTGCAACAGTGCAGCACAGCAGCCATGAAGCGACCATGCTCACCAGCAGCCACCCAGCAAACCCCCTTTCAAGCCGGGCACAGCACCATTCACTGACCTAGGGGTATTGCAAAGCCGCGTGGGCATCTGTTCGCCGCCGCCCGGCTCTTGCGACTTGGTGCCTTCGAAATGCCAGTGAATGGCGCTCTCCCATTCAAGCACCGCATAACAATATTCAGCCAACACAGCTTAACTGAAGATCATGCTTGGGCGTTCCAGGTTCAAAAGGTTTTACTCCTTTAAAGCAGCTGGAATTCTTTTGAATTTAAGAGTGCTTTTCGAAGGGAAAAAAGTTCTCCTTTTTTCCACTTTCAGTTTTTCAAAACTAAAAGAGAACCGGGGAGGATATCTTGAAGAGCAGGCAAACTGTTCTTCTGTTGAAATATTTTATTTATTTATTTCAGAGGGTTTCTATGGCCGCCCACTCACTCTCTGTGACCCTGGGCTGCTTACGAAAATAAAAACCCAACAGGCAAACAGTTAAAAACAATAACGCTCCCCCCCCCCCCGTAAATAACCATCAATCAGATAAGCCATTTGATGGGCTGCGTCCCACTATGGGTTCCCCAGGGCTCCAAGATCACCGCAGATGGGGACTGCAGCCAAGAAATTAAAAGATGCTTCCTCCTGGGGAGGAAAGCTATGGCAAATCTAGACAGCATACTAAAAAGCAGAGACATCACCCTGCCAGCAAAAGGGCATATAGTCAAGACTATGGTTTTCCCAGTTGCAATGGATGGCTGTGAAAGTTTGAAAGATTGAGCACCAAAGAATTGAGGCCTTTGAACTATGGTGCTGGAGAAGACTCCTGCAAGTCCCTTGGACTGCAAGGCAATCAAACCGGTCAGTCCTAGAGGAGATCAACCCTGATTGCTCTTTAGAAGGCCAGATCCTGAAGAGGAAACTCAAATATTTTGGCCACCTAATGAGAAGGAAAGACTCACTGGAGAAGAGCCTAATGCTGGGAAAGATTGAGGGCAAAATAAGAAGGGGACAAAAGAGAATGAGGTGGCTGGATGGAGTCATTAAAGCAGAAGGCATGAGTTAAATAGACTCCAGAGGTTGCTAGAGGACAGGAACATTGTCCATGGGGTCGCAATGGGTCGGGCATGACTTTGCAACCAACAACAACAATATTCATGCAAGATACTGTCATCTTGATGTAAAGGGCCTTGAGGAGGTATTCTTTATTTGATAGTCATAAATGTCCCAGATTCCTGCTGCTTTCTTCAAAATAACAAAAGGCTGCCTCTTCTGGATGTATGTGCAACATCAAAACACTCGTTAAAAAAAAATGGGTGCACCGCTCCCAGGTAAATCAGACAGGAAACACAACTAAAGGAACTAATTCTACGGTACTGTAAGACTACATTAACAGAATCTTGCAAGTTTGCAGGTACAAACTTCCTGCTACGGCCTTTAATTGCATGAGGCATTTAGGACACTGGTCTTTCTTTAGTTTCTTTGTCTGACTGTCAAGCCACTGGGGGCTCCTGCCTCTCTTATCTGATTGTTTCCTAGGCAGTATCTCTTCCCCTTGTTCCCCAAAGTCATCCACACATTCCACTGGAATTAATGATGCTGGTGTTACACAATGCAATGCTGCTTTTGTCAGACTGACTCTTTGGAAGTTGTGGCTGATGGATTTGACAT
This sequence comes from Thamnophis elegans, assembly GCF_009769535.1. NCBI lineage: Eukaryota > Metazoa > Chordata > Lepidosauria > Squamata > Natricidae > Thamnophis > Thamnophis elegans. Next base: position 70,247,759 of record NC_045548.1, read on the forward strand.
AATAATTGAGGTTACTTTCCAAAAACAACTTTGGAGAGACTCAGCCATAGCTGTGACAGTCTAGACCAGTGTTTCTCAACCTTGGCAACTTGAAGATGTCCGGACTTCAATTCCCAGAATTCCCCAGCCAGCATTTGCCAGACATCTTCAAGTTGCCAAGGTTGAGAAACACTGGTCTAGACGAAGCTAAATCCCCAAATGCTAGAGAATTCCTAGAAGCTTTGCATTCAGACAAATCAGCCATCTACAGACCGATAGAGATAAATCACATGTACACAGCATTCAAAAGAGGCAATAAGAAAGCTAAGAAGGGAACAAAAAGACCAGAACACATCTTTTCCCGCAACCAAGACCTAGAAATACAGGGATTAACATTAGACGACCAATCAAGGAGAAAACAATAGCCTAATCAGGCAACTAACAAAAAAGGCATATCAACACTTGTTGACCAAGCTATTGTATATTAACAGGAAGCAAACCCCACACTCAGTAGCACTGATGATGTTAGCGTGACGAGTAATGAAGTATCTGCAAGGTCAGAGAGTAGCAAGGACTCCACAGAAATAACTGCTTATAATTTCCCTTACACCAGGGGCCTTCAAACTTGACAATTTGAGGACTCCCAGAATTCCTCACGTAGGCTGGGGGAATTCTGGGAGTTGAAGCCCACAAGTCCTAAAGTTGTCAAGCTTGGAGACCCTTGCTTTATGCCAATGGAACAAATTCAAATATAACATTTAGAATATAACAAATACTACATGTTGGCTTCACACAGTATTAAGAGAAGGAAAGAGAGCCAGTTTGGTGTAGTGCTTAGAGACATTAGGCTAGAACCCAGGATACTGTAAGTTCCAGTCCCATCTTAAATATAGGGCCAACTTGTTGACTTTGGGCCAGTTATTCTTTTTTAGTTCTTGGAAGAAGAAAGGGGGACACCACTTCCTGAAAATCTATCTATATATATATAGTTCTTCTTTTTTAGTACTAGGAAGAAGAAAAGGGGACACCACTTCCTAAAAAAAAGAGAGAGAGAGATCCAGCATAACTCTGGAACGTCTCGAGCAATTTCAACCAAACTTGGTATACAGATGACTTACTCTCGGGAAACAAATAGTGTGGTGATAAGACACCCCTAAAGCCCCTCGGTGTGTGTGTTCTGATAAGATAACAGCCTTCTACTGGCTTCTACTGTACTGCCGTAAAATGGCTTCTACTGTACAGCGCAGTAGAGTTGCCATGGTAACGACTACACGGTATTCCACAAGGGAGCTCCCTCTGGTAAGGGGAGGAATCCAACATTGGAAATTATGTTTGGTCTGGACATTTTCCCCCTATGAATAAATACCTGGGCAATGCTGGGTTATCGGCTAGCATTACTATAAAAACTCCCTAAACAAGTCACCAATGTCTACAGTGACTTGGAGGCACACCCCAAATTAAATACAACCCATTTACAGGAACAGGATTTCTATTGCATGCTCCCATACTGAACCTTAATCACCACTTAATTACTTCCCAGTTTATGGCAGTCACAGGTTGCCAGCACACCCAAGATACTAACCTTCCAAACTAGAATTACAATGGAGAAATAAAGAAGAGAGCATGAAAGAAGAGGAAAAGAAGGATGGAGGGCATAAACCCAAATTAAGATTACATGTTGGATCTGATATCACATACATTCTATTGTTTATATATCGTGGTGGGCCATGGTGGTGTAGTGGTAAGAATGCAGTATTGCAGGCTGACTCTGCCCACTGCCAGGAGTTTGATCCTGGCAAGCTTAAGGTTGACTCAGCCTTCCATCCTTCCGAGGTCAGTAAAATGAGGACCCAGATTGTTGGAGGCGATATGCTGACTCTGCACACCACTTAGAGAGGGCTGTTAAAGCACTGTGAAGCGGTATATAGGTCTATGTGCCATTGCATCACTCAAAATAAGCTTCCCTGTATTTTGCACCTTGCAGTAATAATTCCTATACATTTGGAGAATAAATACAATATTTATAGCTTTAAAGCTTTGTGTTCTGAAGAATGGAAAATGCATTATTTTAATAGCGAACAGATTTATGAAATGTACTGTACTGAACAGGGGGAGATTAAAGAGGAAGAAAAATGCATTTCACTTAAAAAATCATTTCAACTATTTCTCCAGAATTATCCAGTGCAATACCCAAACAAGAAAGTTAATTTTAAAACCCAAATTTAGGGTGAATGCTATTACAAATGACTGCATAGACTGAATAGCTTCAGTCATTCACAAAGCTAGACCAAGTGCTTAAAAACACTGCATTAGTACTCAATAAGCCTAACCTTTTTTTTTCCATAGCTGCATCGAACTGGATTTAAAATATAATGCTCCCTCCAGAAATGTAAACGGTTCGGTTGTTTATTACAATCAATACTTATGTAACACTGTAACCTACATTTCACATAACTTATATAACAACCCTTATATAATAATAATTGTAAATGTTTTAAAGGACAAAAAGATTAAGCAGCGTCTTACCAGATTTTTAAGCAGTGTTGACAATTCCTTAGTTAGCGTGGAAAATTTGACAAAAGCAGTGCCCAGGTCTGGATTATCTCTACTTAAGAAATTACTTCCAAATTTATCTAGCACTTGTGCATAGCTCTCTTCATTTTGGCTATGTTCTGAAAGAGAAAAATGTTGAGTTAATGCCACTTTACGAGAAGACAAAATAATAATGACGAGAAATAGGTTTTTTCTCTAAGAGAACAAGGCTAAAATTCGCCATTTGTTCCTTTCAAAGGTATTAAAAGTTAGATTATTTAAGTTAGTTGTTTTCAGCTCTTTATGCCAGTGAAACCTGGAGGGCGCCGGCAACTATTTTAACAAGAGACTTGGCGTCTTCCAACAAAGATGTCATCACTGAATCCTAAAGATTTGCTATTTTGACTACGTTATTAAGGAAGAAGTGCTGCTGCAAATTACATAGCAATAGCAATAGCAGTTAGACTTATATACCGCTTCATAGGGCTTTCAGCCCTCTCTAAGCGGTTTACAGAGAGTCAGCATATTGCCCCCAACAATCTGGGTCCTCATTTTACCCACCTCGGAAGGATGGAAGGCTGAGTCAACCCTGAGCCGGTGAGATTTGAACCGCTGAACTGCTGATCTAGCAGTAGCCTGCAGTGCTGCATTTAACCACTGCGCCACCTTGGCGCACCTACATAAGATAATCACACGCAAAAGATTCCAACTTGCACTCCATACGGAGAATAATCGAATTCCCAACACAGCAATGAGATAATGATGCCAAACGACCAACAGGATGCCCTTGAAATACATGAAGAATGTTCATAGATGACTTAAAGACCTTAAACATCACAACAGGGGTGGGATTCAGGCAGTTTGGACTGGTTCAGGCAAACCAGTAGCTCTGACAATCACTGAGACGATTAGGTGGGCCCACCCGCCTAGCCCTGTGCTTTACTTACTTATACCCTCTCCGCTGATTTGCGCTGCAGAGTGGATTGCTACGCCTTAGCTGCGTTACTCCCCAAGAGTAATGTGGAAGGTAAGTTTTGTTAAAACTGTGCATGCGCGCTGAGCGAAACATGCGATCACTGAATTGGTTGTTAAACCGGCAGGATCCCACCACTGCATGGGAAGACATCGAAGTCTTTGCCCCAAATCCATAGCATGGGATGCTTTAATGCAGGGGTTCCCAACATGTGGGCTCAGACCTATTGGTCACTGGGCCATGTGAGTAGCTGGCCAGTGCACGCATGTGTGAACACACACAGGCCCACTCACAAGAGCATCACGGGCGCTAGCAGCCCCACCCATGCGGGCACTAGCGGCCCCACCTGTGTGGGGACTTCCAATTCCACTCAGGCGGGTACTCGCGACCCCACCTGGCCGTTTTGGGGGCTGTTTTGCATGCAGTTTCCTAGGCTGTTTTCAGGCGGTTTTAGGACCATTTTCAAGCCATTTTTGGACCCTTTTCACTCTGTTTTGGGGACATTTTCAGGGCCATTTTTGGGCCGTTTAAAGGCCATTTTTAGCCCAAAATACGGTCAAAGAACAGCCTGAAAAGGGCCCCAAAAATAGCCTAAAAACAAGCATGCGCGTGCTAGCCAGCTAGTCTTCGGGTTCTGGAGCTCTGGCGTGCGTGCACATACACGAGTGTTTCAGTTTGGACACTCAGTGCCAAAAAGGTTCGCCATTCCTGCTATAGGGTTTCCCACCTAAGCAGGGGGTTGGAGTAGAAGGTCCCTTCCAATTCTGTTATTTTGTTCTGTTCTATTCTATAGCAAAACTCACTTAACAGATGTTTTGCTTAGCAACACAAATTTTGCCCCCAATTGCAATCATGATTCAAGGTCTACCTGTACCAGAGTCTGAATAGACTAAAGTGTGCTCCCTGCTTCAACCATTAAGGCACAGCATATTAATTTTTTTTTTAAAAATCATCATGCTTTAATAGCATATAAATTAAAGAAAGAAAGAACAGCAGTAGCGTCCAACAAAAGAAACTAGGCATGAAAATGAAAAAAACAAGCAAAAAGAAAAGAATGTTTCCTAAAAGAAAACAGAGGTTTTCTACATTGAGTCAGTAGCAAATTATTCACAGAAGAGTTTTGGTCTCCTAGACTGTGGCTGAGTAACCAAGGGCATGGCATAAATAAAGGCTGTGAATCACAGCAAAGAAACTAAAGGCTAATTAAAAATCTCTCCTGTTCTGTCACCATCGTGCAAAAGCTGCATTCGACATGATAGTCAAATATTTCTTAATATTATGACTGAATATATTAACAGTGCTAAATAAGTGCATCACAGCCATGAGATGCTAGAGAAAAGACAGCGTCCCAAAGAAGAAATATTGTATTGGTCCAAGTGTAGAAGTTCCTGTGGCAATATATATATAGAAACTCTTCTGTAGGTGTGGCCTGCTTTGTGGGAGTGGCTTGCCGGCCATGTGACTGGGTGGAGTGGCTTGCCGGCCATTTGACTGGGTGGGCATGGCCAACTTGTAAAATGTAGTGAAACTCGCTTAACAACGCTCTTGCTTAGCAACCAAAATGTTGGCTCAGAAACTCTGGCATTTGAAGCACACAAGTCCTAAAGCTGTCAAGTTACAAGACCCTTGCACCCCTAACCCTTTAGAAAAAAAAAACCACAGGGATGTTCAAACTTGATATCTTTAAGACTTGTGGACTTCAACTCCCAGAATTCCTCCTTCAGTCATGTTGGCTCAGGAACTCTGGCATTAAAGTGTGCAAGTCTTAAAGCTGTCAAGTTACAAGACCCTTGCACCCCTAACCCTTTAGAAAAAAAACCCCAGGGGTGTTCAAACTTGACAGCTTTAAGACTTGTGGACTTCAACTCCCAGAATTCCTCCTCTCGCTCTTCATCTTGATGATTTGCGGACGGGCGGGGAGAGGGAGCTGGAACCGGTTCTGAACGGCACTGTAGATTTGTGGAACCTCTTCTATAGAAGAGGTTAGAACTGGCAGGAACCCAGCCCTGATTGTGGTCATACATCGAGGACTTCCTGTATCAAATTTATTTTATTTGACAGAACCCTTTGTTCTCTAGGACTAGATCTGGATGAGATATAGCAAATCAGTTAATTATTTCTCGCCGTAATTCAATTTTCAAGGCCCGGTTACCACTACACCAGCATTTAAGGTGTCAGACTGACAACAACTCTCACGGTTTTTCTTTTTCACCTACGAAAAATGCAAGCATGTTTCTTTTTTAATGCAGGGGAGAGATTAAAAATTAATGATGAATGTAAACAGCGCTGCAAAATTGCCACTGTGCTGAATGTCACACTTATCACCTTTAGCGCTAAAAGCAGATGTTATTCTAGGAAAACTGTTAATATTCGCCAGTAAGATTTATTAGTGCATGCATATAAAATCATTAAGCTACTACCTGGATGATGATTAAGATAGCTATTGAGGAATCTTAGAGTGCCTTTGGTTGTCTGAAACGGCTTTATTACCTTTTGAGTGTTGTTGTGAGCCACCCAGAGTTGTGTTGCGTAAGAAGAGCATTCCTTATAAATCTTTTAAATAAATATGGGCTGGCAAATGGAAATAGAAGGAAGCCTTCTCAAACACTGGTTCCCCTGGTTTTAATCAGTATGTCAAATATATATCCAAAAATATATTTTGAAGTAAAAAAAATTGAAAGAACACCATAACTGTTCCGAAGGTTTATGAGTATTGTTCTCACCTAGGCTTCCTGATACAGTAAAAAGCACACGCTTAGACCCAAAAACTCTCTTTTTATTTCAAAGACTGTGAATTATGTTCATTCACAGCCCGTAATGAGCCCCAAATAGTTGTAAAGAGTCCTACAGTAGGCTGCCAAAGTCTTTCGGGATAAGGCTGATAAACACTCACCTTTATCTTCCTTGAAACACTGCCAAAGACTTCATTGGCAATTAGCTTGGCAAGGCCACACGGAGCAGAGTCAAAACGGAGCTTCAGAAGGTAAACTGACTAGCATGAAACAAGTCGCTTCCTGCAAAGGCTCATGTCCCTTTGCTCCTCCTTTTTATCCTATGGTAGGGGCCAATCACTTCCAAGCTTTACTCCCGAGTCGTCTCTTCTTTCTTAACTGTCTTGCCTTCTGGCAGCTCTTAACTCCCAGATGGCCCTGGCCCCCTCTCTGCCTCTGATGCAGAGCCCTCATCTGAGCCTTCCCCAGACTCCAGGACTGGCCCATGTTCCTCCCCAACCTCCTTGCTATCCGACTCTGCTGCTAGCTCCACAGTCTCCCAGCGGACCACAACAAGTATTTTTTTAAAATATATTGATAATACAAATAACTATACAGAGGTAGTCCTTGACTTATGACTACAATTGAGCCCAAAATGTGTTACTAAGAGAGACATTGGTTAAGTGAATTTTGCCCCATTTTACAACCTTTCTTAAGTTGTTCAGTGAATCACTGCAGTTGCTAAGTTAGTAACATGGTTTTTAAGTGAACCTGTCTTTTACTTGCTTAATAGAGACATATATAGTGAGAGAGACACTGAAAAGGTTCTGAACCTTTAAATAATTCCTAGGAATATAAAAAGGATATAAACTGAAAAAAATACATTTAAAAAATGTTTAAAGCTATTGTCTTTAGTCTGCTTCATCTCTTGTGAAAATATTATAATAAACAACTGTATTTTTCACACTCCATTATATTTTGAAATTCTCCCTAATCTCTATACTTCAAAACAATTTATTTAAAATGTATTTATTATTTGTTAAGATGCAGCAAATGATAATATAGAAAAATAAAGCTTACCTTGCCCAGAATTATATATTGCTTTTACAGATTTTTTCACTTTTTGTAGTGCAGTTCTGTCCTGATCTAAAGCCTAGAAGGAGAAAGAAAACAGAGGGAAAGAAAGTCAAATCAGGGAAAAGGAACTCAATTTTATACAGGTAGTCCTCGACTTACGACCACAATGGAGCCTAAAATTTCTGTTGCTAAATGAGACAGTTGTTAAGTGAATCTTGCCTCATCTTGCCAGCTGAGAGAGAACCACAGACCTCACATTTCAACCCTCAGCTACAAATATTACTTGCATTCAAGTCGCTATATTATGTAATAATTGATAACCCCGCATTGCCCAGATATTTATTTATAGGGGGAAAATGTCAGGACCAAACGTAATTTCAAATGTTGGATTTTCCCCCTTACCAGAGGGAGCATCTTTGTGGAGTACTGTGAAGCGGTTACCATGCCAACTCCACTGTGCTGTACACAGTGGTGGGTTCCTACCGACTTGGATAGGTTCGACTGAACCGGTAGTGGTTTGGCGGCCTGGCCCTGAACCAGTTCCCTGGGTGGCGGCAGTGGCAGCACCATCTTGTTTTTCAGTTCTGCACATGCGCAGAACAATTTTAATTGCACTGCACATGTGAACGCAGTGTGTATCAACCGAACCGGCAGTAATGCCTGCTGAAACCCACCCTGGCTGTACAGTAGAAGCCATTTTAAGGCACAACAGGCTGTATCTTAACAGAACACACACCCCGAGGGGTGCTAGGGACAGTATTTGTTTCCAAAGAGTAAGTCATCTGTGTACCAAGTTTGGTTGAAATTGCTTGTGGCATTCCAGAGTTATGCTGGAACACACACACACACACACACACACACACACACACACACAGAGCCATGGATGGATGGATGGATGGATGGATGGATGGATGGATGGATGGATGGATAGATAGATAGATTTCAGTCTATGAATAAATGCCATTTTTGTTACTTCTGTTTGTTTGTTTTTTCCTTTTAAAAATTTCCAGATTGTTTATTTTTCAGTTTGTTTTTGTACTCAGTTAATAAAAGCCAAATATTAAAAGACAGGCTGAATAAGAGCCCATAGCGCTGAAAGCTTAGACAATTAAGATGAAATTTTAATTTTTTTTCAAGTGTACTAAATTATTAATACCGTGTTCATTAGGTGAACAATTATGTGAGAAAGAAAGCCTTCTAAATGGAAAGTATTCCTTTGAAATGTATTTGGTAATTGCTTAAAAAAAGAGTAACTTACATTTTTGTAAAAAGAAATCAAAATAATTATCAATATACTAAAGAATAAGCTTCATATCTCTGCAAGATTATTCCGCTTAATTAGTTCTACAAATGAAATACAGTATCTGGTCTGCAAGATTCACTGATAAGATAAAATAGCCTTTCACTGAGAGGACCTCAAATAATCCAGCTCTGATCAACAATTCAAAAAGGTTACCATCTGTTTGGTCCCTCAGCATCTTGTTATCCAAGCTAAAGAATATTTTCAGTGCATTCTCCCATAAGTAAAATTAGAGAGCCTTGGTTAATTATCTTTAACTAGCAAGATTTAAAAAAATTACACTTGCATTTTATACCTGCAATTATTATGGTAAACTCAGCCACTACAAAATAAATTAACCAAGTTCAATACATTGGCTTAATAACTAGTTTTCAGGGATATATTTGCCCAGAAAAATCTAGGACAAAATACAAATTGCAATGAACACTACCAAAACATATTTTGCAAAGTAATATTCCCACGGTCCAGTTACTTTAATTTTCTTTTAATTAAAAATGCTAAGGAAGAACTTTTCAAGATCAAGTTTACAAATTAGACTAATGTTAGGTTTCAGTAAAAATAATGAAGGAGGCTGGGTATCTTGAAGAGTTGTGATTTGAGGGATCCAATCTGGGTCAATCACGGGGACCAGAGGTTTTGTTCTGAGTTTTCGGACTGGTGCTTGAGCCCATCCTCAGGGAGGTTCTCTCTAGTAGAATCTGAATTGAGATTTTTGTTGGTATTTGATTGTAGCATTAACATCTCAAGTTAAAGTTAAAAAATAATCTTAGAAGTCCATATTGTCTCCCCCCCCCGCCGCCCTGCCAGAGGTGGGTTCCTACCGGTTAGGACTGGTTCAGCTGAATAGGTAGTAACCTGGCCTGCCATGCCCCCAAACAGATTTTTTGGGGACTGCCATCTTGTTTTTGGCTTCTGCACATGCGCAGAAGCATTTTTTAGTACTGTGCATGCATGCATTGCACACATTAAGCGTGCATGTGCAGCAAATCGGCAGTAGCAGCAGCCGGAACTGACCCTTTCCTCCCATCCCCCCCCAAAAACCCTTCACATCATCATGCTCTTGGTAACAACTTGAGTGGTCTACATTGATCTATCACCCTACAATATACCCTTAACTGATTTCTTTTCTACATTTCAAAGATTATCTTTTCCATTAGTTTTTGTTCAAAACTAATTGGTGATTTTCTTCTCTCTAGAACCATGATTGCAAATCTATGGCACGTGTTCCACAGGTGGCATGCAGAGTCCTCTCTGCAGGCACATGAGCCATCGCCCCAGCTCAGTTCTATTGTGCATGTGCACATGTCGCCCGCCGGCCACCTGTTTTTCTGGTCTCTGCCGTGCATGTGTGGGGAGCAGGGCACATGCAGAACATGTGCGCGCATGCACAAGGGTGGGGGGTTGCACACACATGCGGGGGACAGGGGGTGCCCACCCGTGGCCCATCTTTTGGTTTCAGGAGGCTGCAGAGAGGCCGAAAACAGAGCATGGGGGGGTTGAACACGTGGGGAGAGGAGGTTGAGTGGAGGGTGGTTGCGCATGTAGGCACTGGGGGCAGGGGGGTCACGCTCGCATTGCATTATGTTTCATTCTGTAAAACGCTTAGAGAGGGCTGTGAAATTACTGTGAAGCAGTATATAAATCTATAAGTGCTATTGCTATAGTAGAGATACAGAGTTTGGCACTTGAAATATTTTCCATTCCCTTAATGATAACTTAGCTCTGGGTCATGTGACCAGGAAGGAAGTATGGAGCAGACACAGTGGTGGGATTCAGCCAGTTCGCACCTATTCGGGAGAACCGGTTGGTAACTTTCTAAGTAGTTCAGAGGACCGATTGTTGGAAGAAATCTCCTTTTGTTTTTCCCCACTTTACAGGGCTAATCCTGTAAGGAAGGCTGGAAGGAAACATTCTGGTGTTGTTTCTAGCTTCATCTTTATTGACCTGCTTACAGAAACTGCCTCTCTGGTTAACCCTTATGACATTGTCACAGCTAAGGCGAAGCGCCCATCGACCTGAGTGACCCCGAGTTGACCAAGCCCACCCAGTCACATGATCACCGAGCCCCACCCACCCAGATAGACATTAGGGCAGAGAACCGTTTGTTAAATTATTTGAATCCCACCACTGAGCAGACACCAATATTTTGAGCCCTTGTTTTTCTGTGTCTCCTAATGGAATGAATTGGCAGGTTTTAACCCCCCCCCTTGCAGTCTCTATCCTGATTTAGTTTCATTTTCTAATCTGATTCCCCCCACCCCCGCTGGCTTCGAATCCACACCAGATTTGATCCTTTTGGTTATTTTGGACAGTTATGCTACCGATGGACATTTTACTCACATTTTTTTCTGGCATTGCATTGGGTTGGAAAGAAAAATGAAAAAGAATCTCTCCTTGCAGAAATCCAAAGCGTTGTCAAAACAGAATAATGTCATATTTGTTTGACTCTATAGTCATTCCTGGTAATTAGCCTTATGCACTTTGACTATGTGCATATGCACATCTATCTATGTATATATTTGATTATATTATACGTGATTATATTATAGCTGATTATAGTGTAAATATAATTTGTGGGAATCCTGCTGAATGGGATCAAGTGCCCATTTAAGAGAATATCCTGTTTCATAAAACACGCAAACAAATGTTTCTGGGAAGTCTTACATATAAGATATAAAGACAGTAAAAATTTTAGCTGTTTTGGATAGCATCTGGTATTCCAAAGGGAACTAAAAGTAATGCTGAAACACAGGTAGTCCTCGACTTATGACCTCAATTGAGCCCAAAATTTTGTTGCTAAGCGAGACGGTTATTAAGCGAGTTTTGCTCAATTTGATGACCTTTCTTGCCACAGTTGCTAAGTCAATCACTGCAGTTAAGTTACTAACAAGGTTGTTAAGTGAATCTGGATTCCCCATTGATTTTGCTTGTCCGAAAGTCATAAAAGGAGATTCTGTTACCCCAGGACACTGTAACCGTCATAAATATGAGTCAGTTGCCATAGTCGTTAAGTCGAGGATACATGAACTAGATGACTTCATATTTACATGATAAGCATTATCCTCTCCTGAATCGTAGAGAACATAGGTTTCTTACAGCAACTGTCACCACAGATAATTAATTCAAAAACTGACTTTCTAAAAGTCATATAAATTTAAAGCCAGCTGATACACTAAGGTAGCTAAGCAGCAAATTGTTCATCCTACAGGTATTTTTTTTTGAGAAAAGTCTTCTTCATTAGATTGTAATTATCTTAACAACCTATTCATTAGGAGTAAAATGGATTAAAACTCTTCCACAATTTCCTGAAATTGAGTAAAGACATACCAAGACAGGAGGGCATGACTCATTCCAATTTTCTGTACCACTGTTTACGTTAAGTAGTCAAAAATCAGAAAGGTTCGGATTTTAAAATCACCAAATGTGATTAAAAGGCGGAAGGTTTTGTGAGCTGCGGTTCACTTGGAAAGCTGATAAATAATAAAATCTGCTCTCTTGAAAACATGTCACAAAACACCTTCAGATGTTTTGCTCCCATGCAGCAGCATAGCTCTCCTCCTATATTTGCTCAGGTAATCCTTGAATTACGACCGGTTGCTTAGTGAGCATTTGAATTTCTGACGGACCTACTTCGGGGCTATGTACAACCCAAATGTGAAGTTCCAATGGTCGCCCTCACCCACCCCCCACCCCCAGTCACGTGACTGCACAACCGAGCTGAATTTACCGCTGTTTGCAGAATCCCATAATCACAGGACTGCATTTTACAATAGTGTTGCTGAAAAGTATTGTATTTGCTTCTGGTTTTCAGCAAAACTGCATTCATAGCGACTCACTGGTTCACTTAAGAATTGTAGCATTTGTTTAACAACCATCACAAAGGGTGTAAAATCAGGTCAATTCGAGCTTTATAATCGACATGAGTTATGCCCATAATGATCAGGGTTCCATTACAATTGAAATTCTAGGACTAACTATAATTAGTTAGTATCAGTTTTTAATTGCCCTGGTTTACAAATACCTCTGCTCCATCTAGTATAGGGAGTCCTTGACTTACCACCATAGTTGAGCCCAACATTTCTGTTGTTAAGTGAGACAGTTGTTCAGCGAGTTTTGTCCCGTTTTATGATCTTTCTTGACACAGTTTTTAAGAGTGAATCACTGCAGTTGTTAAGTTAGGTTGCAGGAATTGGGTATGTCTAGTTCAATGAAAAGAAGGACTAGGGATGATTATGATAACAGTGGCCCACTATCTCAGGGGCTGCCACAAAAAAAGAGGGAGTCAAGCTATTCTCCAAAGCCCCTGAGGGCAGGACAAGAAGCAATGGGTGGAAACTAACCAAGGAGAGAAGCAACCTAGAACTAAGGATAAATTTCCTGACAGAATAGTGAAATAGCGTGACCCGTCAAAAGGGCGAATGACAAAACCGCACCTGATTAAACTGCGTCGCTGACGTCATCAACGCGGCGACAACAGCCAGCGCGGAGAAAGAAGGGTGCTTTAAATAGTGCGTTGAAAGAAAGCCAATTCAACTTAAGGTAAGGGTTAGGTTTAGAGTTAGGTTTAGGGTTAGGTTAAGGTTTAGGTTTAGGGGTTAAGTTTAGGTTTAGGGTCTACAGCGTGCTTCTGTCTCCGCGCTGCTGTCGCCCTGTTGATGACATCAGAGACACGGTTTAGTCGGGCACGGTTTTGACGTTCGCCCTTTTGTCGGTGAACTGTGAAATACTTTGTCTCCAGAGGTTGTGGGTGATCCATCATTGAAGGTTCTTAAGAATAGATTGGACAACCACTTGTGTGTAATGGTAGAGTGTCTCCTGCTTGAGCGGGGATTGGACTAGAAGACCTCCAAGGTCCCTTCCAACTCTGTTATTCTGTTATTCTATTCTGTTATTAGTAATACTGTTGTTAATTGAATCTCCCATTGACTTTGCTTGTGAGAAGAGCGCAAAATGTGATCACATGATCCTGGGACAAACACAACAGTGGTTCATAAATATGAGCCAGTTGTGATCAACAGATCCCAAGACAGTGCCACAGTGGTTCGTAAATATTTTTTTGCCAAATATCTGTCTTTTGATCATGTGACCACGGGGATGCAATGGTTGTACAAGATAGTCATAAGTCACTTTTTTTCAGTGTCGTAACTTCAAATGGTCACTAAATGAATTGTTGTAAGTTGAGGACTACTGTTGTGGCCCGCCAGCGGATCTGGAGGTTGGGGAGGAACATGGGTCAGTTCTGGAGTCTGGGGAAGGCTCTGATGAGGGCTTCATGTTGGAGGCAGGGAGGGGGCCAGAGCCATATGCCAGTTATCAGCTGCCTTAGGCGTCAGACATCAGTGAGGCAGAAGAACAGCAGGAGCCTGTTCCCAATGTACGCATGTGCAGAGCTGCCAGGAGAAGGGAACAGCTAAGGAACAAGGGGTGACTCGGGAGTAAAGCCACAGGTGGACGGTGAATGGCCCCTCCCACAGGGAATAAAGAGGAGCGAAAGGGGAGGGGAGTTTGCAGGAGACAATTAGTTCAATTCATTAGGGTGAAGATCTGTTCCTGACTTCTTGCCAAGTATTGTCTGCTACAGAGTCGCGTTTGGAAGATATCGGCTTGGCAGCTCTCCAAGCTTGATAAAGCTCTGTAGTTGTGAAATCTCTTGAAAGAATGTTGGCTGGGACTTTGCTGGTTTTATCGGGACGAGGAGTCGGCTTCATGCTTTTGGGAAACCTAGGTCAGAACAACTATCTACACTCAAACTACTGGTAACTATGCACATACATGATGCATAACAATTCAATGACTAATAACAGGAAGTTCTACAGTATCTGCTTCATGAAAAAAAAGAAACAGAAGTTGAACATTCTTTTTTCCCAATACATGAATATGCAATCACAAATGCTGTAGGATTGTTTGTGATTCATAAAGAATTTGTAAGATCAACACTTCATAGCATCAAAGGGGAAAAATGCATACATGTCATTCACATACTCAACTCCAAAAGCACGCATATGTGTCACTGTGTTCTGGAAACACATTGGTTGCAAAGTCATTCCTTTTACTGTAAATGCCAATAACAGTTTAAACTCCAAGTCAAGAAAATAACTGAAGCTGAAAAAGACTTGGGAGTAAAGATAATGGTTGACAGATTACATCGAATCTCAAGTCTTGCCCTATTACTTCATTACTTGTGCTGTTATAATCATATCTAAGGCATTCTTTAAAACAATCATTTTTTAAAAATCATCTGTGGTGGTAGCAAGATCATAAATCAAATCTACTTAGCTCTGATAAGGCTCAAACAATAACTGCTATTGTCTTTAAACTTTGGGAAAATGCTGCATCATTTGAGCTGCTGCATTTGCACAACATGTTTAAACAGACCACATAAATACCTAGCTAAGGTTGATTAACTTTAAGGTGGGATAAGGTCTTTTTAATGGTATAGTAAAGAGTGAATAGAGCAAAATCACTATATAGTTCATAAATCCAAAAAAACATTTCATTTAAATCCAGCAAATTGCACGATCCATGTACAGACCAGAAGAGACGCAATAGAATAGAATAGGATAGGATAGGATAGGTTAGAATAGGATAGAATAGGAATATAGCTGAGCCGAGGTGGCGCAGTGGTTAAATGTAGCACTGCAGGCTACTTCTCACCGGCTCAGGGTTGACTCAGCCTTCCATCCTTCCGAGGTGGGTAAAATGAGGACCCGGATTGTTGTTGGGGGCAATATGCTGACTCTGTAAACCGCTTAGAGAGGGCTGAAAGCCCTATGAAGCGGTATATAAGTCTAACTGCTATTGCTATTGCTATATCGACCAAGTATGATAGACACACAAGGAATTTGTCCCCGGTGCATAAGCTCTCAGTGTACATGCCAAACAACAAAGTAATAATAATCATAATAACAAAGTAACAATAATCATAATAATGAGACAATAATAGCAGTTAGACTTATATACCGCTTCATAGGGCTTTCAGCCCTCTCTAAGCGGTTTACAGAGTCGGCATATCGCCCCCACAGTCTGGGTCCTCATTTCACCCACCTCGGAAGGATGGAAGGCTGAGTCAGCCGTGAGCCGGTGAGATTAGAACCGCCGAACTGCAAATAACAGTCAGCTGAAGTGGCCTGCAGTACTGCACCCTAACCACTGCACCACCTCGGGTCAATAAGACAGGGGTCTCGCGATGATATGTTCTCACTGGACATATCGCAACTCCCCCCCCCCCCTTTGCTAAAATAGGGGTGGGCATGGCTAACGCGTAACGAATCCGGGCCATGGGCCGCGAGTTTAACACCCCTGCAATAAGAGACAGTAGTGGAACATATGAGAAGGATGATAGTAATACAGCCATACTACATGGCTAAATAGAGATAAGGCAGTATTGTAGGACAGCGTGTTGCTTAACCTCCGTTAAATGTGTGCAGAGAATGCAATCTTAGTAGCTTTATAGCGGTACTAAAAATACCAACTGGAAATAAAATCTATATTCCCTGCTTCCAGCAGACCTCCATTTAAATAGATTAATCAGGGATAAGTACTTATGTCCCAAAGCATGGCTTATAGAACAAAAGGAAAAAAAACTAATGAGTGGTATAATTCTAAAAGATGTTAAATTAAAGATATAATCACTCTCAAATGTATTTGAAAACCCGAACCTACTTTCCTAATTGCCCAAATATCCCACCCTTCCCTTGATCACTAGCAACCATAGAAGACACTACAGTAATTAGGATTTTCCCAAACATGGAAAGCTTTTTGTAAATCACATAAAACCAATGATTTGGCACAAAATGAAGATATTTTGGCCAGGGATATAAAATAACAGTTAGAAGGGACCTTGGAGGTTTTCTAATCCAACATATAAATTCTTAATAAAATCTAAAAAAATCTAAATCCCTGCTCAAGCAGGAGACCTATACCAATCCGGACAAATAGCCGTCCATTTTTTTCTTAAAAACTTCCAGCGATGGAGCATTCATGACCTCGGAAAGGAAACCCATCCCACTGGTTGGTTGTTCTCACTGTCAGGAAATGTCTCCTTAGTTCCGTGACCCGTCAAAACCGCGTTCCACAAAAGCGTGGTCGACGAAATCGCGTATGTGACGTCATCACAACGCGACGAAAAAGATCGAAAAATTGCAATAAAAATTAAATTACAGCAAGCCGATTCACATAAAGGTAAGGGTTAGGTTAAGGGTTAGGGTTAGGGTTAGGGTTAGGTTAAGGGTTAGGGTTAGAGCGTTAGCGTTACGTTTAGCGTTAGGTTAAGGGTTTGCGTTAGGTTTTTCGTTACGTTAAGGGTTAGGTTTAGGGTTAGGTTAAGGGTTAGGTTTAGGGTTAGGTTTAGGGTTAGGTTTGGGGGGGTTAGGGTAAGGTTTTCGCTTTATTTTTACATTTTTCGATCTTTTTTGTCACGCTGTGATGATGTCACAGACGCGCTTTCGTCGACCGCGATTTTGTCGTCCGCGGTTTTGTGGTAGAACCCCTTAGTTCAGGGTTGCTTCTCTTCTTAGCTAGTTTCCATCCATTGCTTCCTTGTTTTGCCTTCAGGTGCCTTGGAAAATAGGCTGATCTCTCGTCTTTGTGGCAGCCCCTCAAATATTGGAACGCTGCTGTCGTGTCACCCATTATTTCTTACATTCATACTATCTATTTGGTTGACCTTAAAATGTGCCACATCTCTTTCTAGACTGTTTATGAACTTGGAGAATTGCCAACCATGCTTGGTATCCATCATGACACTGTTTAAAAAAACAACACAATTCTTGCACATAGCTATACCTAAGACATTACTCACGCTCAAGAACAATTTCATCTGATATTTTCATACTAATATTAGATGAGTAATTTCTGCTCACCTAAGGGGACTTGCTCATTGCTCTTCTCCCTGCTGGCCACACACGCACGCACACTCACACATTCACAAACACACTTTCCCCAATGTTCCAATTTGATCCAAAGGGCCCCCAACTACTTAAGACACATCTGGATGATACGTGAGTAGAAAAAAACATTCTGTTGGCAGATTCTGTCCTGTTAGCAGATGGGAACCATTGGAAATGACATGTTCATTTACATCTACGAGTAGCAATAAGCTTGGAGGAAAAACAACTACAGCAGATAATACGGCAAAAACAGAGAAAGCACAAGTTAAACAGCATCACAACAAAGTGAGAGAAAGCTGTAACCGTTGTCTAAAACGATTGGTTTTAAAACTGAAAAACCTGTGACTTAAAGAGAAAAATTGCCAAATTTGCTGGTTTTCATATCTAAGATAGGTATAGAACTCGGAGTCGCCTAGTGATTGGCACACGGTCATCTAACTAGTTTCCATGGCTAAAGTGGGATTAGAATTCAATCTCCTGATGATTAGCCAAAGTCACCCAGTTGGCTTTCATGCCCAAAATGGGACTAGAACTTCCTGGTTTCCAGGCCAGTACCTTCACCACTGCACCAAACTTGCTCTCAATTTTCCGTTTTGAGAGTTTGCAAAAATATGCAACCTACATTTGTGTAAAAACTGTTACACAACATAAATGTCATATACCTACAAAATCAGAATAACAATCCTTACCTGAAAGGTATAGCAAAAACAGATTTCCTGTAAGGATTTATTTTAAAATGCTGCCTTTACTGATAAGAAAATTAGTCAGAGGTAAAAGAATTTTAGCTCATGGATTAATGCTGTAAGATGTGGGAGGAACAGGTTGAAATATGGGATCCTTCTTCTATTTTTGAAGATCAACATGAGCAACGTTCTTCCACCTACCTTAAGATACATATTTGTCAGCTACTTAAAAATACACACGAGGCCAATCTGCAATGTTCAGATTGCAGGAATGTGACCAGCTTGTTCAGGCTAAGGATTTTTTTAAAATATTAGGTTGGACAAATGATTAAAAAAAAAGAAATTACCATCTGCTAATCACCAAAATGAACATGCAGCACAGCCTTTCTCAATCTTGGCAACTTTAAGATTTGTGGACTTCAACTCCCAGAATTCCCGAGCCAGCATGGCTGACTATGGAATTCTGGGAGTTAACCTCCATTACGTCTAAAAAACTGAGAGTTGAAGTCCACACATCTGACCAAGATTGGGAAACACTGATTTAAGGAATAATGAACATCCAGAGAGAAAAAACTACAATGCTAAAAACTATGGATGTTTAGATGTAGATTCCCCCCCCACACTGTTCTACTTACCTTTCAGGCATGCTCGGCAGCAGGCTCCACCCACCCGCCCAAACATCACATCCGTTTTTGACACTATGCGCATGCACAGAACGTCCTGTGCATGCGCAGAGGCGGCATGTGCAAGCAGAGCGAACACGCATGCACGCTCACATTTGCGAACCAGTAGCGAAGGTAAGTAGATTTCACTCCTGAATCTTAAGTTACATTTTTCTAAACTCTAAATATAAGACAGTCCCATCATCTTCTACCAATAGTTTTCAAAAGTTTATTTTTGAAGGAATAAATACAATCGTAATATTAATTTTAAGCGTAGCAAGATAAAGATATGTAAATATGTTATTAATGCAACTCCTTAAACTTCCTCGTAAAGGTTATTTCTCAATTACATGTGACGAATACCCGTGTGTGTGTGTGTGTGTGTATCAGTGGTGGGTTTCAAAAATTGTTCGAACCTACTTTGTGGGTGTGGCCTCCTTTGTGGGAGTGGCTTGCCACCCATGTGACCAGATGGGAGTGGCTTGCCGCCCATGTGACCGGATATGAAGATGCCGACGACACTTGTCAGAAGCACCTTAAATTACCTCACATGCAGCACTGGCATGCATAAGAATATGATGTAAACTTGTTTTTTAAAAGGCATCTTTGGTTTGCGTTAAAACAACTTCAACACACGCAATGTTCTGATTGCACCACAAACGCAGTAGTCATCCTTACCCTTCACAGAGGCCCTGAGTTTTATAAATATGAGCATGATAGTGTAGAATAATCATATCCAAGGACCAGTGGTGGGTTTCAAAAAAATTTGGAACCTCTTCTGTAGGTGTGGCCTGCTTTCCGGGTCCAGTGGTGGAACCTCTTCTAACCGGTTCAGTAGATTTGACGAACCAGTTCTACCGAATAGGTGCGAACTGGTAGGAACCCACCTCTGGTGTGTATATAAATAAGCCACTGAAATTGCTAATTTGAGATATAGCATATAATTTTATTCATCCAGAAAAACATAAGCAGCATAAATCAACTTCACTTATGTCCCAATGTGTTAGGGAAGTGATGTACAAAAAATTCCATAGCAATGGTATCTAGAGATAGTTCTTGGCTTAAAAGCAGTCGCTTAGCAACTATTGAAAATTATGACAGACCCCCCCCCCAAAAAAAAATCTATTTACAACCCAGATTCAAAATTATGGCAGCTGTCCAGTTCCCCCCCCCCTCCCATAATCACATCACTGCACTTTGATACTTGGCACTGGGTCACATTTCAATCTGTTTGCAGTGTCCTTCAGTCACATGACCCATATTTTATAACTATTTTGCGGAGAGCACCTCAAGGCCAGACAAGGAATAATGGATGGAAATTGAACAAGGAGAGATTCAACCTGGAAATAAGGTGAAACTTCATGACAGTGGGAGCAACCAACCCATGGAACAGAAGTTGCCTTCAGACGCTGTGGGAGCTTCATCACTTGAAACTTTCGAGAAGAGATTGGACTGCCATTTGTCAGAAATGGTGTAGGATCTCCTGGTTGGGGGAGGAGGGTTGGATTAGATGATTTACAAGGTCACTTCCAACTCTATTAATCTGTAATCTGAGTTGGGTTAGCCGATTGACAATGGTCACACAAATTACAACTGAAATGGGTTTGGCTCCATTACAGTCATAATTCGAAGGACTACCTGTATTCCTTCTAGGAGATCTTTCTCTAGGAGATCTAGAGCCGAGGTGGCGCAGTGGTTAGGGTGCAGTACTGCAGGCCACTTCAGCTGACTGTTATCTGCAGTTCAACGGTTCTAATCTCACCGGCTCAAGGTTGACTCAGCCTTCCATCTTTCCAAGGTGGGTGAAATGAGGACCCAGATTTTGGGGGGCGATATGCTGACTCTGTAAACCGCTTAGAGAGGGATGAAAGCCCTATGAAGCGGTATATAAGTCTAACTGCTATTGCTATTGCTATTGTATTTCAGGAAAAGAAATTACAATCTCAACCAAGATAAACTAAAAGAACAATTAACTTTTAACCTGCATTAACACAAGCCAACATTAATTCAATGTTAAATATATGCCAAATAACAATATAGACCTTCGTTATAATTGTTTGACACCCCTGCTGTATACAAGCAACTGTACACTGTATGGATATTATGCAATGATGATTATCTAGTTGTGTACTGGAATGTCTGCAAGCAAAAAAACAGGCTCAGAAAGCACCAAGGACTCCATATGAACATTATCTCCATTTTAAGCTTCTCAGCCGCTCCAAATTTGACAAATTGAGGTCCACCTTTGCTTCATTATGAAAAGCCACAAACCAAGTCTAGAAATATAATAATTTTGGAACTTGCTGATACCGTATTTTGGGAGGTGTGAATAAAAACCGGAGAGAAATACAACACATATTTTGTTACCAAATCTAAAATTCTGAATATCTGCAAGCCTACCTGTCAATTGATCAATACCCCCAATATCCAGTTTTCTATAAAAGAGGAGATCTAATAGTATAGTCTTTACTTGTTATCCTTTTTAGCATGAGAAAGTAACAAACATATATATTTTTTTCCTGAGCAATAAAGTAAGTTAAATTTGCAGCACCCATATTTATCCATTTCATTCAAGCATATACAGTTCGGTCAAAAATAGCAACATTTAAATTTTGTTAGATTTCAGAGACAGAAAGTTAAAAAAAAACAAAATTACACAAAAACAGAAAAAAGGGAAGGGAGACAACAGGAAAAATGTAAAAAGTGACGCAAATAAAATAATAATAATATAAGAAAAAGGTACTGCCAACTCTCTTCAATAGAGACACAATACCTGGCACATATTACCACATGTGGTGGACCTGTACAAAGGCAAGCAAATTTTGGATACAAATTCATATGTGGTTGGAAAAAATGATTGGACATCATATAGAGTTTAAGCCAGAATTATTTTTATTTGGCATTGTATCAGATGGCTATGATGAAGGGACAATATACCTAATGTTACATATCTTGACAGCAGCAAGAATTGTCAACGCGCAGCAGTGGAAGTGTGAAAACAGCCCTTCAGAGGAGGAGAGCCAAAAAGTGAATACAAAACTAATATACATATAAAAGATACATATACAAAACCATCAAATAATAACACCAATATATAATATCATAACCAAAAATAGCAACATCTGAAAAATACAGTGTTTGAACACTATCTGAGAGCTCTATTTCATATGGGCTTTTAAAATGGAGGGAGAGTTGCATCACTTGAAACAAATTTCCTTATGTTCAATTGTCAGTTTACTCTTTCTAAAATTTTAAACATTCATGGTGGGTTTAAAAACAAAGGACTCTGAATCAGATCCTGGGTTAAGCCATGCCACTATGACGTAGGAAGAATTCGTTTGGCAGAAATTGAGACTGCAACCGTAAACCAAACCTTAAAAACGACAATCCCTAGAATCGTTTTTTCCACACAAAAAAAAAAAAACACTACATATTTTGTAATGTTGCTCTTTGTAATTACAGCCCTTAGTAACAATAGTAATTAACTTATTTTTCAAATTAGAATGAAAGCATTTGCCGCGGTATAAATTCATAGAATTTTTTTAAAGACCTCTTGAAATAAAAGGTCTCACAACATTCTAGTAGTTGAAAAAGA
The DNA here is from genome assembly GCF_009769535.1 of Thamnophis elegans. Classification (NCBI taxonomy): domain Eukaryota; kingdom Metazoa; phylum Chordata; class Lepidosauria; order Squamata; family Natricidae; genus Thamnophis; species Thamnophis elegans. The sequence goes on from NC_045548.1 coordinate 70,270,159, forward strand.
GGATTTTTTTTTGTGTGTGAAAGATGAGGTTTAGAAGTTCATCCATCTGTCCTCTCCGCATCCTTTCCGCCGACAAGCTCAGGATGTGTTCATTTTCATATCATTACAGTTTGTCCTGGTTTAGCCAAAACAGACTGTTGTTTAGTGGGAAACAGAAGAAATCTCCTTTTCTGGTAGCTTTGGTATGAAAAGGAAAGAAAAGACTTGGGTTTATCACACTCAGGGTGGATTTGATTTAAAGACGATTTAAATCATGATTTAAATCACTAGTAAAAAGGCTTTGATTTAAATCAACTAGATTTAAATCATAATTTTTAAAGAGCAACGGTCATCTCTGTCCCTTAGTGGCTCCCCCTGACCCCTGTTGACTCACCGATAGTCCCAATATTGTAGAATATGCTACATAACATGCTGAATAGACTAAATTATTAATGTATCTTAAATAGAAAACTATCTTGAGATAGATTTTTTTTACTCCAAAAGCATTTTATTGAAATAAATTTCATAAAAATATTTTTAAAAAATGGATTTAAATTTAAAAAACCGGATTTAAATTTTAAAAAATCTGTTTTTTTTAATTTATTTTTAAAATCATCGATTTTTATCCATCCTGATCACACTGTTATGTCTAACAGCATTTGCTTCAGAATTTCAAAAAGTGGGAATGCAAAAGATATATACCAATGGAAGTGAATAGTGCTCTCTGAGTTTGGATGTTTTCTTGCAGACGTTTCATTACCCAACTAGGTAACATCTTCAGTGCTTCGGTGCATTTGAGATGCACTGAGACCTCCTGAAGTGCCCTGAAGATGTTAACTAGTTGGGTAATGAAAGGTTTGCAAGAAAACAACCAAGCTCACAGAGCACCAAGGACCCCACAGTTTAACCTTGACTCAGAAATATTCTTCTTCATTGAAACTCCACACTCACTAGCACTGATGATGTTACCTAGTTGGGTAATGAAAGGGCTGCAAGAAAACAACCAAGCTCAGAAAGCACCAAAGACCCCACAAAAGATATTCTAATCCAAACAACATTTTTTCTCAATATCCTTTCACTATTTATAATGCTGCCCCTGGTTCCAACCCTAGATCAATGTCCGAAATATCTCAGTGGCTTGGCTAGTGCCAAACGTTTTAAAAATAAAATCCATAGATCTGAAGGACATTAAGGTTGGAGCCAGCGACCTACATTTTCCCTACTTCTTCTATCTGACTCAGCTCAATTTTGAACAAATTCACTGGAATTCACAAGTCACAGTGGAATAAACTTAAGAGAGAAAGCCAGTTCAGTTCTAGGAAATAATCAGGCAACTTTTTTTTTCTTTGTAAAGCAAATTACAGAAGGATTCTGGTGTTGATTTTAAAAAAAAAATTCCAAAAGCCAGACACAAAAAGGGGAGGGAAATTCCAGTTGTGTAGAGGAAAAAAACAAAGTAATTCTCCAAAAGGTCATCTGGGGTTTGTAGGATAAGAAGAAACACGAAATAATTCAGCTGGTGGCTATCGACTCAGATTGGAAATTCATGTCCAAGCAGCTTCTGGGACTTAATTATAACTATAATGTGACTTAATAATTGTCCCCCACATCTATTTGTTGCCCTTCTTATGAATCATTCTCTTTTTTGGAAAAAAAAA